>NC_134494.1:15183989-15523989 GCF_040206685.1 Ascaphus truei | reverse complement strand
ACCGGAGCAGAAGGGGACACATCTCCCGCTCACCCCTCCCTTCCCCACCCCCCATGGGGGCAGCGCAACCCCCCTGCATCTCCCGTGCGGGCAGGGAGGCAGGCACAGGGACCGGAGCAGAAGGGGACACATCTCCCGCTACCCCCTCCCTTCCCCACCCCCCACAGGGGCAGCGCAACCCCCCTGCATCTCCCGTGCGGGCAGGGAGGCAGGCACAGGGACCGGAGCAGAAGGGGGCACATCTCCCGCTCCCCCCTCCCTTCCCCACCGCCCACAGGGGCAGCGCAACCCCCCTGCATCTCCTGCGCGCGCGGGCAGGGAGGCAGGCACAGGGATCGGGCAGAAGGGGACACATCTCCCGCTCCCCCCTCCCCACTGGCGGCACAAGCCCCCTCCATCTCGCGCAGGCTGACAGCCACAGGGATCGGGCAGAAGGGGGCACCACACAGCGGCAGATCGGGAGCGAGCACACGTCACTGGGAGACTCATGAATATTCATGAGTCTTCCACTGACTGCCGGAGGCAAATTATAAACAAATGCCAGCTTTTAATATGTCACAAAAATTTCGCCGATTAATACATGGAGAACGGATTAACCTGCAGCTATACAGTTCTTTAGGTAAATAGAGATTGCCCACATGAAGCTATTAAAGTAAAAAAATAAATTAAAAAAAAAAAAAAAAAAAAGACTGAACTGCAGCTTTAAAACATTCTTTATTTAAAAAAATTTAAATGCTACAAGTATTTTCTCATAGTACAGTACTGATTTATTTTTAAAAAAAAACACACACAGGTAGGATATTGGCTGAACTGCTGCTTTAATAAGTTTAGAATGAGGGATTAATCCCTTCTGGTAATGTACAACATGGTCAAGACTTTTTAAATAATAAAAAAAATGGGGAGAGTTTAGGGCGGGAGGGCTAAACTGCTATATATATATATATATATATATATATATATATATATATATATATATATATAAAAAAAGCGCGCCGTGCTGAGGCGCGCTGGTGCTTACCAGTGAGCCCCTACAGCCGCAATGAGAGCGGCTTTAGTAGGGGCTCGCCTACGCTTCCCGCAAGCGCGCGGAAGCATAGGTTTAATACAAATTTTAGATTTGGCGCTCGCCGGAGCGCAGGGCCGGTCACGTGAGCGGTTCGCCCAATGAGGGCGAACCAGCTCCGTGACGTCACTGGCCCGCCCCCGACACGCCCCCGGACCCAGGCCAGGGAAAGCACCCGCTTTCCCTCAGCCTCCGCGCGCCTCCGCACGGGAGAAGGCACCCTGGACGCAGCCTAATATAAAATGACGCTGCTTTACAAAGTGTAAATGGTGATTTTTAACTGACACTAATTTAAATGAGTTACATGTATTAAACATTGGGGGGGGAAAGCTCTTCAGTTTATATTTTAGAAAGATTTAAACAACATTTATACTATACTATAACGGCTTTTAAAAAAAATCTCCTTCCGTTAACAAGAAAGCAGAATTATACATTTGCAAAAAAAAAAAGAAAGAACGATACTTTGGGTGTGAAAATAAAAAAAATAGCACTTCTCTGTATCCGTATAATTACTATGATATATATATATATATTTATAGATAGATAGATACAGCTCAACCCCCTTATAACGCTGGGCTTGGGGTCCAAAGAATCACATCGCGTTATAAGTGGATCGCGTTAGAAATAATGTACAATTGTATGCATTGTACAATAAAGTATATAAAACGCCATAATCTTGTTGTAAAGTATTCATAAATACGAAAATTGGGAGCCACGCTTACATCGCGCTATAAGCGGATCCGCGTTAAACCGGGGTTGAGCTGTAGATAGATAGATAGATAGATAGATAGATAGATAGATAGATAGATAGATAGATAGATAGATAGATAGACAGACAGATAGATCCTAAAGGCACAGGGATCCGTTCTTAATCACTTCATAGAAAATTCATGGCACACATATTTTAAGCGTCCGCCACAAATCGCCGTCAATTGCCAGGGGGATTTATTGGCAAAGTTGAAAAAGAATTGAAATGATAATATATATATATTTTCTTTCTGGTGATTGTCAGAGTTTTTAATGTCCTGCGTGAAGTTTAGGTAATCGCTCCCCTCCCTCTCACCTGATCAGATGGTATATAAGCTGCTTAAAGCTGTGTCCGTTTGTACGGGAACGGAAGATATAGTCATTCAGTTGCTGATGGGGACTTAAGCCTGCTCCGTTGCCTGTGTCCTCTTGTTGATCGCTATGGCGAGCTTGGGTGGGCATCTCTCAGAATGAGGGGGCTTCTGGTTGCCACGGACACCCAAGATTCAAAAAGAAGCTCTTGACCAATCAGAGAGGCTGTGTGTGTTTGTGTGTGTGTGTGTGTGTGGGGAGGGGGGGTGATGACCCTGGTGACGAATGTGCCTGTGTGTGACAGTGTCTGAAGAGGATGGATGGGGGGGGAGAGGGGGAGGGACATTGGGAGGGAGTTAGGCTAAAGGTCCCAATGCAATAAAGTAAAAGTACTTACCCAAGCAACACTAGTGATGGCGGATAACTAGATTAACCGCTTTACTGCTAGAGGCCAGAAACACCCCTAATAACTCTTCCTATTGCCCCATATAACCTCTCCCTATAACTCCTCCTATTGCTCCATATAACCTCTCCCTATAACTCTTCCTATTGCCCCATATAACACTCCTCCTATTTCTCCATATAACCTCTCCCTATAACTCCTCCTATTGCTGCATATAACCGCTCCCTATAACTCTTCCTATTGCTCCATATAACCTCTCCCTATAACTCTTCCTATTGCCCCATATAACACTCCTCCTATTTCTCCATATAACCCCTCCCTATAACTCCTCCTATTGCTGCATATAACCTCTCCCTATAACTCCTCCCATTGCTCCATATAACCTCTCCCTATAACTCCCCCTATTGCCCCATATAACCGCTCCCTATAACTCCTCCTATTGCTGCATATAACCTCTCCCTATAACTCCTCCTATTGCTCCATATAACCGCTCCCTATAACTCCTCCTATTGCTGCATATAACCGCTCCCTATAACTCCTCCTATTTCTCCATATAACCTCTCCCTATAACTCCTCCTATTGCTGCATATAACCTCTCCCTATAACGCCTCCTATTGCTCCATATAACCTCTCCCTATAACTCCTCCTATTGCTCCATATAACCGCTCTCCCTATAACTCCTCCTATTGCTGCATATAACCGCTCCCTATAACTCCTCCTATTGCTGCATATAACCGCTCCCTATAACTCCTCCTATTGCTGCATATAACCTCTCCCTATAACGCCTCCTATTGCTCCATATAACCTCTCCCTATAACTCCTCCTATTGCTCCATATAACCGCTCTCCCTATAACTCCTCCTATTGCTGCATATAACCGCTCCCTATAACTCCTCCTATTGCTGCATATAACCTCTCCCTATAACGCCTCCTATTGCTCCATATAACCTCTCCCTATAACTCCTCCTATTGCTGCATATAACCTCTCCCTATAACTCCTCCTATTGCTCCATATAACCACTCCCTATAACTCCTCCTATTGCCCCATATAACCGCTCCCTATAACTCCTCCTATTACTCCATATAACCTCTCCCTATAACTCCTCCTATTGCTGCATATAACCTCTCCCTATAACTCCTCCTATTGCTCCATATAACCTCTCCCTATAACTCCTCCTATTGCTCCATATAACCGCTCCCTATAACTCCTCCTATTGCTGCATATAACCCCTCCATATAACTCCTCCTATTGCTCCATATAACCTCTCCCTATAACTCCTCCTATTGCTGCATATAACCTCTCCCTATAACTCCTCCTATTGCTCCATATAACCTCTCCCTATAACTCCTCCTATTGCTCCATATAACCGCTCCCTATAACTCCTCCTATTGCTGCATATAACCCCTCCCTATAACTCCTCCTATTGCTGCATATAACCGCTCCCTATAACTCCTCCTATTGCTGCATATAACCGCTCCCTATAACGCCTCCTATTGCTCCATATAACCTCTCCATATAACTCCTCCTATTGCTCCATATAACCTCTCCCTATAACTCCTCCTATTGCTCCATATAACCGCTCCCTATAACTCCTCCTATTGCTGCATATAACCTCTCCCTATAACTCCTCCTATTGCTCCATATAACCTCTCCCTATAACTCCTCCTATTGCTCCATATAACCTCTCCCTATAACTCCTCCTATTGCTCCATATAACCGCTCCCTATAACTCCTCCTATTGCTGCATATAACCTCTCCCTATAACTCCTCCTAATGCTCCATATAAGCTCTCCCTATAACTCCTCCTATTGCTCCATATAACCTCTCCCTATAACTCCTCCTATTGCTGCATATAACCTCTCCCTATAACTCTCCTATTGCCCCATATAACCTCTCCCTATAACTCCTCCTATTGCTCCATATAACCTCTCCCTATAACTCCTCCTATTGCCCCATATAACCTCTCCCTATAACTCTCCTATTGCCCCATATAACCTCTCCCTATAACTCCTCCTATTGCTCCATATAACCGCTCCCTATAACTCCTCCTATTGCTGCATATAACCTCTCCCTATAACTCCTCCTATTGCTCCATATAAGCTCTCCCTATAACTCCTCCTATTGCTCCATATAACCTCTCCCTATAACTCCTCCTATTGCTGCATATAACCTCTCCCTATAACTCTCCTATTGCCCCATATAACCTCTCCCTATAACTCCTCCTATTGCCCCATATAACCTCTCCCTATAACTCTCCTATTGCCCCATATAACCTCTCCCTATAACTCCTCCTATTGCTCCATATAACCGCTCCCTATAACTCCTCCTATTACCCCATATAACCGCTCCCTACAACTCCTCCCATTGCTTAATATAACACCTCCTACAACCAAAGTGACCTAATGACAGTGACATGCTTAAAGGGATAAAGGGTCAGTTCCATTTTGGACCAAACTGACTTACTGCCGGTGACGTTTAATAACTAACAGGGTCAGTCCCACGTAGGACCAAAGTGACCTGCTGCCGGTGACAAGTTCAAAGGGTCAGTCCCACGTAGGACCAAAGTAACCTACTGCCAGCGACATGTTCAAAGGGTCAGTCCCACGTAGGACCAATGTGACCTTCAGCCGGTGACAAGTTCACAGGGTCAGTCCCACGTAGGACCAAAGTAACCTACTGCCAGCGACATGTTCAAATGGTCAGTCCCACGTAGGACCAATGTGACCTGCAGCCGGTGACAAGTTCACAGGGTCAGTTCCACGTAGGACCAAAGTGACCTGGAGCCGGTGACAGTGACCCATTTCTGTAGGTTAAACCAGCGGTGTGCGCGTCGCCATGGCAACGCGCGTCAAATGGCGCGGTGGGGTCACGTGACATGACGTCACAAGACCCGAGAGGGGGGAAGGGGGCCGCAGTTCAAGAAGTTTGCGCGCCCTTGGGTTAAAGCGTCAGTCCCACTTTGCACTGGATAGTCAGCGTTCAGTATAATGGAAAGGGGTCTATGTCGATACACTTACTATCATGCGTGTTATGGACACAACAGGGTCATCTTTTATCCCCCTTGTTCGTACACGTTAAGATCTGCGTGTGTGTTCCTCCCCGGCCTCCAAACCCTGTTTATTAACGTCTGGCTGACTTCATTCACAAAGTCCCCGGCTTAATGAGTATCGGAACTGCCTTAGCAAAATAAACATGCTTAGCAAAGATATTAATTGCAAAACCAGTGTGTGTATTTACCCTGTTACAAATCTAGCCAGACTAATAGCAAATATTTCACTGTTCTTCTAATTTTATTTTTTTGCACATTAATTACAAGTTGAATTTCTTCGGGGCATCTGAATAGGGGAAGTGTTTGTCAATCAAGTGTTCTCTTCACCTTCCCCCCCCCCCCCCCGCACACACGCTGCCGTGCACGCCCCCCTCCCCTCCGCACACACTCCTGCAGCCCCAGCGATGCGTGCGCTAGCTGCAGGAGATCGGTCGAGGCGATAGGGGGCGTGGCGAGTGCGTCACGAGGTTGGTTCGCCCTCAGTGGCTGAACCAGCTCACGTGACGCTGACGTCATGCGACTGAAGCCCGAAATGTCCATTTCAGTTGTGGCGGCAAAATGTAGCAGCGTCGAACCACGCAGGGCCACGGGCACTTGAGGAACTACCGTAGGGAATCAGGTAAGAGTCCCGGAAGTGCGCGCGGACGCAAGCGTGCGCACGGTAGTGACGCGGCCACCATGAGTTCGGCCTTAGAGCTGATAAAGGTAAGGGGAGGGTGAGCTTTGCCTGTGCAAACTCATGTTGAACACACAGTGACATCAGACAAAAGGGAGCAGCCAGGTAAAATCAAACCCCTCCCAAGTGTCAGCTCACCGTGTTTACAAAGTAACTCTAAAACATGATTTAAAAACACTTAGAGTGTCAGCCTCTAGGAGGGACTGACCCCTTAACCATGTCACTGCCATTAGTACACTTTGCCTCTAGGAGGGACTGACCCCTTAACCATGTCACTGCCATTAGTACACTTTGCCCCTAGGAGGGACTGACCCCTTAACCATGTCACTGCCATTAGTACACTTTGCCCCTAGGAGGGACTGACCCCTTAACCCTGTCACTGCCATTAGTACACTTTGCCCCTAGGAGAGACTGACCCCTTAATCATGTCACTGCCATTAGTACACTTTGCCCCTAGGAGGGACTGACCTCTTAACCCTGTCACTGCCATTAGTACACTTTGCCCCTAGGAGGGACTGACCCCTTAACCATGTCACTGCCATTAGTACACTTTGCTCCTAGGAGGGACTGACCCCTTAACCCTGTCACTGCCATTAGTACACTTTGCCCCTAGGAGGGACTGACCCCTTAACCCTGTAACTGCCATTAGTACACTTTGCCTTTAGGAGGGACTGACCCCTTAACCATGTCACTGCCATTAGTACACTTTGCTCCTAGGAGGGACTGACCCCTTAACCATGTCACTGCCATTAGTACACTTTGCCCCTGGGAGGGACTGACCCCTTAACCATGTCACTGCCATTAGTACACTTTGCTCCTGGGAGGGACTGACCCCTTAAACATGTTACTGCCATTATTACACTTTGCTCCTGGGAGGGACTGACCCCTTAACCATGTCACTGCCATTAGTACACTTTGCTCCTAGGAGAGACTGACCCCTTAACCATGTCACTGCCATTAGTACACTTTGCCCCTAGGAGGGACTGACCCCTTAACCATGTCACTGCCATTAGTACACTTTGCCCCTAGGAGGGACTGACCCCTTAACCATGTCACTGCCATTAGTACACTTTGCCCCTGGGAGGGACTGACCCCTTAACCGTCACTGCCATTAGTACACATTGCTCCTAGGAGGGACTGTCCCCTTAAACATGTCACTGCCATTATTACACTTTGCTCCTGGGAGGGACTGACCCCTTAACCATGTCACTGCCATTAGTACACTTTGCTCCTAGGAGAGTCTGACCCCTTAACCATGTCACTGCCATTAGTACACTTTGCTCCTAGGAGGGACTGACCCCTTAACCATGTCACTGCCATTAGTACACTTTGCCCCTGGGAGGGACTGACCCCTTAACCATGTCACTGCCATTAGTACACTTTGCTCCTAGGAGAGACTGACCCCTTAACCATGTCACTGCCATTAGTACACTTTGCCCCAAGGAGGGACTGACCCCTTAACCATGTCACTACCATTAGTACACTTTGCTCCTGGGAGAGACTGACCCCTTAACCATGTCACTGCCATTATTACACTTTTCTCCTGGGAGGGACTGACCCCTTAAACATGTCACTGCCATTAGTACACTTTGCTCCTAGGAGGGACTGACCCCTTAAACATGTCACTGCCATTAGTACACTTTGCTCATAGGAGGGACTGACCCCTTAACCATGTCACTGCCATTAGTACACTTTGCCCCTAGGAGGGACTGACCCCTTAACCATGTCACTGCCATTAGTACACTTTGCCCCTAGGAGGGACTGACCCCTTAACCATGTCACTGCCATTAGTACACTTTGCCCCTGGGAGGGACTGACCCCTTAACCATGTCACTGCCATTAGTACACATTGCTCCTAGGAGGGACTGACCCCTTAACCGTCACTGCCATTAGTACACATTGCTCCTAGGAGGGACTGACCCCTTAACCATGTCACTGCCATTAGTACACTTTGCTCCTGGGAGGGACTGACCCCTTAACCATGTCACTGCAATTAGTACACTTTGCCCCTGGGAGGGACTGATCCCTTAACCATGTCACTGCCATTAGTACACTTTGCCCCTGGGAGGGACTGATCCCTTAACCATGTCACTGCCATTAGTACACTTTGCCCCTAGGAGGGACTGACCCCATAACCATGTCACTGCCATTATTACACTTTGCTCCTAGGAGAGACTGACCCCTTAACCATGTCACTGCCATTAGTACACTTTGCCCCTAGGAGAGACTGACCCCTTAACCATGTCACTGCCATTAGTACACTTTGCCCCTAGGAGGGACTGACCCCTTAACCATGTCACTGCCATTAGTACACTTTGCCCCTAGGAGAGACTGACCCCTTAACCATGTCACTGCCATTAGTACACTTTGCTCCTAGGAGGGACTGTCCCCTTAAACATGTCACTGCCATTATTACACTTTGCTCCTGGGAGGGACTGACCCCTTAACCATGTCACTGCCATTAGTACACTTTGCTCCTAGGAGGGACTGACCCCTTAACCATGTCACTGCCATTAGTACACTTTGCTCCTAGGAGGGACTGACCCCTTAAACATGTCACTGCCATTAGTACACTTTGCTCCTAGGAGGAACTGACCCCTTAAACATGTCACTGCCATTAGTACACTTTGCTCCTAGGAGAGACTGACCCCTTAACCATGTCACTGCCATTAGTTCACTTTGCCCCTAGGAGGGACTGACCCCTTAACCATGTCACAGCCATTAGTACACTTTGCCCCTAGGAGGGACTGACCCCTTAACCATGTCACTGCCATTAGTACACTTTGCCCCTAGGAGGGACTGATCCCTTAACCATGTCACTGCCATTATTACACTTTGCTCCTGGGAGGGACTGACCCCTTAACCATGTCACTGCCATTAGTACACTTTGCTCCTAGGAGGGACTGACCCCTTAACCATGTCACTGCCATTAGTTCACTTTGCCCCTAGGAGGGACTGACCCCTTAACCATGTCACAGCCATTAGTACACTTTGCCCCTAGGAGGGACTGACCCCTTAACCATGTCACTGCCATTAGTACACTTTGCCCCTAGGAGGGACTGATCCCTTAACCATGTCACTGCCATTAGTACACTTTGCTCCTAGGAGAGACTGACCCCTTAACCATGTCACTGCCATTAGTTCACTTTGCCCCTGGGAGGGACTGACCCCTTAACCATGTCACAGCCATTAGTACACTTTGCTCCTAGGAGGGACTGATCCCTTAACCATGTCACTGCCATTAGTACACTTTGCTCCTGGGAGAGACTGATCCCTTAACCATGTCACTGCCATTATTACACTTTTCTCCTGGGAGGGACTGACCCCTTAAACATGTCACTGCCATTAGTACACTTTGCTCCTAGGAGGGACTGACCCCTTAAACATGTCACTGCCATTAGTACACTTTGCTCATAGGAGGGACTGACCCCTTAAACATGTCACTGCCATTAGTACACTTTGCTCCTAGGAGGGACTGACCCCTTAAACATGTCACTGCCATTAGTACACTTTGCTCCTAGGAGAGACTGACCCCTTAACCATGTCACTGCCATTAGTTCACTTTGCTCCTAGGAGAGACTGACCCCTTAACCATGTCACTGCCATTAGTACACTTTGCTCTTAGGAGGGACTGACCCCTTAACCATGTCACTGCCATTAGTACACTTTGCTCCTAGGAGGGACTGACTCCTTAACCATGTCACTAGGAGGGACTGACCCCTTAACCATGTCACTGCCATTAGTACACTTTGCCCCTGGGAGGGACTGACCCCTTAACCGTCACTGCCATTAGTACACATTGCTCCTAGGAGGGACTGTCCCCTTAAACATGTCACTGACATTATTACACTTTGCTCCTGGGAGGGACTGACCCCTTAACCATGTCACTGCCATTAGTACACTTTGCTCCTAGGAGAGTCTGACCCCTTAACCATGTCACTGCCATTACACTTTGCTCCTAGGAGGGACTGACCCCTTAACCATGTCACTGCCATTAGTACACTTTGCCCCTGGGAGGGACTGATCCCTTAACCATGTCACTGCCATTAGTACACTTTGCCCCTAGGAGGGACTGACCCCTTAACCATGTCACTGCCATTATTACACTTTGCTCCTGGGAGGCACTGACCCCTTAACCATGTCACTGCCATTAGTACACTTTGCTCCTAGGAGAGACTGACCCCTTAACCATGTCACTGCCATTAGTACACTTTGCCCCTAGGAGGGACTGACCCCTTAACCATGTCACTGCCATTAGTACACTTTGCTCCTAGGAGAGACTGACCCCTTAACCATGTCACTGCCATTAGTACACTTTGCTCATAGGAGGGACTGACCCCTTAACCATGTCACTGCCATTAGTACACTTTGCTCCTAGGAGAGACTGACCCCTTAACCATGTCACTGCTATTAGTACACTTTGCCCCAAGGAGGGACTGACCCCTTAACCATGTCACTACCATTAGTACACTTTGCTCCTGGGAGAGACTGACCCCTTAACCATGTCACTGCCATTAGTTCACTTTGCCCCTGGGAGGGACTGACCCCTTAACCATGTCACAGCCATTAGTACACTTTGCTCCTAGGAGGGACTGATCCCTTAACCATGTCACTGCCATTAGTACACTTTGCTCCTGGGAGAGACTGATCCCTTAACCATGTCACTGCCATTATTACACTTTTCTCCTGGGAGGGACTGACCCCTTAAACATGTCACTGCCATTAGTACACTTTGCTCCTAGGAGGGACTGACCCCTTAAACATGTCACTGCCATTAGTACACTTTGCTCATAGGAGGGACTGACCCCTTAAACATGTCACTGCCATTAGTACACTTTGCTCCTAGGAGGGACTGACCCCTTAAACATGTCACTGCCATTAGTACACTTTGCTCCTAGGAGAGACTGACCCCTTAACCATGTCACTGCCATTAGTTCACTTTGCTCCTAGGAGAGACTGACCCCTTAACCATGTCACTGCCATTAGTACACTTTGCTCTTAGGAGGGACTGACCCCTTAACCATGTCACTGCCATTAGTACACTTTGCTCCTAGGAGGGACTGACTCCTTAACCATGTCACTAGGAGGGACTGACCCCTTAACCATGTCACTGCCATTAGTACACTTTGCCCCTGGGAGGGACTGACCCCTTAACCGTCACTGCCATTAGTACACATTGCTCCTAGGAGGGACTGTCCCCTTAAACATGTCACTGACATTATTACACTTTGCTCCTGGGAGGGACTGACCCCTTAACCATGTCACTGCCATTAGTACACTTTGCTCCTAGGAGAGTCTGACCCCTTAACCATGTCACTGCCATTACACTTTGCTCCTAGGAGGGACTGACCCCTTAACCATGTCACTGCCATTAGTACACTTTGCCCCTGGGAGGGACTGATCCCTTAACCATGTCACTGCCATTAGTACACTTTGCCCCTAGGAGGGACTGACCCCTTAACCATGTCACTGCCATTATTACACTTTGCTCCTGGGAGGCACTGACCCCTTAACCATGTCACTGCCATTAGTACACTTTGCTCCTAGGAGAGACTGACCCCTTAACCATGTCACTGCCATTAGTACACTTTGCCCCTAGGAGGGACTGACCCCTTAACCATGTCACTGCCATTAGTACACTTTGCTCCTAGGAGAGACTGACCCCTTAACCATGTCACTGCCATTAGTACACTTTGCTCATAGGAGGGACTGACCCCTTAACCATGTCACTGCCATTAGTACACTTTGCTCCTAGGAGAGACTGACCCCTTAACCATGTCACTGCTATTAGTACACTTTGCCCCAAGGAGGGACTGACCCCTTAACCATGTCACTACCATTAGTACACTTTGCTCCTGGGAGAGACTGACCCCTTAACCATGTCACTGCCATTATTACACTTTTCTCCTGGGAGGGACTGACCCCTTAAACATGTCACTGCCATTAGTACACTTTTCTCCTAGGAGGGACTGACCCCTTAAACATGTCACTGCCATTAGTACACTTTGCTCATAGGAGGGACTGACCCCTTAACCATGTCACTGCCATTATTACACTTTGCCCCTAGGAGGGACTGACCCCTTAACCATGTCACTGCCATTAGTACACTTTGCCCCTGGGAGGGACTGACCCCTTAACCGTCACTGCCATTAGTACACATTGCTCCTAGGAGGGACTGTCCCCTTAAACATGTCACTGCCATTATTACACTTTGCTCCTGGGAGGGACTGACCCCTTAACCATGTCACTGCCATTAGTACACTTTGCTCCTAGGAGGGACTGACCCCTTAACCATGTCACTGCCATTAGTACACTTTGCCCCTGGGAGGGACTGATCCCTTAACCATGTCACTGCCATTAGTACACTTTGCCCCTAGGAGGGACTGACCCCTTAACCATGTCACTGCCATTATTACACTTTGCTCCTGGGAGGGACTGACCCCTTAACCATGTCAATGCCATTAGTACACTTTGCTCCTAGGAGAGACTGACCCCTTAACCATGTCACTGCCATTAGTACACTTTGCCCCTAGGAGGGACTGACCCCTTAACCATGTCACTGCCATTAGTACACTTTGCCCCTGGGAGAGACTGACCCCTTAAACATGTCACTGCCATTATTACACTTTGCTCCTGGGAGGGACTGACCCCTTAACCATGTCACTGCCATTAGTACACTTTCCTCCTAGGAGAGACTGACCCCTTAACCATGTCACTGCCATTAGTACACTTTGCTCCTAGGAGGGACTGACCCCTTAAACATGTCACTGCCATTAGTACACTTTGCTCCTAGGAGGAACTGACCCCTTAAACATGTCACTGCCATTAGTACACTTTGCTCCTAGGAGAGACTGACCCCTTAACCATGTCACTGCCATTAGTTCACTTTGCCCCTAGGAGGGACTGACCCCTTAACCATGTCACAGCCATTAGTACACTTTGCCCCTAGGAGGGACTGACCCCTTAACCATGTCACTGCCATTATTACACTTTGCCCCTAGGAGGGACTGATCCCTTAACAATGTCACTGCCATTAGTACACTTTGCTCCTGGGAGAGACTGATCCCTTAACCATGTCACTGCCATTATTACACTTTTCTCCTGGGAGGGACTGACCCCTTAAACATGTCACTGCCATTAGTACACTTTGCTCATAGGAGGGACTGACCCCTTAAACATGTCACTGCCATTAGTACACTTTGCTCCTAGGAGAGACTGACCCCTTAACCATGTCACTGCCATTAGTACACTTTGCTCCTAGGAGGGACTGACCCCTTAACCATGTCACTGCCATTAGTACACTTTGCTCCTAGGAGGGACTGACTCCTTAACCATGTCACTAGGAGGGACTGACCCCTTAACCATGTCACTGCCATTAGTTCACTTTGCCCCTAGGAGGGACTGTCTCCTTAAACATGTCACTGCCATTATTACACTTTGCTCCTAGGAGGGACTGACCCCTTAAACATGTCACTGCCATTATTACACTTTGCTCCTGGGAGAGACTGACCCCTTAACCATGTCACTGCCATTAGTACACTTTGCTCCTAGGAGGGACTGACCCCTTAACCATGTCACTGCCATTAGTACACTTTGCTCCTGGGAGGGAATGACCCCTTAACCATGTCACTGCCATTATTACACTTTGCTCCTGGGAGGGACTGACCCCTTAACCATGTCACTGCCATTAGTACACTTTGCTCCTAGGAGGGACTGACCCCTTAACCATGTCACTGCCATTAGTACACTTTGCTCCTAGGAGGGACTGACCCCTTAAACATGTCACTACCATTAGTACACTTTGCTCCTAGGAGGGACTGACCCCTTAACCATGTCACTGCCATTAGTACACTTTGCTCCTAGGAGAGACTGACCCCTTAAACATGTCACTGCCATTAGTACACTTTGCTCCTAGGAGGGACTGACCCCTTAAACATGTCACTGCCATTAGTACACTTTGCTCCTAGGAGAGACTGACCCCTTAACCATGTCACTGCCATTAGTTCACTTTGCTCCTAGGAGAGACTGACCCCTTAACCATGTCACTGCCATTAGTACACTTTGCTCCTAGGAGGGACTGACCCCTTAACCATGTCACTGCCATTAGTACACTTTGCTCCTAGGAGAGACTGACCCCTTAACCATGTCACTGCCATTAGTTCACTTTGCTCCTAGGAGAGACTGACCCATTAACCATGTCACTGCCATTAGTACACTTTGCTCCTAGGAGGGACTGACCCCTTAACCATGTCACTGCCATTAGTACACTTTGCTCCTAGGAGGGACTGACTGACCCCTTAACCATGTCACTGCCATTAGTACACTTTGCTCCTAGGAGGGACTGACCCCTTAACCATGTCACTGCCATTAGTACACTTTGCTCCTAGGAGAGACTGACCCCTTAAATATGTCACTGCCATTAGTACACTTTGCTCCTAGGAGGGACTGACCCCTTAACCATGTCACTGCCATTAGTACACTTTGCTCCTAGGAGGGACTGACCCCTTAACCATGTCACTGCCATTAGTACACTTTGCTCCTAGGAGAGACTGACCCCTTAAACATGTCACTGCCATTAGTACACTTTGCTCCTAGGAGAAACTGACCCCTTAACCATGTCACTGTCAGTAGTACACTTTGCTCCTAGGAGAGACTGACCCCTTAAACATGTCACTGCCATTAGTACACTTTGCTCCTAGGAGGGACTGATCCCTTAACCATGTCACTGCCATTAGTACACTTTGCTCCTAGGAGGGACTGACCCCTTAACCATGTCACTGCCATTAGTACACTTTGCTCCTAGGAGGGACTGACCCCTTAACCATGTCACTGCCATTAGTACACTTTGCTCCTAGGAGGGACTGACCCCTTAACCATGTCACTGCCATTAGTACACTTTGCTCCTAGGAGAGACTGACCCCTTAAACATGTCACTGCCATTAGTACACTTTGCTCCTAGGAGGGACTGACCCCTTAACCATGTCACTGCCATTAGTACACTTTGCTCCTAGGAGGGACTGACCCCTTAACCATGTCACTGCCATTAGTACACTTTGCTCCTAGGAGAGACTGACCCCTTAACCATGTCACTGCCATTAGTACACTTTGCTCCTAGGAGAGACTGACCCCTTAACCATGTCACTGCCATTAGTACACTTTGCTCCTAGGAGAGACTGACCCCTTAAACATGTCACTGCCATTAGTACACTTTGCCCCTAGGAGGGACTAACCCCTTAACCATGTCACTGCCATTAGTACACTTTGCCCCTAGGAGAGACTGACCCCTTAAACATGTCACTGCCATTAGTACACTTTGCCCCTAGGAGGGACTAACCCCTTAACCATGTCACTGCCATTAGTACACTTTGCCCCTAGGAGGGACTGACCCCTTAACCATGTCACTGCCATTAGTATTTTGAACACAGAATTGAAGTAGCGGGTCCCTGGAGCGGAACCCCGTTCATTTCAGCTCCGGGGCCCTAGGGTTGCCAGGCGGCTTCTCCAAAAATACTGGACACAATGGTGAAAGGTGCGACGCGCGAGAATCGTTGGTGGGAAGAACGTTATTTATAAATGACCTGACTGTTGCGTAATTTTTTCTAAATTTCACTCAAAGTATTCACCAATTTACACCACTGTATATACATAAAGTCTGGGAGGGAGCGGCCTTCCGGGGATGTTTTTTAGAAAATAGAATATAAAATAGTGCAAATTGGTGCAAATTGGTGCGCGCTTGGAGTGAAATTTAGAACAAATGACGTGAAGGTCAGATCATTTATAAATAACTGGCCTGCAGTCATACTGTACATGGCGAGCAATACTGATCTTACTGCTCCTCCCACAAATTCTAAGATTGTTGTACCTCTCCCCATCCTCTCTTCCCATAACCTCTCACCCCCGTCCTCTCATCCTCTCACCCCTCCCCTCCTCCTCAGTCACCACACCCCTCCCCTCATCCTCTCCCCCCTCCTCTCCCCTCATCCGCTCTCACCCCCCTGCCCCATCCTCTCACCCCTCCTCCTCTCTCACCCCCTCCCCTCATCCTCTCTCACCCCCCTCATCCTCTCCCCCCTCCTCCGCTCTCACCCCCCCTGCCTCATCCTCTCTCACCCCCCCTCCCCTCATCCTCTCTCACCCCCCCTCATCCTCTCCCCCCTCCTCCCCTCATCCGCTCTCACCCCCCCTGCCCCATCCTCTCACCCCCCTCCCCTCATCCTCTCTCACCCTCCCTCCCCTCATCCTCTCTAACCCCCTCCCCTCATCCTCTCACCACCACTCCCCTCCTCCTCCTCTCACCACCACTCCCCTCCTCCCCTCTCACCACCACTCCCCTCCTCCCCTCTCACCACCACTCCCCTCCTCCCCTCTCACCACCACTCCCCTCCTCCCCTCTCACCACCACTCCCCTCCTCCCCACCACTCCCCTCCTCCCCTCCCCTCTCACCACCACTCCCCTCCTCCTCTCTCACCCCCCCTCCTCCTCTCTCCCCCCCCTTATCTGCTCTCACCCCCCTCCCCTCATCCCCCCTCCCCTCATCCTCTCTCACCCCCCCTCCCCCTCTCACCACCACTCCCCTCCTCCCCTCATCCTCTCTCACCACCACTCCCCTCCTCCCCTCCTCCTCTCTCACCCCCCCTCCCCTCCTCCTCTCTCACCCCCCCTCCCCTCATCCTCTCTCACCCCCCCTCCCCTCCTCCTCTCTCACCACCACTCCCCTCCTCCTCTCTCACCCCCCATCCTCTCCCCCCCCTCCCCCCATCCTCTCACCCCCCTCCCCCCATCCTCTCACCACCCCTCCCCTCCCCCCTCTCCCCCCATCCTCTCACCCCCCCTCCCCTCACCTCACCCCTCCCCTCCCCCATCCTCTCTCACCCCCCCTCCCCTCCTCTCTCACCCCCCCTCCCCTCCTCCTCTCTCACCCCCCCTCCCCGCTCCTCTCTCACCCCCCCTCCCCCCATCCTTTCACCCCCCCTCCCCCCATCCTTTCACCCCCCTCCCCCCATCCTCTCACCCCCCTCCCCCCATCCTCTCACCCCCCCTCCCCCCATCCTCTCACCCCCCCTCCCCCCATCCTCTCACCCCCCCTCCCCCCATCCTCTCACCCCCCCTCCCCCCATCCTCTCACCCCCCCTCCCCCCATCCCCTCTCCCCTCCTCTCACCCCCCCCATCCTCATCCCCTCACCCCCCTCATCCTCTCTCAACCCCCTGCCCACCTCCTCTCTCACCCCCCTCCCCTCCTCCACCCCTCCCCCTTTCTCACCCCCCTCCCCTCTTCATCTCACCCTCTCTACCCTCACCCTCTCTACCCTCACCCTCTCTACCCTCACCCTCTCACCCCCCTCCCCTCTCACCCCCCTCTCACCCCCTGTCCTCTCTCCTCCCTCCTCCCCTCTCCTCCTCTCACCCCATCCTCTCCTCCTCTCTCACCCCATCCTCTCCTCCTCTCTCACCCCCTCCCCCGCTCCTTTCTCACCCCGTCCCCTCCTCCCCCTTTCTCACCCGTCCCCTCCTCTCCCCCTTTCTCACCCCGTCCCCTCCTCTCCCCCCCTCCCCCTTTCTCACCCCGTCCCCTCCTCTCCCCCCCTCCCCTCTCTCATCCCCCCTCTCACCCCGTCCCCTCTCTCATCCCCCCTCTCACCCCCTCCCCTCTCTCATCCCCCCTCTTACCCCCTCCCCCCTCTCATCCCCCCTCTTACCCCCTCCCCCCTCTCATCCCCCCTCTTACCCCCTCCCCTCTCTCATCCCCCCTCTCACCCCCTCCCCTCTCTCATCCCCCCTCTCACCCCCTCCCCTCTCTCATCCCCCCTCTCACCCCCTCCCCTCTCCCCTCTCCTCTCTCATCCCCCCTCCCCTCTCCTCTCTCACCCCATCCTCTCCTCCTCTCACCCCATCCTCTCCTCCTCCTTTCTCACCCTGTCCCCTCCTCTCCCCTCTCACCCCCCACCCCGTCCCATCCTCCCCTTTCACCCCCCCCTCACCCGTCCCATCCTCCCCTGTCACCCCCTTCCTCCTCCCGCCCTCCTCTCTCACCCACTCCACCCCCTCCCCCTCTCCTCCTCCTCTCACCCCCCTCCCCCCTCCTCTCACCCCCTCCCCCCTCCTCTCACCTCCTCCCCCCTCCTCTCACCTCCTCCCCTCCTCCCCTCCTCCCCCCTCATTCTCTCTCAACCTCTCCCCACCTCCTCTCACCCCCTCATCCTCTCCACACCCCCTCCTCCTCTCACCCCCCCTCCTCATCTCTCATCCCCCTCCCCCTCATCTCTCATCCCCCTCCCCCTCATCCTCTCCACTCACCCCATTCCTCTCATCTCCCTCCCCACCCCCTCCTCCCTCCCCCCCTTCCATCCCCTCTCCTCCCTCCCCCTCCTCTCCTCCCTCCTCCTCTCTCACCCCCCATTCTCTCACCCCCCTCCCCCCATCCTCTCACCCCCCTCCCCTCTCACCCCCTCCCCTCCCCTCTCACCCCCGCCCCTCTCACCCCCTCCCCTCCTCCTTTCTCACCCCCTCCCCTCCTCCTTCCCTCTCACCCCCCTCCCCTCTCACCCCCCTCCCCTCTCACCCCCCTCCCCTCTCTCATCCCCCCTCTCCTATCCCCCCTCTCCTCTCCTCCTCTCACCCCATCCTCTCCTCCTCTCTCACCCCATCCTCTCACCCCATCCTCTCTCACCACCCCCCCATCCTCTCTCACCACCCCCCATCCTCTCTCACCACCCCCCCCTCTCACCACCCCCCCCTCTCACCACCCCCCCCCTCTCACCACCCCCCCTCTCACCACCCCCCCCTCTCACCACCCCCCCTCTCACCCCCCCCCCTCTCCTCTCTCACCACCCCCCCCATCCTCTTTCACCACCCCCCCCATCCTCTCTCAGCAGCAGCACAGCCCTGCTCTATCCCTTCTCAGGGGAAATTCCGCGATTCCAGCCACCCGCCGACTATGTCCGGAGACATAATACCGGACATGTCCTCCCCTCCCCCCCCCCCGCACACATACATGTCCCCCCCCGCACACATATATGTCCCCCCCGCACACATACATGTCCCCCCCCGCACACATACATGTCCCCCCCGCACACATACATGTCCCCCCCCGCACACATACATGTCCCGCCCCCGCACACATACATGTCCCCCCCGCACACATACATGTCCCCCCCCGCACACATACATGTCCCCCCCCGCACACATACATGTCCCCCCCCCGCACACATACATGTCCCGCCCCCGCACACATACATGTCCCCCCCGCACACATACATGTCCCCCCCGCACACATACATGTCCCCCCCACCCGCACACATACATGTCCCTCCCCCACACACACATACATGTCCCCCCACGCACACATACATGTCCCCCCCACCCGCACACATACATGTCCCCCCCACACACACATACATGTGTCCCCCCGCACACATACATGTGCCCCCCCCCGCACACATACATGTGTGTCCCCCGCACACATACATGTGTCCCCCCGCACAAATACATGCCCCCCCCCGCACACATACATGTCCCCCCACATACATACATGCCCCCCGCACACATACATGTCCCCCCCCCGCACACATATATGTCCCCCCCCCCCCGCACACATACATGTCCAGTATTATCTCTCATTTTTCACCGGACAGAGTAACCAAATACCGGGCTGTCCCGGTTCAACACCGGACACCTGGTGGGCGACCCTGCTTCAGGAGATACAGACCTCCTCCGCAGGGCGGAGGGGGGCGCTGGTAGCTGCTCCGCTCGGCTAGCAGGGATCACGTAATGGCGGAGTTTCAAAGCTCCCGCGTCCGGTGAGCCAATAGGAAGCCGTGACATCATCAGGTGCGGCTTCCTATTGGCCCGCGTGACATGGGAGCTTTAAACAGAGATACCGGCAGCCACTTTGGAGGTGTGTATCTCGAGAAGCAGGGGGTCCCCTGAGCTGAAATTAATGGGGTTCAGCACCGGAGACCCCCTCCTTCAAACCTGTGTTCCAAAAATAATAAATGAAAAAAGCGCCTGAATTGCTCCTTTAAAGGGACGATCCAACTAGGATACAGAAGAATTAACCCTTTGGCTGCCAGGGCGGCCTGGCACATCTCTGTAATACAGTGGTGCGCAAACTGGGGGCCGCGCCCCCTAGGGGGGAGGGAGAATTTGCAGGGGGGGCGCGGGCAGTTACAGAGGCCCTGCGCTCTTCCCCCAGGCATTTAATTTAATGCCGGGTGAGGCCTCTGTAACCTCACTTACCTACTGGCAGCCGGGTCTTCGGCGACGTGTCGCCATGGCAACGTGCATCAAATGACGCAGTGGGTTCACGTGACGTGACCCGTAACGTCATTTGAAGCCGTGCCTTCGGTGGAGGGGGGAGCAAACGCTGCGGCTCCTAGGAAGGGGGTCGCAGCTGAAAAAGTTTGCACAGCGCTGGTAGTCCAGCCTGCCTCTCTGCCTCCTGTCATGTAAATTCCTGGTAGTTACAGGCTGTGGCAGGCTGTCCTAGGGGGCATTGACCCCCCACCCATGCTGACTCTGAGTGACCGAAGAGGTGGTGCCACAAGGTTCTGTATGCAGTCAATCAGGTTACAGACCTTGTGCCCTCCCCTTTTGGAGCATCAGAGAGGAAGTGCCAAATTATAGTGTTGTTCTCTTCCACCCCTCCTAGAGAGAGGAGGTGTGTGCTGCTCCTCACGGCTGGGAGTGAGCCAGGCTAGTCAGTCCCTCCTGGGCTGACTGGGCCAGAGAGATCAGAGGCCTCAAGACTACAGAGAGCCCAGCACCATCCAGAGTCCTGGGACCCTCTGTCATCAATCTGCATCCGCTGTATACCATCTGCAGCGACTGCCAATAAAGCCCCTTTGTTTTATATACCCCTGCCTTCAGTCAGTTGGGAAGGGGTGTGAAAGAAGTCTGCTTTGGTGGGAGGCTGTCTGGGAATCCTGGAGCCCACTGAAGCTGGAGGCACTGACACCATGAGCGAAGTCTGAATTCACCAAAGCTTGTCCGGTTCCCCACACCATCGCGGACCACTCAGCTTTCCTGGACTCTCACATGTATGCAAGCACCACAAACATCAGTCGTTACAGCAACATCTTCCAGAGAGGGGGGGGGACATGTGTTACACATGTAACGGTGGCGGGGCCACAGTGCAGGTCCGTGGTGACTGCAGATTCCACAACACTGGGTTAGTAAGCCGTTTGCATGTGTGTGTTGTATGTTCAATAATGACCATCATAGTTTTAAGAAGTAACAGGTTCCTGGTAGACGTGTTCCTGAGAATCACCCAGAGAGATCAGAAGTTGACATACTAAAAAGTACACAGCGATCTGTACCCATACCGGTCTGGCTAAATGTGGTTATTGTCCAAAGGCGAGGAGAAAGGACGGCTAGGGGGTGAAAAAGCAGTTTACGCAGGCGATCTTATTAATTAAAAAAAAAAAAAGAGGAGTTGGTGAAAGATGGTATAAAAATTACAATGCGACGCATGCATCTCTTGCAAACAAAGGCTTCTCATTATGTTTGTGTACAGAAGTTAATTATTTATAGTCCTTTTTATGAGCTAAGTGGAATTGCACCCTAAAGCTGTGTGATCGTCCAGAGGAGACCAGCGGACTCTTATTAACAGGCAGACGTTTTTACAACAGGAGACTGACGATTCTATAAATGCCTGTCTTCTATATTAATAATGCTGGTGGCACCTGCCTGTTATGTGGTAAGAAGGCTTCACACGCACGGGATGTGAGGAAGATGAAGAGATGCCGAGATACTGTGAGTTCCTGTAGGTTACCGAAGTGACCAAATGCTTGAGACATGTTTAATGGATGAAACCATTCAAGGAATGTTATGACAGTGACACATTTAATGGGTTAAAGCAGGGGTTCTCAACTCCAGTCCTCCAGACCCCCCAACAGGTCAAGTTTTCAGGATATCCCTGCTTCAGTATAGGTGGCTTAATCAGTCCCTGCTTCAGCAGAGATGGCTCAATCAGTGGCTCAGTCATCGACTGAGCCACGGTTGAGCCACCTTTCCGGAAGCTGGGATATCCTTAAAACCTGAACTGTTTGTTGATCTTGAGGTCTGGAGTTGAGAAGCCCTGGATTAAAGGGTCAGTCTCACGTTGGACCAAAGTGACCCGTTTAATGGGTTAAAAGTGTCAGACCCACACTATGTAGGGTTAAAGGCACAGCCCCATGTAGGACCAAAGTTAAATATTGCCAGTGACATGTTTAACAGGTTAAAGGGTCCGTCCCACGTAGGACCAAAATGACCTAATTACAGTGAGATGTTTAATGGGTATAGGATCAGTCCCATGTAGGCCACGCTTGCAACCCCTTTGAGGCTTTGGAATGGATTGCAGGCTCCTCCGAAAAACTATGGGGCCTCCCTGTTGTAAATCAACTTTGGGCTGAACCCGTCACAGAGCTAAATCCACAAAACGTTGTTAATCCAGGGCTCATAACGTGACGTTACCTAAAACAGGAACAGAGATTACGTTCCCAGAGGTAAAAGCGTATCGCCACAGCCAATTATATGCAAAAACAACGGGGAAATACGCCATCAGAATAGGCGTAACGTAAATACACATTATTGGAGGATGACTCAAGGGCAGCATTAACGTGATGTTAACTCCGGTTATCCCCACGTTACCTAATGACCTAATGGAGCTTGGTGTATCTGGGCCTGAGAAAAAGCATTCAATTACAAGGACGGGGAAGAAAATGTTTTGGTGCGGTGCACTACTAGATGCAAATAGGGAATCGAGAGGTGAACAAAGGTCAGTGTGAACCACCTACATGTTTCACGCATCAGCACTTTATCAAGGTGTACATACACACAATCGATTTTATGTGTGTATGTACACCGTGATAAAGCGATGATGTGCGAAACGCGTGGAGGCATTTGAAAGCCTCTAACCTGATGTCATCCATCGGCGTCATGTGTCCTTCCGCATGTACTGATGCCCTGTGTAAAACATCATCACGTTTCGACCTCAACACTTCCAAACATATATAACTTTATCAATCAGAACAAAGCACTCTTGTTGACAATCTACAAGTGGTATGTTTGAAAAAGATTTTTAAAATTATCTTATACATACATACAATATGTTTATGCATATCTGTATATTTAACTCTGTTAGCAACCCAGACCAATGTCTGGTGTACTACAAAAAAATAATCTGAATTCCCAATTACAAGCACAACCTGCAATTTATTCCATAAACATCTCAAAAGCAACTGGCTCCTAAACATTTGTAGTTGTAAGGATTGGCCGCTGGATCAGGGAGACTCTGTGACTGCCTTTGCCTCCCCCAGAATCCTCTGCTTCTCTCACCCCCCACTCAGTTTATTGGCTCCTTCCTTCCAAGTGAGGGCAGTGATACTCAGACAGGAATTAAAGTTTTACTTGATTGTGCTGTGTCTGCCATGTCCTATCCTGGTTAGCAGGGATTTCAGAGGAACTTTCCCTAATATAGTTTGGTAGAGGGCAGCAGGGATGTAGTGGAATGGGAAGAAAAAGAAGTAATTTTTTTTAGAGTACAAAGTAAACCTCAGTTTGGGGGATGGAAGGGATACGGGATGGGTTCATTCTGAAAAGCTGTCTGTTTTTGTTCTCTCTTGGAGGATGTCTGGTTTTGTTCTCTCTTGGAGGATGTCTGGTTTTGTTCATGGGTCTTTTGTTCCTTTTAAATGAGGCGCTCTCTCTCTCCCCCTCTACTTTTGAGAAACAGCGTGGAGAAAGATTAACCCTTACACACACACACACACCTCCACAATCTCAGACTTTCCCTTGTTGTCCTCAGGGATGGACAGCTCTTCTTTAGCATCTGGGTTCTCTACTCAGTCGCTTCACTCTCTCCTTAATGGGGAAAATGTGTTCTGCGTAGGTACAGAGCCCATGTACTGATCAGCTACGGGTGTCTTCCTGAGACTTTCTTCTTTCTCAGAGTCTCTCTGAGGTTCTACCAGCTTTATTTCCTCTTTGCTTCTTTCACGTGTGATATATTGAATATTCTCCCTGTCATTTTGCACTACTTTTCTTAGGAAAAGTGGTCTTTGCAGCTTCCATTTGTTCATCAACACTGTTTGTACCTACCCCCAATGTATTTATAGTGAGGGCAACATACTCCCTGTATCATGTCTTCTTCCACTCCAGACTGAAGTTCAGTCATCATTATCTCCTCTCGTCATGTCAGCCATATTCCTCTCCTCATTAAGCAAGGCCAGAGGACAGCTTCGAAACCGATGTCCCATTTTGTCACAAAGGTTACTGTCCTGGAACAGGAATTCCCATTTCTGCTCCCTCTGTTTACCCCCCCCCCCTTTAGCAGCTCTGTCTGCTAGCTTATTTGGATGTAGCTTTCCCTGCAGCTTCACTCCTAGTGCAGATGGATTGGATACATTTAGATACCTTTCTCCCTCCAGTCTGCTTGGCCCTGGTTGCCCTGGCAACTTCTCCAGTCCTCCATGTTAATGGACTTTTCCATTCTCCCCTGCCTGTTTTCACAGGTGGTTTAGTCTGACCCTATTCCTGTGTGACAAGCAGTACACACTTCATTTTCCTTCCTGACACTGGCTGAGTGAGTACTCCTGCTATATTGCCCTTGGCAAGGCCATTTCCTTTTTACCTGCCCCTAATTATAAACCACCCACACAGAAGCACTCTCTCATCACATCATACCATCCACAAGTGCCTGTATATACTGATGCTTTTCTAATAAAGTGAAGAAAATATAGCAGGACTTGGTGTGCTTTGGAAAGGGGGCTGAGTTAAAGCTAACTGGAGCTATTCACACATCAAACGTGACCCTGGTTCCAGGATAGTTACATCTAATTACACTGCAGGTACTGCTACTATGTACCAACGTCTGGCATAAGTCGCGCTTGATCTTGTCACAGGTATAACTGAGGTGTGGTATGGACCCACACCTGTTTGCACACTATGTGCTGCCCTGGGTAAAAGCAGGTGCCTCTCTCATTCCCAATATAAAACGAGTTTGGGAGATGCTTGGTCACATTGCCTTAAAAATAACCTTATTTGCCCTGTCCATCCTCCTCACCAGAAGCCCTCCCCATCAAATATTTCCTCTAGGTATTCTCGCACATCACATTGCCTGAGCAGGCAACATAACACATCAGCTTCTGGGATGACTTCATTCTTAAACAGGATTGTAGTAAGTCTTTATGTCCGGTCTGCTGATAGTGATGGCTCTGAAAGGTCTCCACAACTCTGCAGTCTCCAAATGGGTGTACTTTTCCAAGAAGTAATCCAATGACTGCAATAGTTTGAAACTGATGTCATATTCCTGTTTTGCTGGAACATGGATCAGTGCAAAGACATTTGTGAGCTTCAAAGCCAACGGATTCCTTAAGAAGCTGCTTGTCCACAAATATCATGTCAGGGGTTTCATCCTTGTCACCCATGTATCACAGCCACACTACATTCCTCCTTCTGGGAGGGGTTCCTCATCCGATTACTATATCGAAAAGCAGGCGCTCAGGCTTTTTACGCTTCTGCCAGACTGAGCACTGGATTCTGTACAGGAACTGACACTCTTGCCTCTTCTGTGGGTGCTGTAGCTCTTGGAGCTGAGCCACGGCTTGGCTGCTCTGCATGCTCTGGGCCAGGGCTTGGCTGCTATCCATGCTCTGTGCCAGGGTTTGGCTGCTCGCCATGCTCCTGGCAAGGGCTTGGCTGCTCTCCATGCTCCGGCCAGGGCTTGGCTGCTCTGCATGCTCCAGGCTAGGGCATGGTTGCTCTCCATGCTTCGGGCCAGGGCTTAGTTGCTCTCCATACTCTGAGCCAGGGCTTGGCTGCTCTCCGGGCCTGGGCTCTTGCTGCTCTCCAGGCCAGGGCTTGGCTGCTCTCCGGGCCAGGGCTCGGTTGCTCTCCGCGTCAGGGCTCGGCTGCTCTCCGGGCCATGGCTCAGCTGCTCTCCATGCTCCAAGCCAGGGTTTGGCTGCTCTCCATGTTTTGGGCCAGGGCTCCAGATGCTCTCCATGTTCTGGGCCAGGGCTTGGTTGCTCTCCATGCTCTGGGCTAGGGCTTGGCTGCTCTCCATACTCTGGGCCAGGGCTTGGCTGCTCTCCATGCTCTGGGCCAGGGCTTGGCTGCTCTCCATGCTCTGGGCCAGGGCTTGGCCAATCTCCATGCTCTGGGCCAGGGCCTGGCTGATCTCCATGCTCCGGGTCAGGGCTCGGCTGCTCTCCATGCTCTGAGCCAGGGTTTGGCTGATCTCCATGCTCTGGACCAGGGCTTGGCTGCTCTCCATGCTCCGGGCCAGGGCTTGGCTGCTCTCCAGGCCAGGGCTCGGTTGCTCTCCGGGCCAGGGGTCGGCTAGTCTCTGGGCCAGGGCTCGGCTGCTCTCCATGCTCTGGACCAGGGCTCAGCTGTTCTCCATGTTCTGGGCCAGGGCTTGGCTGCTCTCCATGCTCTGGACCAGAGCTCAGCTGTTCTCCATGTTCTGGGCCAGGGCTTGGCTGCTCTCCATGCTCCGGGCCAACGCTCGGTTGCTCTCCATGCTCTGGACCAGGGCTCAGCTGTTCTCCATGTTCTGGGCCAGGGCTTGGCTGCTCTCCATGCTCTGGACCAGGGCTCAGCTGTTCTCCATGTTCTGGGCCAGGGCTTGGCTGCTCTCCATGCTCCGGGCCAACGCTTGGTTGCTCTCCATGTTCTGGGCCAGGGCTTGGTTGCTTTCCATGCTCTGGGCTAGGGCTCGGCTGCTCTCCATACTCTGGGCCAGGGCTTGGCTGCTCTCCATGCTCTGGGCCAGGGCTTGGCTGCTCTCCATGCTCTGGGCCAGGGCTTGGCCAATCTCCATGCTCTGGGCCAGGGCCTGGCTGATCTCCATGCTCCGGGTCAGGGCTCGGCTGCTCTCCATGCTCTGAGCCAGGGTTTGGCTGATCTCCATGCTCTGGACCAGGGCTTGGCTGCTCTCCATGCTCCGGGCCAGGGCTTGGCTGCTCTCCAGGCCAGGGCTCGGTTGCTCTCCGGGCCAGGGGTTGGCTAGTCTCTGGGCCAGGGCTCGGCTGCTCTCCATGCTCTGGACCAGGGCTCAGCTGTTCTCCATGTTCTGGGTCAGGGCTTGGCTGCTCTCCATGCTCTGGACCAGGGCTTGGCTGACCTCCATGCTCTGGGCCTTGGCTGATCTCTATGCTCTGAGCCAGGGCTTAGTTGCTCTCCATGCTCTGGGCCAGAGCTCAACTGCTCTCCGGGCCAGGGCTCGGCTGCTCTCCGGGCCAGGGCTCGGCTGCTCTCCGGGCCAGGGCTTGGCTGCTCTCCGGGCCAGGGCTCGGCTGGTCTCCGGGCCAGGGCTCGGCTGCTCTCCGGATCAGGGCTCGACTGCTCTCCAGGTCAGGGCTCGGCTGCTCTCTGGGCCAGGGCTCGGTTGCTCTCCGGGTCAGGGATCGGCTGCTCTCCGGGTCAGGGCTCGGCTGCTGTCCATGCTCCGGGCCAGGACTTGGCTGGTCTCCGGGGCAGGGCTCGGCTGCTCTCCGGGCCAGGGCTCATCTGCTCTCCGGACCAGGGCTCGGCTACTCTCCGAGCCAGAGCTCGGCTGCTCTCCGGGCCAGGGCTCGGCTGCTCTCCGGGCCAGGGCTTGGCTGCTCTCCGGGCCAGGACTCCGCTGCTCTGCGCAGCCCGGGCCACGGCTTTATTCTCTATCCCTACAGCAAACTGATTAAGGTTTTAGGGTGGAGGACCAAGCGGGTTTTCTGGTAGATTTACCTCAATCTGTATCTTAAATAAATGCTGTGAGAGAGAAACCACGACGATTATTAGTAACACAGTCAGTGAACAGTGCAGGTTCTATCCTGCTTGCTGAGCCCAGTTCCTGCTGTAAGTCTGTGCATTCCACCATGCTCTTCTCAATCACTGACTGTAACTTATCTAGTGTTTCTTGCAATAAACAGGCTATTTCCCCTGTCCCTGCGTCTTTCTGTTTCTGATCTGGCAGTGATCTTTGTGCTTTACCTCTCTGTCTGTTGGCTTAGTTTCTGTGAAAGCCTCTTTCTTCTGCTTGGATTCTCTCCTCTGCGACACAGGGTTTTAACGGGCTGTTTCCTGTAGCCCTGGATTCAAGCTCATATTTGTTCTTCTCTATGTTTGTCTTCACCTCACATAACCTGCTGGGCTCAGTATAGCTCTCCAGGCAATGGTGTGTACTTCCTTCCCCACCCTCTGTCTCTAACTCCTGCTCTCTTTGCGGTCTTTTCTTCATCAGACATTCATAATTGGCCTTCATATCATCGTAACCTCTCATTCAGCGGAGCACTACCCTCTCAGGCATCTCTCAAACTCTTCATCTTCCAAACTTCTGCATTGAGTCATTCCATCTCTCCAACGGCCTGGGGGTTTCCTGACCTCCCTGCCCCATCTCCACCATCTCCTACTGGGCTAGAGGTCACTCCGAGCCCTTCTGAGGGAGCTCAGCAGGACACGTCATCTCACTGTGTGTGTGACCTCCTGTCTGCAGATTATCAGGGACAGAATCAGACAGTCCTAGGTTTATATCTAATGTAGGGTGACCTACTGATTCCGGGTTATCGGGGACAGGCTCATACAGTCCTGAGTTTATATCTAATGTAGGGTGACCTCCAGACTCTGGATCATCAGGGACTGGCTCAAACAGTCCTTGTACATATCTAATGAAGGGTGACCTCTTGCCTCCGGATCATCAGGGACTTGCTCAGACAGTCTTGGGTTTCTATATAATGCAGGATGACCTCCTGACCAGATTATTTTCAGATGATCCCATATTGACACTTATTGGGGTACGCGATCTATGTAAAGTAGTGATTCTGACCGTAAAGAGACTGTCCAGTGAGGTTTATGGGGACAACTGATGAGCATAAATGGATGAGTGGGATTATAATACAGGTGACGCCCATGCAGTAAATGTGAGTAGGAGCATGGACTATACAGGGCTGTCATCTGAGAGACGTACTTTACCCCTTCAGTGCCAGACTGAACACATCGCTGCCTCCTCTGGCAATGAATAGGGTTGATTGATATATCACACAGTGAGAGATCCCAAATATTATATATAGAGAGGCCACGATCACTGCAGACAGCATTAAAAATTCATTGTTAAAAGGTCACGTAATAAATGTTAATTCCAATCATTTACACCAGGGTTTTCCAAACTTTTTTTTCCGTGACCCGGTTATTTTTTAACTTATTTTTCGTGACCCACTAAAAATTTTATCGCCTATACTGGCCTATAGGGCCTGCACAGACACACACACAGCCACTGATATACACACACACACACACACACAGCCACTGATACACACACATACACAGCCACTGATATACACACACATACACAGCCACTGATATACACACACACACACACACACACACAGCCACTGATACACACACATACACAGCCACTGATACACACACACACACACACACACACACACAGCCACTGACACACGCAGCCACTGACACACACACTGATACACACACACGCAGCCACTGACACACTCCCAGCCACTGACACACACGCAGCCACACAGACACTGCTACACACACACACACTGATACACACACAGATACACTGATACACACACAAACACTGATACACACACACTTACACTGATACTGATACACACAGACACTGATTCACACACAGACACACTCGCTCTCCCCTATACGCACACAGACACAGTGAATTACAGGCAACGACGGATGTGAGTGACTGGACACAGACACAGTGAATTACAGGCAACGACGGATGTGAGTGACTGGAGGGGGGGCCAGGGACACTTGGGTGGGAGGGAGGGGGCCAGGGACACTTGTGTGGGAGGGAGGGGGCCAGGGACACTAGGGTTGTCAGGGACACTTGGGTGGGTGGGAGGGGGCCAGGGACACTTGGGTGGGTGGGAGGGAGGGGGCCAGGGACACTTGGGTGGGTGGGAGGGGGCCAGGGACACTTTATGGGGCCAAGGACACTTGGGTAGGAGGGAGGGGGCCAGGGACACTCTATGGGGCCAGGGACACTTGGGTGGGTGGGAGGGAGGGGGCCAGGGACACTTGGGTGGGTGGGAGGGACCCACTAAAAATTTTATCGCCTATACTGGCCTATAGGGCCTGCACAGACACACACACAGCCACTGATATACACACACACACACACACACAGCCACTGATACACACACATACACAGCCACTGATATACACACACATACACAGCCACTGATATACACACACACACACACACACACACAGCCACTGATACACACACATACACAGCCACTGATACACACACACACACACACACACACACACAGCCACTGACACACGCAGCCACTGACACACACACTGATACACACACACGCAGCCACTGACACACTCCCAGCCACTGACACACACGCAGCCACACAGACACTGCTACACACACACACACTGATACACACACAGATACACTGATACACACACAAACACTGATACACACACACTTACACTGATACTGATACACACAGACACTGATTCACACACAGACACACTCGCTCTCCCCTATACGCACACAGACACAGTGAATTACAGGCAACGACGGATGTGAGTGACTGGACACAGACACAGTGAATTACAGGCAACGACGGATGTGAGTGACTGGAGGGGGGGCCAGGGACACTTGGGTGGGAGGGAGGGGGCCAGGGACACTTGTGTGGGAGGGAGGGGGCCAGGGACACTAGGGTTGTCAGGGACACTTGGGTGGGTGGGAGGGGTCCAGGGACACTTGGGTGGGTGGGAGGGAGGGGGCCAGGGACACTTGGGTGGGTGGGAGGGGGCCAGGGACACTTTATGGGGCCAAGGACACTTGGGTAGGAGGGAGGGGGCCAGGGACACTCTATGGGGCCAGGGACACTTGGGTGGGTGGGAGGGAGGGGGCCAGGGACACTTGGGTGGGTGGGAGGGAGGGGGCCAGGGACACTTGGGTGGGTGTGGGTGGAAGGGAGGGGGCCAGGGACACTTGGGTGGGTGGGAGGGGGCCAGGGATACTTGGGTGGGTGGGAGGGAGGGGGCCAGGGACACTTTAGGGGGCCAGGGACACTTGGGTGGGTGGGAGGGAGGGGGCCAGGGACACTTGGGTGGGTGGGAGGGGGCCAGGGACACTTGGGTGTGTGGGAGGGGGCCAGGGACACTTGGGTGGGTGGGAGGGGGCCAGGGACACTTGGGTGGGTGGGAGGGGGCCAGGGACACTTGGGTGGGTGGAAGGGAGGGGGCCAGGGACACTTGGGTGGGTGTGAGGGGGCCAGGGACACGTGGGTGGGTGGGAGAGGGCCAGGGACACTTTAGGGGGCCTGGGACACTTGGGTGGGTGGGAGGGGGCCAGGGACACTTGGGTGGGTGGGAGGGGGCCAGGGACACTTGGGTGGGTGGGAGGGGGCCAGGTACACTTGGGTGGGTGGGAGGGGGCCAGGGACACTTGGGTGGGTGGGAGGGGGCCAGGGACACTTGGGTGGGTGGGAGATAGGGGGCCAGGGACACTTGGGTGGGTGGGAGATAGGGGGCCAGGGACACTTGGGTGGGTGGGAGATAGGGGGCCAGGGACACTTGGGTGGGAGGGGGGGGGCAGGGACACTTGGGTGGGAGGGGGGGGGGCAGGGACACTTGGGTGGGTGGGAGGGGGGCAGGGACACTTGGGTGGGTGGGAGGGGGCCAGGGACACTTGGGTGGGAGGCAGTGACTGGGTGGGGTGACTTACCTTGCCGCCGGACGCTTTCCCCTGCTGCCCCCGATATCCCCTGCTGCCTGGGACGGGAGGTGGGCTTGGGAGGGGGTGCCACGGGAGGTGAGCTCGGGAAGCTGGCCGCGGGGGGAAGCGGGCCGCAGTAGGAGCTTGTATTTCCTCCTCCGTCCCACGTTGGGAGCAGGGGGGGGGGGAGGAAGGGAGCGGGCCCTGCGCAAGCGTGCGGGACCGCGGGGGGAATCGCCGCCATTGTTTTTTAACTTGAGCGGGGGGGACGGGAGACACCGCGCGGCCAGCCTCGCTGCGACCCGGTAATTTTGGTGCCGTGGCCCGGTGCCGGGTCGCGACCCACCATTTGGGAAACGCTGATTTACACTGTTAACCAAATGGAAATGAAGGATAGTACCACCAAGGATTTGCACCTTTAACTTCACTGCCAGAAGAGAGATAACATAACCCCTTTCTAAACTATATTTTGAATTCTTTAATATTTAATACAAATATCACCTGTGAACAAATTCACGTTCCAGACAGATCTGCAGCCCTGCCTTTCCCCGTTATCTCTTACCATACAATGCTTCCACTGCAGCAAGGGATTCTGGGTAATGACAAATGAGCACTCACAGTTTGTCACCTTTTGCTTCTTGTCCATTTTAACATGGATCCATGAAATCACCTCTCATCGCGCACACGCACACAACCTTGTGAAGTCAACCTATGAGGGTCCGTGCGCGCCAGCATGCGTGGCGACGCAGTTGCGTCAGAAAAATAGCATTTTGTGTCCGAAATGCGACTTATTTTATGAAGTGTAGTTCTACTATTGTGGAATTTGGAGCAAGATGCGCTAAAAATGACACTTACACCACCTCCAATGTGACAGCGAAATCCAACGTCAGGAAAAACAGCGCCTTTTTTAACACGTAGATCTGCTCCAATATATAAATGTCACTCGCCCCAAACTCCTCCCACTGACTAAATCCCTCATCTGGTCGCAGGCAGACGCAGGCGCGCCCGAAATTGGCACGACTAAGATGAACCCTTTGCGCGCCACAGGGGTCATCGGCCCTCTAGCACTCCCTGTGGCGTGACCGCTTCTCGACGCAGTCACGTAACCACTCCATCACTGATGACGGAACAGAATGGGAGATTGCGTCCTGCGTCTCCCCTACCAAAACCAGCATTTTATTATTTTTTTTCAACGTAGCTACTACCCGAGTGCCAGATACGTGCTGGGGCATTTAAAGGGTTAATCTGTAGACGCTGCCCAGAGCCTGTATATTTCTGCGGGTGTTGCGACAAAACGAACACTTTTGCTCCACATTTTGCCCTTTTGACACGCAGAGCCCGTGGGTCGGCGGTGTGGAGCAAATACTGAAGGTAAAACATTCAATTTTTAAATAAAAAATGGCCACCTTTGTTATTGTGAACGTCCTGCTGAATAACTTGGCCCTGACCACTGCGACATTGGAATCGTTATCGCCGTCTTTCTTCATGTGCGTCCACGTTCTTAACCGGCGCCCAACAGACGCATTTCAATTTAGTGGATGAAAAAGACATCTCTTGTGAAAGAAAAAAAAAAATAACAAAATTAAAGAATATGTTGCTTCTTGTCGGGGACACTGTAATTTAGCGGATCAGCCAGTTCTATGTATCTGTTGGACTAATGTCACATTCCTAATTACAGCTCAACCCCGGTATAACGCGATCCGTTACAACGCGAATCCGCTTATAACGCGATGCAAGCGTGGCTCCCAATTTTCGTATTTATGAATACTTTACAACACAGTTATTGGTATCTTAAATACTTTATTGCATACAATTGTACATTATTTCTAACGCGATCCGCTTATAACGCAATGTGATTCTTTGGACCCCAAGCACAGCGTTATAAGGGGGTTGAGCTGTACTTTACGAACAAAGGAACAGATTCAAACGTAAACAATTTTAATGACTGACAAACAGATTGTAAAAATCCTCAAACTTTTAGCTCACCACAGAAATGTAAAAAAAGGGGAAATATATATTTTTCTATGTTTTCTTCTTTTTTAAATGTGTCCATCAACCTGCTTAACCTATTACACGTGCCACTGTCTTTAATTCACTTTCGCATTGGCGTGCATTGTGTATCCTGGTAAATGCCCCTCTCTTGAAGCAAAGGGGTTAAAAAAGCGTGCCACAGAGCAAAAGGATCGTATAACGGAAAACAGATGTTTTTGTTTTGTGGCTGTGTTACGTGGTTTGTTTTGTCCTAACCGTTTCCTGCTTCCTTATTGTAACAGTTGGCTGTTCATGGCGAGGGCTATGGGCCTTGTTTCCACGGTAACGTCAACAAAAGGAGGTGTACGACTGACCCAAACGATGAATGGAGAAGAGGAGGATGGGTCAGCCTATACCTATACCCAGGTAATGTCCTTTGCTCCCCACGTTACCACTCCTTTGGCAAAGTAATAGATAGAAGGGTCTCCTTACTGCCCCTGTTTAGCAAGTACAGTACCTATTTATGTCAAGTACCTATTAAAGGGTCAGTCCCTCCAATGTGTACTAATGGGGTAACATTTGGGCGATTGATGCCTTTTTCTTATACAAATCTAACACTTATAAGTATTTATAAATATTTTTTATAGTTAGTCTGTAAGCCTGGGGGGCTGAGACCTGGAAGAGGTTTAATTCCTTCTGGCTGCTCTCTTTTAACCAATGTCACTGTCTGGTAAACAAGAATTTGCACAAGCAATGCCCCCCCTTATCTTTATTGTTTCTCTGATAAGGACAGGGAAGTATGAGGAGGACTTGATTGAAAAACACCCCAATTCATTTATAATTTTTTTTTTTAAAAAGCTGCTAAATCTTTGCTATTAGCATGATTAGATCTGGTTAAGATAGCCAGTTAGACTGTTAAAGCAGCACTCTGGCGGGGGAGGTGGGTTAGGAGGCAGGAGAACAATATGGCTGTCGGGTCAGCCTTGGTTCTGTCAGCCAATAGAAAACTGTGATGTCATTGGAAGCTGGTTTTCACGATTCGGCAACCATTTTATTTATATGTCCTAAACCTATTAAGACCAGTGTTCGTATTGTGCCTATTCCTGCCTGCATGTGAGAGTGGGGAGCGACCCCCTGCCTGTCTCCCACTGGTTGAAGCTTGGAACCTTCAGCTCATTCAGCTTGAAGCCCAATGACTGATCTGATAAATGATCAGCGGGTTCTAGGAATGTATCACCACGCCTAAGTTATGTATATATATAACTGCATACAGATCAATCCAGAAATACACGCTTTGCATATAATAAATCACATGTGTTATGGTTATTACACAAGGCATGCTCACGTGCTCCTAATCTGCTATACCCCACACTGGCAGAAGAACTGAAACGGAGCGGTTAGCCGGACCCAAACCGAAGTGGAGCACACTCCACTTCTGTTTCTGTCACCCTAGCACTAGCCGAGCCATGTGATCACTCCAGGAGTGCCGGAGGTCCACTGGCACTCTGATGCTGCCGGAACCCCCTGCACTGTGAAGGTTAAAGGGTCAGTCCCAACTAGAATGAAAGGGAAGTAAGGACTGGGGCATGTTTAATAGGTTAAATGGAGACGATCAACATCTTTTTTGTCAAAAATAAATGGAAAATTGGACATGTATAAGCACTTTCAAATAATGTTTTTAACGTGCAACATTTACATGGTCAACAAAGCTTTGGAGGGTTTTTACAATCTTTATCTAATGTCTTTTGGTGACAAGACTGTCAGTTCTCAAAGCCCCAGTTAAATTGTTTAGCTTTGCTCAGTCCTTTGCAAATGTTAGAGTAGATGTTACATGGTTCTATGCTGCTAACATGTCTATCTATCTCGCTATGTATACTGTATATCATCTATCTATCTCTATCTCGCTATGTACACTGTATATCATCTATCTATCTCGCTATTTACACTGTATATCCTATCTCGCTATGTACACTGTATATCATCTGTATATCCTATCTCGCTATGTACACTGTATATCTGTATATCCTATCTCGCTATGTACACTGTATATCATCTGTATATCCTACCTCGCTATGTACACTGTATATCATCTGTATATCCTATCTCGCTACAGTATGTATACCGTATATCCTTCTTTCATCTTCATGAAATATTTCATATCTATCAAAAACTCTGTCTCTATATACACTGTATGTATAGCACACACAGACGCACGAAATAGAACAAAGTCTGCAGCACTCGCTAGATTTCTAGAAAAAAATATCAATTTATTCCATCATACAGTAGGTAACAAACAGATAAAATGGGCGACGTTTCAGACACTCAAGTCCTTTGCCAGGAGAAATGTCGCACATGTTACTGTATCTGTTTGTTACTTTTGATGGGAAAAAAATCTAGCGAGTGCTATGGACTTTGTTGTATTTTATCTGTATTTTCTCGAGCTGGATGGTGATCCTGGCTGCACCGCGTGCACCCTACTGAAAGCTAAGTACAGCTCAACCCCGTTATAGCGCGATCCGTTACAACGCAAATCCGCTTATAACGCGATGTCCGCGTGGCTCCCAATTTTTGTATTTATGAATACTTTACAACACGATTATTGGTATCTTAAATACTTTATTGGGCAATGCATACAATTGTACATTGTTTCTAACGCGATCCGCTTATAACGAGATGTGATTCTTTGGACCCCAAGCACAGCGTTATAAGGGGGTTGAGCTGTATTACTCTATACTCACAGATAATTTTTTTGAGTGCCACGGATATCTTCGTTGGAGTATACACACAGACACACACATATATATTGTAATACACACAGTTTCCATGTATTTGCTCTAAGTCTTAGAGCTGTGGCAGATGTGACAGTTCAGGCAGAGAAAACACAGGGCGCATGGTTTAAAAATGTTGAGAATGTGGAAAATATTTGTGATGTTTTTGTTGTACATGTCTTATCTTATGTAGATAACCGGCAGCCTATCTGTAAATGACAAGAGTCAAAATACTACCAGCTGAAACATTCTGGAAAAAAGGCAGATTCTGCAAATACCCACCTAAAAAAACATGTCTACAAAATAGCTCAAAAAACAAATAAATAACATAGAAGATTGTGATTATTAACCCCAACCAAGACCTACATACAGTTACTCACTCTCTTTCATTCGTTCTCTGTACTGCAAGGTGTCGTCTCCAAACATGTCACTGCCGTTAACCCATTCAACATGTCACTGAAAATCAGTCAGATTTAGGGTTTCTTGACCAAAAGGGGGATTTTAATGGGAAGTCCACGGAGACTCCATTAAGGTTTATGACACGCTGATTCTACAAATAGCACTTTTCCATAAAAATGCCATTTCTCTGGGCCACAACCCCTACATCTCACTGATTTGGGTCTTTGGAGGTCGATATCTCTGCTTGAGGCTTTGGGGGCTATTCTAGTAGCTTTGAAATGTGACTTAACGCATCTAAAGTACACTTTAGAAGCAAATGTGTATGTTTTGCTATTCTGTAAGCCCTTTTCGCATATCCAAACCATGCAGAAAGGCTTTTTTAGAAGCGTTTTCATTCTGGCAGTGCAAACTCACTGTATTTTAGTTACTCCGAAAACTGCAAAAGGCTAAATCGCTTCTAAACAAGTCTCATTTTTTTCCCTTACTACCTCAAAGCATGCGAGATAGGAATTGGGAATTCCATCCAAAGGGTGGAGGACGAAGACGAGGACTTCCTAACTTTATATTATCTTCAGTTGTATATATGTCCCCACAAACCTCCCACCCAACCCCATCCTTCGCAGAAACCTTAAATCCATTGACGCATCCTCCCTTACCTCCTCCACCTCATCACTCCTCCCCTCACTCACATAATTTCCTTCTTTCTCACAAAACTCTGCCCTATCCACCCTCAACTCTGCATTATCCACCTCACTCGATTCAATCACACACTCCACCCTGTGCGTCCCACCACAAAGCCACTTCAACCCTGGTTCACTTGCCAACTCAAAACACTCTCCCTTCGCACAGCCAAGAGATCATGGAAATCTTTCTGTTCCCCATTCTCACTTGCCACTTTCCAATCCTTCCTCCACCAATACACCTCCACTCTGAAATAGCAAAAACAAATATACTATAACACCTTTATCAAATTACTATCACCTCATCCATGCCAACTATTGTCCACCCTAAACAACCTGCTACGACCCTCCCCATTTCTATCGCCTTAGCCACCCTCACCTTATTAGCTACAAACCTTGCCTTCTACTTCTCACAAAAAATGTACAACAGCCATGCTTCCTTCCCCACTGCTGCCCCCCCTCCATCCAATACCTCTACTTTCCCCTCCTTCTGCCAAACCTCTGACGAAGATCTCCTCTCAATCATCAAACACTCTCATCCCACCACATCCCCTTCTGACCCCATTCCACACTTTATCCTCTCTCCTCCCATATCTCTCCTCCTTCAACCTCTCCCTATGAAGCGGACAATACCCAGACTCCTTCAAAGCTGTGGTAGTCATCCCTCTCCTAAAAAAAACATCTTTCAACCCTGCCCTCCCCTCCAACGTTCGCCCTACCTCACTCCTTCCATACTTCTCCAAATTTCTCGAGCCATCGTTCACAACCAACTCTCCAACTTCATCCACACCCATTCCCTCTTTCCCATTGTCCAGTCTGGCTTCCGTCCCTCACACTCTACTGAAACTGCCCTCTCACCATCCACAACTTTATCTACCAAGCTCGCCACTACAAACTCTCCTCCATCCTCATCGACCTCTCTTCAGCCTTTGACACTGATCACCTCACTCTCATCCACTCTCTCATCTTCACCTGTCTCAACTACTGTAACTCCCTTCTCCTTAGTCTCCCCCGCTACACCTCCATAACCCCTCCAACAAATCGAAAATGCTACAGCCCGTACACTTCTCAATCTCCCCCACTCCTCCCATGCCACCTCTGTCCTCTCCCAACTCTAATGGCTACCCAGCCAACAGCGTTCCCTCTTCAAATTCCTCACTCTGGTCTACAAATCTCATCATGGTCTTACCCCTCCTTACCTTAAAGCACTCATCTCTCATTACACCCCTTCCCATCCCATTGATCTCTGACTGCCACAACCCTAACTTCCTCCTAAGCCCCCTGTGCCTCCTCTCAATTCTGATCATTTGCCTCCCTCGCGCCGTCCACTGGAACAAGCTCCCCCACCACATTCCATCTACCCCCTCCTAACTATCTTCAGAAGCCAACTCAAAACTCATCTCTTCTCCATCACATTCCATGATCCCCCGTTAACCTCCTATCCCATCCCCACCCTCCCCAACATCCATGATCTCCCCTACCCTCACCCCTTCCTAAAGTCTCTCCAAAGTCACCCACCTCACAGATTCAATTGCCTCCACCGTCCCCACTGTCAGACCCTTCATCAAGCCACCAACAGAGACCTGACCCCAACCCCTGCCCACCAACCAAGCAAGCTCTCAATGCACCTAACCCATAGCCTGAGCATAATGTTCCCACCCCAACAACATCTTAACAATTACTCTATAATCACATCTACTGTATATGTAACCACACCTTTGTTTTACTAACTAATGTACAGCGCCCTGGATAAGGTATATGATTGTAATTTTATTCAACTCAATGCCATTTTAATTCGTTTGAAAGAATCCTTTGATTTCTTTAGCAGGTTTTAGCCCACTACCAAGCAGTGCAAGATCTTTGCAACACTTTCCTGTTTGTGTGTTTGTGATAATTTGTTGCCAATATTCCCAGCAGTTAGAGCTGCAAACTGTAATACTAGATAATGTTACCTTAGTTATATAAGGATACATTGTAGCTGCTGAGTTACACTGACTGAAGGATTGATTTAAACTGAAAGGCGGCCATTATGCTAGGCTCACAATCAGGATTGTACAGATTTATAACAGGAGCACCAAATGATTGCTAGCTTAGGTACGAATGTAAAATTATACATTGTCATATGCTTTATATATAAAGAAAAAAAGAGGGGGGAAATGGGGTAAGTAGTATGGTTGCTTTAAAAGCAGTCAATTTCCATTTTCTGGTTGTCAGTTTAATGTTCCTTGTGCAAACAAATGAGCACACCTGAGAGATAAGTGACAGTGGAGTTTCCCAGCATCAGGCTTAGTTCAATGCTAGAGTTGCTGCCCTGAATGACAGGGTTGTGGGTTTCAATACTGTTGGATTTAATACTGGTACCCCCTTCATCACAAGGGCCTTTAGACTGATTGGTCTTAAAGCAGTAGTCCAAGCTGGCGGTTTTTTTACATTTATTTTCTTTCCCTTTAATATGTGCTTCAATACAATCCACACAATGATAAGTAATTAGCTGAGTTGCCAATCGATCCGTTCTCCTGTGATCGATCGGCAAAGGTTCAGCTCAGGGGTTCACTAAATGGCTGTCGGTGCAGCAGAAAAGGACCAAAGATGCAAAGTTCTGTGGGGAAGATCATGTGACTAGGCAGTCACTAGATACAATTGGTGCACAGCTAGAGAGAGGGCAGGGCTCAAAAAGGGGTTTGCCAGAGCCTGTTTCAGAAAGGGAAGGGGATGTGACTTTGTAAATGGTTGCTGTAGAAACAAAAAAATGCTTGTTACATTATAATACATTACAAAATTCATTCATAGTGGTTTAAAAAGAAAAAAAAATGCTACCAGTATTTTCTCATAGTACAGAACTGGTTTATTAAAAAAAAACACATACGTAAGATACTGATTGGTCTGCAGCTTTAAGGATGTATTTTAGGATGTGTGATTTATTTAAATAAACTTTGTATAGACATTAGCATATCTTCTAGGGTGCATGAGGTATGTTCCTTTTTCAGCACAGAGAGTGTCTCTCCCTAATTTATTTGGAGGGGAGGTTTGAGGGAACATATACTGTATACAGCTGGAGATACGATAACTTCCCCCTCCCTGACCCCGCTCTGGAGGCCGTTAGCACCACCTTCAGGTAATTTCGCTATTAAAGCAAGTACACATAGTTCGGTTTGTCACTTTTTACAGACGCGACTTACAAAATGCGATTTGCAATAGGGAATACTGTTTTTTCACACATTTGATACCACGACTTCTGAACATGGCAAAACGTGCGATATGGCAAGGACAACTTTGGAGCTACTAGAATAGGCCCGTATGAGTACAGCAAGTGAATAAACAATGTGACTCACCTGCATATTTGTATTCTGACTCACTGGGTTAGTAGCTGCGTTGGAAAATTAAATGTGACATGTTAGATAAAAAAACAGCTTGTAAAACATAATGCAAGAAAGGGAGCTATAAAGCAGCATTTGATTTTCATTGCATGAGAAACACGTTATTTATATGAATAAGATTTGTAGATTGCTGCTTTAATGGGTGAACTATGTTAAGGGTTAGTCCCATGTAGGAGCAGAGTGACTGAATGACAGTGACAAACACACACAGCCCTTGTCGATCCACTGCTGAAGATACCTTCCCAATGATCTCCTAGGTACTGCGGTTGCAACCTCTCTTCTCTACATGGCTACAGCAAATGTTGCAGGATCTTTGCTCCCACATTAAAGGCAGGAAACATAAGAATCTGTTAGCAGGTTTATTCTTACAAGCATAAAACAAAGCAACAATAAAACAAAATGCCTAGCTCCTCTCTGAGCACTAACTACACAGTACCCATCTTGCCCCTAACTATTCCAGATGGCAACCCCACTTACCGGTTAAACAAAAGTCAGGGGTAGCTGAATCACAGGCAGTGTAACAAAACCAGACTACATTGTCCTTACTTTATACTCCTGAGGAAGGTTAATCTCCTCTGGGCAGCTTGATTTCCTCCTGGCTAACCTGGTTCACAGCTGCAGAGTCCTGCAGCTTCCAGGTACATCTGGGCAGTCTCCACAGCATCTTCACCTGTCTCTGCAGGTTCTGGAACAGGTAGCAATGACATGAACCCACTTCCTGTCTTTTAGAGCCCAGCACTGGAGTTAATTGTCCACATCCTAGCACAGCATATATCTAGGGTGTGGTCTGCCTGCCTGCAGAGTGAGGGAGCTAGCCCTTCACTCCCTCACAATACATACACGTAGAGAGAATGGCCGCAATCTCAGGATGTTGGTGCCTTTAGAAGGCATTGCCTTGCATGGTACAAACTCATTAAAGAAGGTAATACATGATCACCAAGGTAGACATAGTCTTCAACTTCTAGTTTTATTCCCTTTCAATTCGGCCTTTGTAGAGTTAACACATTTGTTGAGCATCACTTTGGTCTTGCTGAGATTTATATGGAAGCCCACCTTCTTCCTTGCTTCAGGGAATTCTCTGATTTGTTGCTGGAGGTCTTTTGGACTTCTGACAAAAATGTAATGTGCAAATCGTTGGTGACTCAAGTATTTCAGATGTAATTCCACCTTCCCCAGGAGCCTTCCCATTCTTCATGGATTTTATTGTCTTTGTCTCTTCTTCTGGAAAGACGCATGGTACATCATTGGTGGATTCTTTTCGCTCTTCGTCTGCCGGATTATGCCCTGTGTTGTCTATGATCTTGTACAATTTCCTATAAAAGTCCTTGATTCTCTTTATCATAAAGTGCACCGTCTTTTATTGTTGGACTATCATCTTGTTTGAGTGCAATAATTTGCTTCTCTACAATCATAAGTCGCTACTTTGTCTTCTTTAATCTTGTGTTTTTTGCACTTTATCACAGTCAGAAGAGAGCCTGTGGAATATGCAAAATTGACTAAAGGGCAGTGGTGAATTTCCCATTGGGCCCAAGCCTGGGTGCCAAAAATGTCTGCCCCCATATACAGATGCCGCGATATCGGGCCTATCGGGCCTGATGGGGAGGCACTTACCTGTGGCGGCCGATTCCTTGCTGTCGCCCTCCTTCTCCTTCTGAATTGTTGCCTCAAATGACGCCGCGGGCGTCACCAATGTGACGTCACGCGGCGCCTCGTTGCCATGGCAACGTGACACTGTCTAGGGGCGACTAATCCTCAAATCCACTGCTGCTAAAGGGTCAAATAAATGAAGCATTTATGCTTTCTGCGACTCAGTACCAGTTTTATTGCACTGAATCGCAGATAGCAGAAATGCTGCATTAAGTTAACCTTTTAGGCACTTTCACATATCTCACGTGTCCCCTCCTTGTTCGGTCCCAGCCTGGCACCTTCTCTTGTAATAGTGAAGATGTTTCGTTCATAGGACAATAAGAAATATACTACATTTACTGTAGGTACTGCACCTGCTTAAATGGAGTTTACCTTCATGGGGAATTAGCAGCTTAACTCATTGTTTGATCAAAAGATGCAACTAAATCACTCCTTTGTTATTAGACTTACGATCAAAATGCAAAAGTTCAGTGATAAATTGAAAGCCAATTTGGGAGGAGCGCCGGGCTTGTGTATTTCTTTCCCATAAATATATGGCCAATTCCCTTTCCCTAGTAGCATCCTCCATAAGGTATTGAAAGTTTATTTTAATTTTTTTTATCTTTTTTTTTTTTTTAAAGAACTGGGTGGAAATCCAAAATGAAAAAACAGAGGGGTGGTACCACCATTTTCATCAATAGCATTACCTACGGTACATATTACCTTAATACAATGTCCTAACATACATGGTTATAATAATAACGAATAACTTTATTTCTCCTAATGGGACTCAGTTACAATTACAGTATATTGTGCAGTACGCAGCACATAGGATTGTTACAGACACAGTCCCTGTCCCGCAGAGCTTACAATCTATGTTTTGGTGCTTGAGGCACAGGGAGATAAAGTGACTTGCCCAAGGTCACAAGAAGCTGACACCGGGAATTGAACCAGGCTCCCCTGATTCAAACTCAGTGTTGCTGTTTACAGAGTCAGTGTCTTTACTCACTGAGCTGCTACTTCTATTAATTTTCCTGATAGAAACTCCAAGTCCAGAGTTTCAGGGTTTCCACACTTTATAGAATTTTCTGGATTTATGTCTTCATTCACTCTGTATGACCTCTCTCCTAGAGGGAGGCTGGGACTTTTTCCAGACCCCTGCAATTGAGCATCTTGCTGCAGTCAATATATGTGACATCATTTTATTTGTGTCGGTTCATGTTCTCTATTGGTTCAGCCAGAACCATTGTAAGCATGTCAGTTATAGACAGTTATAGACAGTTATATTTGTATAATGATTGATCATTTTTAGCTCAAAAGATTCCCAGGTATTTTAATCTCGATTTATTCCATCGATGGCTGAAGTTCAATTTAATTAACTCCACTTCTGCTTCGAGGAGTGTTAGGTTAAGGGCTTCAGACTTTGTGTTTATTTTATACCCTGAGAGAAAAACAAATTCAGATTTTTTTTGTAAATTAGGGAGAGACTTCAGAGGGTTGGAGATCATCAGTATAATATCATCCGCAAACAGAGATAATTTAAAAATGTTCCTTCCAATCTAATTGCTTTGTATATTGGGGTATTTGCTAATAGTGGTCGCTAATGGCTCGATCGTTAGAGCGAACAACAAAGGGGACAGAGGACACCCCTGCCTGGTTCCATTCCCGATTTTAATTTGATTTCATTCCCCTCCTGGCATTTTTAAGGTGTCAATGCCTTGATGGACACACACAACACACACACACACACACACACACACACACACACACACACACACACACACACACACACACACACACACACACACACACACACACACACACACACACACACCCACGTAAAATGCTTTGGAATTGCCCTGTTTGTCCCAGATATTATCTTTCTGAGAAGATCCCCAGGCGTTTCACTTAACAGATGTACGAGATGTGCTGTCCCTGGAAAGCTGAGTGCCCTGCGGCTCAGCACAGAGTACACAGCACACACGTAGCCAAAATAAGTCCGCTGGCAAAAGATAGGGGTTTGCATGGCTATAGTCTCCTTGCCCGGGTCACCTGTCCCCAAACTGCGCACGTGCTTCAGCTCGTACAAAATGTTATAGTGTGTGTTTGTGGTAGTGACAGAGAAGTGACAGTCAGAGAGGACAAAAGCTAGGGAGAGCGAGTCAGGGAGCAAATTAAGAGAGAGGTTATAGGGAACAGAGCGAGGGGAGTGTGAAAGAGTGTAAACACAAAGGAGACAGAAATAAGGGACAGAGAGGAGGAGGACAGAGACAGAAGGGACAGTCACCAAACAGAAACAGCTGAGTGACAGATACAGGGATAATGGCAGGGAAAGGGACAGTCACAGTGAGAGGAGTTTGGGGGAAAAAAAAGACAAAAATACCCAATGCTACATCCAATATGACAAAATATATAGTTAAATGCTTCAATGTCAGTATTCTCATGCATAAGGGTCATTTAGTTAAACCCTTTGGCCAAAGCGTTACAAGCCTGTAGCCGCGTCACGGCATGACCAGTATGCAGGTCCTAACACTACCTGTTTGGGGTCACACGGAAAAGGCACAGTTACTGTAAGAAGGAGCAAAGGGGGACAGCGGAAGAAAGACAGAGATGAGGGACAGGGAGAGACAGAGATGGGATAGTGACAGAGAAGGAAGCAGTGACAGAAAGATGGAGATCGGGACAGTGACAGAGAGAAGGAGCAGAGGGGACAGCAAGAATAAGGAGAGACAGTGACCGTGACAATTAACAAATGGGACAGTGACAGAGAAAGGGGCAGTTACAGGGAGCATAGGAATGAGAAACAGGAAGCAGTATATTGTATTATAGTCATTGCATATAAAACTGTACTTTTAATATCTCGCTGTTAACACCTCCAACAGTCCACATACGGGTTAAGATAAAAATGGAACAAAGTTGTATTATTGTATCATTAATCATTAACCCTCGGGTACCTAGCTCACTAACACACATGTGCAGGCTGAGGCGTGTAGAGGTATGTTCCGATTCCAGCTTCTGCACAGATATTTTCAAGACAGATGTTGAAGAGTCAGTACCTCCAAGGACCAAAGTGTACAGTTAATCTGACACCTATAAAAAAAAATTTAAATGCTTATTAGGTTAGTTTGTTAACATGTTGAACTGAGATTTGGGAGAGGTTTGGTTTCCTCTTGATCCCTGTAGTCTGATGCCTCTGTATGTTGAACAAGAGTTTGCACAGGCAATGCACCCCTCCCCCTCCCCCCCCAGCCCCCCATCCCCCCCCCCCCCGCTCCCCCTTATCTTCATTAGTTCTCGAATAAGTACAGGGAGGGGATGTAAAGAAAACACTTTTATTGATCGACATTCAGGGACCTCAATGACAAACAATTTGTAATAAATTTCCCACACAATGAAAGCAGACACATGTTTTTGCTATTAGCATGGTTAGATTTGTTTAAGGAAGCCAATTAGACTGGTAAATTCTTTACAAAGGTTTGTTTTTTTTGTTTGGCTTTGTGGGATTGTACCTTTTAGCTGTTAGTCTGTGAGCTGCTGCATTATTTGTCTGACTAGAAGAAGCCTGGTCCATTAGAAAAGACGCCTCACATAAGTGTTGTTTCATGGATTAAAAATGCAATCCAAGCTCATTATTTTTTATTTTTTACACAGGATTGAAGCAGGGGGTCCCCGGAACCGAACCCCGTTAATTGGAGATACATGCGTCCGTAGGGGGTGCCGGAATCCGCTCCGGCTGGACAAGCTGGGGTTTAAAGCTTGTGGGTTATGCGGGCCAATAGGAAGCCGAGCCTGATGACGTCACGGCTTCCTATTGGCCCGCAGGGTGCTGGAGCTGTGAAACACCGCCATAATGTGAACTCCCGGCTAGCCGAGCGAAGCGACCACCGGCACCCGCTACTGAGGTAAGTATCTCCGGAAGCAGGGGGTCCCCGGAGCTGAAGTTAATGGGGTTCAGCTCCGGAGACCCCCTGCTTCAATCATATTTTAAAAATAAATGTTTAAAAAACAAACAAAAAAAAACGCCTCGATTGCCGCTTTGCAGGGTCAGTCCCACGTCGGAAAAAAGTGACCCAATGACACGAATAATATTTCCTAGCTAACCAAGTGGGATTGCCTTTTAAAGTCCAGGGCTTGCATTTGATTATACGGTATTATTGATTATATGGTATTATTGATTATATGGTATTATTGATTATACGGTATTATTGATTATATGGTATTATTGATTATACGGTATTATTGATTATATGGTATTATTGATTATACGGTATTATTGATTATACGGTATTATTGATTATATGGTAATATTGATTATACGGTATTATTGATTATACATCTTAAACAGTTTGTGTGTGTTGCTGGCTCTGTACTTATATGTACCGAAGCATCTTCTTTTAACACTGTGGTGTCATCTCTGTGTAGGGTATGGGTGAGACCCTGAAGGGGCAATGCCAGGAGACAAAGCTGATGCCCACAGTGATGCCAACGCTGAAGGGCATGGACAGGTAAGTTGGGAGGGGTTTTCAGACTTATAAAGGGAGCTTCACAGACACCATATCCAATAATAATAATAATAATAATAATAATTAAAAAAAAACATAGTTCTCCCCTGGTAACTGTTTGGTTAATGACGGCTTTGTGGTTACGTGACTTACCCAGCCACGATTCCGGTCCCCTGAAGTCCAACCTTAAATAAGCACAGTAACCCCATGATTGTTGGAATAAAACGTGTCCCCGCTTTTATTAACAATCATAACAACAGTAAATAAATAACCAACCTAATACTTCCCTGGGGACCTGCCTGTTTGTTGGAAACACTGACAAAAAGCCCACGGGATAGCCGTGGCTCGAACTAGATATCGCCACCACTGCCACAAGCCTGATGACACTGCAAACAGACATTACTGGGAGGTCAACCTTTAGCCTAGCATGACAGCGTCTCCCCAACGACTACACCTCAAGAGATCCACCGACCTCCAACAATAGAGCCGAACCAGCATGGTCCCAACAAGGTCCCACTGACCACCATCCGGCCAAGCAGCAACCAAGACACTGCTTAATATATTATATATACACACATATTTATATAAATGTCGTGTGTAATACAGCCGGCATAAATTTATAGGGATCCATGTTAAAATGGATACAAAGCAAAAAGTAACACACTGCGAGTGGTCATGCATGTCATTACCCAGAATCCCTGGCTGCAGTGGAGGCATTGTATGCTAAAAGGTAATTGGGTGTGGTAGGGGTGAGGAGCTTGTTCAGATATAGGAGAGATGAACTCTGCGCCTAGACTCAAGTGCTGGCCAATCTAGTTCTTTGAGCATTTCGCAGTGATGTGGGTTGTAGGCATATTGAATTGTAGAGGGTGTCTAGTTTGCTTAGGTGAGTTTGGGGTGCTGTACCATATATTATGTCCCTATAGTCTATAATTGGTTTTACCATCTGCTGTGCGATACGCTTTCTGACCAGTGGGCTTAGGGAGGATTAGTTCCTATAAAGTACACCTAGTTTGGCATAGGTTTTGGATATCAGGGTATCAATGTGCAACCCAAATGTTAAGAGGGAGTCAAATTATATGCCCAGATATTTGAAACTAGTGACAGGGGCTAGGATGGTATTGGAGTTGGTTCTGATCTGTAGCTCCATCATTGGTAACTTTAGAAATGTAGCCTTGTTCCCAAATACCATTGTTGCAGCTTTTGTCAGTGTTTAAAAACAGTTTGTTTTGGGAAATCCAGTTTTCAAGTTTCAAAAAAGCAGATTGAAGTATATGTTCAAGGTCAGAGAGGCTATGGCTGTGTAAATATAAGATTGTGTCATCCACATACGGTAGATCATTGATGAAGACTGAGAAGAGTAGGGGCCCCAGAACAGAGCCTTGCGGGACACCGCAGGTGATATCCAAGGGGTTGGAGCTAGAACCTGAGATAGACACATGTTGGGATCTACCCAATAGGTATGAGTGAAACCAGTGTAGCAGGGTACCCTCCCGTGCCTCCTCCCTGGCAGTGGTCCCGTCGCTTGAGAGGGTTTGTGTGAGTTGCATCGGCCATGTTGTGGTTGGTGCAGCCACATACATATGGACTGTGTGGTGGAAGATATCTGGGGCGCTATCCACTAAATGCTATTAAGGAAGAGTGTTTTACAGTTGTTTAACAATATAAATAAAGAAACAGTGAAATACTGGCTCGACACTTGCTGCAGCTCGACCCAATGGAAGATCTTACCGTGATCCTCGTGGAAAGATAAAGAAAAGAGTGCGGGGAGCGCAAAAAAATAATAATAATGCAATTAAAATTACATAACAGTATCAATGTGCTGCAATGGTCAATTGGTAAGTCTCAATGGGATAGGGATAACAGACTAATGAAATGCGTCCACACGGCCAAGTGTGAGTCAGTATCCAAATAAATCTCTGATGTAGGGATGTCCGTCTCCTCTCGTGGGATGTGGTGTTCTCCTCACTCTAATGCTGTTCAGCTGGGACCCCTCGTGGGGAGGCTTCACACAACCACTCCGTTACACCAGATAGGATGACAAATGCAGCCACAGCAATATGGTCAAAGTGGGGTTTATTACAATAAAAGAGTAAGGGCAACAGTGCACTCACATGTGAAATAAGCTCCGCCTGGCACCCGCAGGGTCTCTGTCCACTGCGACTCAGTGCAGAGCTGGATCACAGCAACACCGACTGACTACGGCGGCCATCAGGGAACAAAAAGGAACACGTCTCTGCTTGGATGACCGGTTTCGCATCACCAGTTGCTGCATCAGATCATTGCCTATGGACTGTAAGGCAGCGGACATCTTGAGTTTGGCGCTGCAGGAACAGGACGTCGTGGCTGTTCAGGATTTTTTCCGCGGGCTGGGGGCGGCGTGCTCAGTCCTGACGGAGCCGGCAAAGGGAGAGGTAGTGTCCAAGAGAGCTAGTCAAGCCCCTGGACTAGGCCAGACCCGTTCCCACTAGGCCCCAGCTAGTTCACCTACACAGTATTATAGGGCTGGTCACTAGTAAGGGACCTGCCCTGAGGTCCGTAATATAGTGTGCGCGCTTGCTGCGCTGTGCGCGCGCGGCACTTATAGTTGGCTATGGTTAGCCAGCCATTGTATGCTAGGGCCGCGCACGTGCACGGCAGTGAGCGTGGAGCCGGCCAACAGGGGGGAAGATTCAGAAAAGTAAGTATTCGCACTGCTACAGCCGCTGTATGTGTGCATATGTATGTGTGTGTGTGTGTGTGTGTGAGTGTATATGCATATGTGTATATGTGTATGTATATATATGTAGAGACAGAAAAAGAGAGAGAGCGCACGCCCCATAGCATAATATTGCATAAAATTTATTAAAACAAGGAAAGGGGATGGGGGGTGGGGGGGGTAGGAATCGCACTCACAGGATGCAAATAGTTAAAAGACAATTTGTGATAATATCACCACCATCCGGTTCTGGATACTGGAACACGTCTCCGTGGACTCCTTCAGGGCTGCCAGACACGATAACCAGGGACCTGATGATGAAGGCTCCGTTCGCTCTCTGTACAGAGTCCAAAGCTCCAGCTCACACTTTCAATGGCCGCCGATCGTATTCCCGCGCTTGGTGTAGGCTGCTGCGCGTGCGCGGCGGCGTCGTGATGACGTGATCGCGCTCTCAGTACCCTAACGCGTTTCGTCACCTGACCGGTAACTTTCTCAAGATCAGCCCTTTGAGAAAGTTACCGGTCAGGTGACGAAACGCGTTAGGGTACTGAGAGCGCGATCACGTCATCACGACGACGCCGCGCACGCGCAGCAGCCTACACCAAGCGCGGGAATACGATCGGCGGCCATTGAAAGTGTGAGCTGGAGCTTTGGACTCTGTACAGAGAGCGTACGGAGCCTTCATCATCAGGTCCCTGGTTATCGTGTCTGGCAGCCCTGAAGGAGTCCACGGAGACGTGTTCCAGTATCCAGAACCGGATGGTGGTGATATTATCACAAATTGTCTTTTAACTATTTGCATCCTGTGAGTGCGATTCCTACCCCCCCCACCCCCCATCCCCTTTCCTTGTTTTAATAAATTTTATGCAATATTATGCTATGGGGCGTGCGCTCTCTCTCTTTTTCTGTCTGTAGATATCTGTGGAGGTGGTTTACCCCGTGTGAGAGCAGCCTAAAGACCCCCTTCAACATCAGAAACCTCATCATTATGGACTAATTATTGAAGGACTGGTTGGAGTTTTTTGATTTTTGTGTCTTTCTTTTTCTCTTTTTTTAGTACGTTTATGCACTGTTTTGTTCACTTTTATTGGTTGTGTTATAATAGAATGCACTTAGGTCACATTAGTTGAAGAGATATACTAATATTTTCAAACATTGTTCACTTTACACAACTCTTTATTTATTAATTATAGTTATATTTAATTTAATATATCACAGTTATATTTTTATTTTTTGGCGCCACACTTTTTTGTTTTATGTATATATATGTATCAACGTTGCACAATAAAAATCATTTTTATTCATACTGTACATGTCTTTTTTTTTCATATATATTATTTAATAAATTATTAACTCACACAATCTATACACAAACATATACACAGACACAGACACAGACACAGATATACACACATATACACACACACAGTTACTCAGTGACACACACACACACAAACACACAGTACCTTCCAAGACTGTCGCTCACAGCAGCACGGACCCGTACATACAAAAAGTGTGCGGCATATATTACGGGCCTTAGTGTGTGGCGGAGAGACCCAGTGAAGCAGACAGAACCACAACGGAGGATAAACCAGGTCTAGTGGAACGGTCGCGCGGTGCTACCGGAAGTAAGGAGAGAGGGGATTGTGTTGGAGGCCCTGCATCGTGGGATCATGGATGCGGCCAAACAAATACCCTGGCGTATACGAGTACCCAGGAAGGTACCCACGAGCACCAACACTACACGCGGGAGGGTAGCACTGCCCTCACACTTACAGTACGTTGGGTGCTGCTTTAGCAGACACTTTGCACCTCTAGGTGCCCAAGGGATATTGTGCTCCAATATACATGGGAGGAGGGGGCAGTTATTGTTGTTATTGTGTCTGTACCGTTATTATTGTGTGGGTGCTGTGGGACCACAGTAAGGCGTGTTGCAGATACACTACCGACACAGTTTATTGCACTGCGGCCAGTTCCGCAAGCCGGGAGATTTCCCGGCTTGCTAGTGGCCGCCCCTCGGCGTGCCGCGCGTCACCGACGCGCGGTCACGCGTCATCGGGAGCCTGCGCCCCCTGCACGCGCGTCCAGGGCTCCCCGAGGGAGCCCTGGTGTCCCGCGATGTGGGGGACAGCGGCAGGGGGTTCCGGGGGACCCGGCGGACCCGGCAGCGGGAGGGAGAGCTCCCCGATCGGAGGGCGCTCTTCCGCTGCTTCGGCGCGCGCCCGGCACCCTCCGGCGCGCGCCAGTTTACTGCTGCGGCCGAGAACGGGCAAATGCTCGAATAAACTCGGCCGCAGCAGTAGCAGATACCTTGTTCTGTTTGTGATTATTCGGGGTATACCCTATAGTTATACCGGTTCCCGTGAGGGGCTATCCCACCAATGCTGGGATCATAACGGGTGGAGGCGATGCACCAGGAGCGGAGGCTGAGGCCTTCTGTAAGCCTAACAGGTTGCACCGTAACACATTATCTGCTGTTTCCCTTGGGGGTAGGGAAAGGGTGTTACACCAGTTTAAAGCATGTTCCCCTATTCCAGAGCTCTGGGGTTTGTTAAGCAGGATAGCATGATCAACAGTATAAGCCTTTGCAAATCTAGGAATACTGCACCAGTGAGTTGTCCCCGTTCCATTCCACACTGGATTTCATTGCAAACTTTTAGCAGGGTAGTTACGGTGGAGTGTTTGGGGCGAAAGCCAGATTGGAATTGGCTAGGGAAATTTGTCTTTGTATAGTAATCGCTTGATTGGGAGTGAACACATTTTTCCATGACTTTGGATATTATTGGGGGAAGAGAGATTGGCCTGTAGTTGGAGACTGTGTTTTTGTCCCCACTTTTGAAGATTGGAATAACTCTGGCAGTTTTCCAGATCTTAGGGATATGGCTGCAGACAAAATAGAGGTGATTAGGGAAGCAAGCGGTTTGGCAATGGCTGGGGCACCAAGTCTTAGGAACTTTGATTGCAGTAAGTCAGGACCACATGGGCTGCTTAGTTTGAGGAGCGCTTGTGTAACCTCCTCTCCAGATACAGAACGAAGAGAGTAGGGGTGACAATTTGGTCCTATTTTTATCTTTTATCCAATTACACATGTCCCTATTAGTAAGTCACTTTGGTGCCTTTCTCGCCTATGTGATTAAATGCTTTCACAGACACCTCCCCCTGATTTTCTGAATCTCCTTAATTTAGAGAGACTCGTTGACCTTTAGCCTCATCCTCTCATAGACTGCAATGGAGTCTCACTGATAAAAATCCCCAACATCCAATGATTTGGTCCTGAACTCCCAAATCTCACTGATGACCTTCCTTAGGAGGTTGACGTCCCTGATAATGACCTCACTGTCACTACAGGTACCCATGTCCCCTACAGATCGCGGAAGTGAATTCCCTGGGCCTCTTCATCCGGATATGTAACTCCTCCCCTCACCAGCATGTGGACCTGAGTGGCTACGTCCTACGGCAGATAGAGGATACCCACCCCATCTCCTTTTACCGCTTCCCACTAAATACCCATCTTTCAGCTTTACAACACATTACGGTAAGGGGGAGCACTAACCAAAGGGGTGAGGGGAGGACTGACCAATCGTACGACATGCAATTTTACCTCCTGTGTGCAAAGTGCCTTAGTATTAACTAAGAACTAATTGGTACTGTGCTGTAAAATAAAAGTACTGGTGCTTCTGGGTGTGAAAATTAAAAGTAGTGATACTCTGGGTTTAAAAATAAAGTAGTAGTGGTAATCTGGGTTTTTTTCTGCCACCGCTGCTTGGTCCCTTTCCTCTTTGGTTGTTTGCAGAACAATGTACATAAGTGCATTAAACAATAGCAATGTTATGGGTATACGCGTGTTTCTATAGGTTTGGGCATCAGCTGCAAAGGTTTCCCATAATCCTCCGACAGACTTAGTGTGGAAGAGAAACGTGTCTTTCAGAAGCAACCCACAATGCATCACTGTTCTATCACGTCCAAGTGGTCAGGTACGGTCACCCTACATTACCGGTAGTTAAAAACCCAGGGCTGTCTAAGTTCCCTTAGATTGCCTCAAATAACCGCTCCCTATAACTCCTCCTATTGCCCCATATAACCGCTCCCTATAACTCCTCCTGTTGCCTCATATAACCCCTCCCTATAACTCCTCCTGTTGCTCCATATAACCTCTCCCTATAACTCCTCCTATTGCCTCATATAACCCCTCCCTATAACTCCTCCTATTGCCCCATATAACCGCTCCCTATAACTCCTCCTATTGCCCCATATAACCTCTCCCTATAACTCCTATTGCCCCATATAACCTCTCCCTATAACTCCTCCTATTGCTCCATATAACCGCTCCCTATAACTCCTCCTATTGCCTCATATAACCCCTCCCTATAACTCCTCCTATTGCCCCATATAACCGCTCCCTATAACTCCTCCTATTGCCCCATATAACCTCTCCCTATAACTCCTATTGCCCCATATAACCTCTCCCTATAACTCCTCCTATTGCTCCATATAACCGCTCCCTATAACTCCTCCTATTGCCTCATATAACCCCTCCCTATAACTCCTCCTATTGCCCCATATAACCGCTCCCTATAACTCCTCCTATTGCCCCATATAACCGCTCCCTATAACTCCTCCTATTGCCCCATATAACCTCTCCCTATAACTCCTATTGCCCCATATAACCCCTCCCTATAACTCCTCCTATTGCCCCATATAACCGCTCCCTATAACTCCTCCTGTTGCTCCATATAACCGCTCCCTATAACTCCTCCTATTGCTCCATATAACCCCCTCCCTATAACTCCTCCTATTGCTCCATATAACCTCTCCCTATAACTCCTCCTATTGCTCCATATAACCTCTCCCTATAACTCCTCCTGTTGCTCCATATAACCTCTCCCTATAACTCCTCCTGTTGCTCCATATAACCTCTCCCTATAACTCCTCCTATTGCTCCATATAACCTCTCCCTATAACTCCTCCTATTGCTGCATATAACCTCTCCCTATAACTCCTCCTATTGCTCCATATAACCTCTCCCTATAACTCCTCCTGTTGCTCCATATAACCTCTCCCTATAACTCCTCCTATTGCCTCATATAACCCCTCCCTATAACTCCTCCTATTGCCCCATATAACCGCTCCCTATAACTCCTCCTATTGCCCCATATAACCTCTCCCTATAACTCCTATTGCCCCATATAACCTCTCCCTATAACTCCTCCTATTGCTCCATATAACCGCTCCCTATAACTCCTCCTATTGCCTCATATAACCCCTCAATATAACTCCTCCTATTGCCCCATATAACCGCTCCCTATAACTCCTCCTATTGCCCCATATAACCGCTCCCTATAACTCCTCCTATTGCCCCATATAACCTCTCCCTATAACTCCTATTGCCCCATATAACCTCTCCCTATAACTCCTCCTATTGCCCCATATAACCGCTCCCTATAACTCCTCCTATTGCCCCATATAACCTCTCCCTATAACTCCTATTGCCCCATATAACCGCTCCCTATAACTCCTCCCATTGCTCCATATAACCCCTCCCTATAACTCCTCCTATTGCCCCATATAACCGCTCCCTATAACTCCTCCTATTGCTCCATATAACAGCTCCCTATAACTCCTCCTATTGCTCCATATAACCGCTCCCTATAACTCCTCCTGCAGCTCCATATAACCGCTCCCTATAACTCCTCCTATTGCTGCATATAACCTCTCCCTATAACTCCTCCTGCAGCTCCATATAACCGCTCCCTATAACTCCTCCTATTGCCCTATATAACCGCTCCCTATAACTCCTCCTGCAGCTCCATATAACCGCTCCCTATAACTCCTCCTATTGCCCCATATAACCTCTCCCTATAACTCCTCCTATTGCTCCATTTAACCGCTCCCTATAACTCCTCCTATTGCTCCATATAACCGCTCCTTATAACTCCTCCTATTGCCCCATATAACCGCTCCCTATAACTCCTCCTATTGCCCCATATAACTGCTCCCTATAACTCCTCCTATTGCTGCATATAACCGCTCTCCCTATAACTCCTCCTATTGCTCCATATACCCGCTCCCTATAACTCCTCCTATTACTCCATATAACCGCTCTCCCTATAACTCCTCCTATTGCTCCATATAACCCCTCCCTATAACTCCTCCTATTGCTCCATATAACCGCTCCCTATAACTCCTCCTATTGCTCCATATAACCCCTCCCTATAACTCCTCCTATTGCTCCATATAACCGCTCCCTATAACTCCTCCTATTGCTCCATATAACCTCTCCCTATAATTCCTCACATTGCTCCATATAACCTCTCCCTATAACTCCTATTGCTCCATATAACCCCTCCCTATAACTCCTCCTATTGCTCTATATCCGCAAATTTTTTTGCTCCCTATAAACGCTCTTTATACGTTGACCAGACGTTCTGGTTTTTAATGAGCTGTCCCGGTGCCCCAAAAATTGTGAAAATGACCCGTTTTTTCCGAGCAGTCCCGGTTATAGTCCCAAGCATGTGACATCACGTCAAAGGGGCGGTACCGGGTGCTCGCGATCGGGTGCTTGTATGTGCCTATCCATCCTCAGTTCACTTTCAGCTACAGCACAGCATGTGCATTATTAATTGTGCACAAGCCACCTGACACTGTTTAGGTGATGATTCTGGACTAGTCATATAGAGACTGGTCCTGTATCCACATCACCAAGTGTACACTACACTTGAGGTGACACGAACACTCGCGTGTTTGTGGGTCTCTAAGTGACTCACTCAGACCTAAGGTACACTCTACCCTGCAGCTACTCAGTCTGCTATTGAGGGGATCATTTCACATTGTGCTGAGCTGATGTGACTGTTTGAGCTCATACACTGAGTGTTCCTGCTTAGGCCGACTTCAGCCAATCACAGCAGCCTTCACTCACGGCGCTGTAAGGCCGGTGACTATATGCATCATACCACACCTGGCACATATATCCAGGAGTTCGGCTCACTACACATAGGGGGGAGCTGTATGCTTCACTCCCCCCCCCCCTGTAGTATTCAGGGTCTCACTACAGGGGGTGAGAGGAAAGATAGAATCCCTTTAGTGTGGCACTAAGGAAGGTGCACCCTAATTAAAACTTAAATTTTATTATAAACTGATTAAAATAAATTGTTTGGAGAAACCACATACAAAAAACAAACAAACAATTAATAATTAAAAGACGGAGAGGTGTGGTAGGGTGTTTAATGGAGGTGTAATTATATATAAATATCTCTTTAGTAAATCTTAATAAACCCTAGAATGTGGGTGATCTCTATACCAAGGTAAGTATAAGTATATCTCTGAGCCCCTATGACCATTGCAATGAGATGGGGTGAAGGCAGTGACGTCAGCTCATCGGTGAGGTGTGGGCTATACACTGTCTGAGTGCTTCGTAGACTGCTTCCGTGGGCAGCAAGAGCACTCAGACTTCAGGGTTGATCTTTCCTATATCTGCAGTGAGTGTGGCTGGTCTTACAATAGACTGGTCGAAATTATATCAGAGTTTATAGTAGTGTACAGGCATACCCCGGTTTAAGGACACTCACTTTAAGTACACTTGCGAGTAAGTACATATCGCCCAATAGGCAAACGGTAGCTCGCGCATGCGCTTGTCAGCACGTCCTGAACAGCAATACCGGCTCCCTACCTGTACCGAAGCTGTGCGCAAGCGGGGAGGCTATAGAGCCTGTTACACATGCGTTATTTACATCAGTTATGCACGTATATGACGATTGCAGCACAGTACATGCAACGATAAGTGGGAAAAAGGCAGTGCTTCACTTTAAGTACATTTTCACTTTACATACATGCTCCGATCCCATTGCGTACGTTAATGCGGGGTATGCCTGTATATTGATATACTGAGTGAGGTGTGCAGTGGCTGTCTCAACTCAGCCATCATTGTATACAGCCTCACTTTTCATCTAGCAGACAAGCACATTCAACTGCCTTCACCCCATCTCATTGCAATGGTCATAGGGGCTCAAAGAGATATACTTATACTTACCTTGGTATAGAGATCACCCACATTCTAGGGTTTATTAAGATTTACTAAAGAGGTATTTATATATAATTACACCTCCATTAAACACCCTACCACACCTCTCCGTCTTTTAATTATTAATTGTTTGTTTGTTTTTTGTATGTGGTTTCTCCAAACAATTTATTGTAATCAGTTTATAATAAAATTTAAGTTTTAATTAGGGTGCACCTTCCTTAGTGCCACACTAAAGGGATTCTATCTTTCCTCTCACCTACTGTCAATTCATTCCCTGTGAGCACCACCCTTTCAGTAATTGTTTGGATCAATGTCCCTCTCTTTGCTGGAGCAGAGTAAATTCTGCAGCTTTCACCTGCGTGCAGATCCCCTTGTCTCTCACTCCAGGGGATCACGAGTGCACTCCTCCACCTTAGGGGTTATCGTTCCCCAAGGTTACCAGGCAGGACCTCTGAGCTCCATCTATAGGCTATTACTTCGTAGTGGGAGCTATTCACCTACAGACAAGGGTGGGTTACTATACCACCCGTTCTAGTTATCCGCTATTTTAATATTTCGCTTAGTTCGTTTTGGCTCATCGTCTGAGTCTCACTACACCTTGGACCTTTAGCATCCTACTTTATTTATTGTATTTGAGTATTCACTCCTAATAAAGTGTTTTATTTACACACATGTACCTACCTCTGTCACAACTTACACCACCGTGTCCTCTATCTGTTGTGTGTCTCTGCGATCACTGAGTGATAGAGTGCTCTCCGGTTGGGGTTCTGTTTCTTTGTGTTCACAGTCCCGGTTATTAATCAGCCGGTGTCCTCCCGGTTTGGGCGGGTGGGAGGAGATCAGAGGAGGATGCGGAGCCGGACACATTGGAACAGCTGTGGCCGGCAGGAGGGAGGAGGAGAGCAGGCTGTCTGGCTGCTGGGCAGCAGGTGGCGCTGCAGAGCCGGTCACATGGCAAGAGGGAGGAGGAGAGCAGGCTGTCTGGCTTCTGGGCAGCAGGTGGCGCTGCAGAGCCGGTCACATGGCAAGAGGGAGGAGGAGAGCAGGCTGTCTGGCTTCTGGGCAGCAGGTGGCGCTGCAGAGCCGGTCACATGGCAGGAGGGAGGAGGAGAGCAGGTTGTCTGGCTGCTGGGCCGCAGGTGGCGCTGCAGAGCCGGTCACATGGCAGGAGAGAGGAGAGCAGGTTGTCTGGCTGCTGGGCAGCAGGTGGCGCTGCAGAGCCGGTCACATGGCAGGCGGGAGGAGGAGAGCAGGCTGTCTGGCTGCTGGGCAGCAGGTGGCGCTGCAGAGCCGGTCACATGGCAGGAGGGAGGAGGAGAGCAGGCTGTCTGGCTGCTGGGCAGCAGGTGGCGCTGCAGAGCCGGTCACATGGCAGGAGGGAGGAGGAGAGCCGGCTGTCTGGCTGCTGGGCAGCAGGTGGCACTGCAGAGCCGGTCACATGGCAGGAGGGAGGAGGAGAGCAGGCTGTCTGGCTTTTGGGCAGCAGGTGGCGCTGCAGAGCATTCAGCTCTGAGCTGCTCCTCACTACATCTCCTAGTTGTGTGTGGTGTGTGTGTGTGTGTGTGTGTGTGTGTATGTGTTGGTAAGTGTGTGTGTGTTGGTAAATGTGTGTGTGTTGGTAAGTGTGTGTGTGTATGTGTGTGTGTTGGTGTATGTGTGTGTGTGTTGGTAAGTGTGTGTGTGTTGGTAAGTGTGTGTGTTGGTAAGTGTGTGTGTGTGTGTGTGTGTGTGTGTGTGTGTGTGTGTGTGTGTGTGTGTGTGTGTGTGTGTGTGTGTGTGTGTGTGTGTGTGTGTGTGTGCTGGTAAGTGTGTGTGTGTGTGTGTGTGTGTGTGTATGTGTGTGTGTGTGTGTGCTGGTAAGTGTGTGTGTGTGTGTGTGCTGGTAAGTGTGTGTGTGTGTGTGTGTGTGTGTGTGTGCTGGTAAGTGTGTATGTGTGCTGGTAAGTGTGTGTGTGTGCTGGTAAGTGTGTGTGTGCTGGTAAGTGTGTGTGTGTGTGTGTGTGTGTGTGTGTGTGTGTGTGTGTGTGTGTGTGTGTGTGTGTGTGTGTGTGTGTGTGTGTGTGTGTGTGTGTGTTGGTAAGTGTGTATGTGTGCTGGTAAGTGTGTGTGTGTGTGCTGGTAAGTGTGTGTGTATCTGTCTGTCTATCTATTCTGGCAAGTGTGTGTGTCTGTCTGCCTATCTATGCTGGCAAGTGTGTGTGTGTGTGTGTGTGTGTGTGTGTGCTGGCAAGTTTGTGTGTGTTTGTCTGTCTGTGCTGGCAAGTGTGTGTGTATCTGTGTTGGTAAGTGTGTGTGTGTGTGTGTGTATGTATGTATCTGTGCTGGCAAGTGTGTATCTGTGCTGGTAAGTGTGTGTGGGTGTTTATCTGTGCTGGTAAGTGTGTGTTTGTATCTGTGCTGGTGTGTGTGAGTATGTATCTGTGCTGGTAAGTGTGTGTGTGTCTGTGCTGGCAAGTGTGTGTCTGTGCTGGCAAGTTTGTGTGTGTCTGTGCTGGTAAGTGTGTGTGTATGTATCTGTGTTGGTAAGTGTGTGTGTATCTATGCTGGTGTGTGTGTGTCTGTGCTTGTGTGTGTGTGTATCTGTGCTGGTAAGTGTGTGTGCGTGTGTGTATCTGTGCTCGTAAGTGTGTGTGTGTGTGTGTGTGTGTGTATCTGTGCTGGTGTGTGTGTGTATCTGTGCTGGTAAGTGTGTGTGTGTGTGTGTGTGTATGTGTGCTGGTAAGTGTGCGTGTGTGTATGTATCTGTGCTTGTGTATGTATGTATCTGTGCTGGTAATTGTGTGTGTGTGTTTGTATCTGTGCTTGTGCGAGTGTATCTGTGCTGGTGTGTGTGTGTGTGTATCTGTGCTGGTGTGTGTATGTATGTGTGCATCTGTGCTGGTGTGTGTGTGTGTGTGTATCTGTGCTGGTAAGTGTGTGTGTGGTGGTGTGTATTTGTAATCCATATGTGTTTCATGCATTATGTGCATGTATATGTTGTATATTTAATGTTTGTATATGTTGAATCTAAATGTGTATTTGTATATGGTATATGTGTGTTAAACTAATGTTGCATTTTTGGTATGTGTGTATAGGGTGTTTATGTGTGTCTTTATATATATAGAGGAGAGGGGGATAGAGGATGGAGACTGGGAGAGGGATTGGGGGGAGAAAGGAGGCGACGGAGTGGGGGGAGAAGGAGTAGGGGGGAGAGGATGGAGTGGGGGGGGGGACAGAGGGGAGAATGGGCGGAGAGGCAGGAGGAGAGAGGATGGGGGGAGAGAGGATGGAGAGGGAGTGGGGGGAGAGAGAAGAGAATGGGCGGAGAGGGAGGAGGAGAGAGGATGGGGAGAGAGGGATGGGGGGTGAGGGAGGAGGAGAGAGGATGGGCGGGAGAGGGAGGAGGAGAGAGGATGGGGGGAGAGGGAGGAGGAGAGGATGGGGAGAAGGAGGAGGAGAGAGGATGGGGGAGAGGTAGAAGGAGAGAGGATGGGGGGGATAGGGAGAAGGAGTGAGGATGGGAGGAGAGGGAGGAGAGAGGATGGGGGAGAGGGAGGAAGAGAGAGGATGGGGGAGAGGGAGGAGAGAGGATGAAGGGGAGAGGGAGAAGGAGAGAGGATGGGGAGAGGGAGGAGGAGAGAGGATGGGGGGAGAGTGAGGAGGAGAGAGGATGGGGGAGAGAGATGAAGAGGATGGTGGAACAGGGAGGATAGAGGATGGATAGAGGGAGGATGGGGGGGGAGGGGTAAAAACCGGGACACACTAAAAAATATTTAGAAAACAAATTAAATCAAACGGCGCTCCCCCTTTTTTGCCTTTTTCTATTTGAAAATCTGGTCACCCTAGCTCTTTATAACTCGTACCGTACTATTGCACTATATAACCTCTCCCTATAACCGCTCTTTATAACTCGTACCGTACTATTGCACTATATAACCTCTCCCTATAACCGCTCTTTATAACTCGTACCGTACTATTGCACTATATAACCTCTCCCTATAACCGCTCTTTATAACTTGTACCGTACTATTGCACTATATAACCTCTCCCTATAACCGCTCTTTATAACTCGTACCGTACTATTGCACTATATAACCTCTCCCTATAACCGCTCTTTATAACTCGTACCGTACTATTGCACTATATAACCTCTCCCTATAACCGCTCTTTATAACTCGTACCGTACTATTGCACTATATAACCTCTCCCTATAACCGCTCTTTATAACTCGTACCGTACTATTGCACTATATAACCTCTCCCTATAACCGCTCTTTATAACTCGTACCGTACTATTGCACTATATAACGACTCCCTATAACCGCTCTTTATAACTCGTACCGTACTATTGCACTATATAACCTCTCCCTATAACCGCTCTTTATAACTCGTACCGTACTATTGCACTATATAACCTCTCTCTATAACCGCTCTTTATAACTCGTACCGTACTATTGCACTATATAACCTCTCCCTATAACCGCTCTTTATATCTCGTACCGTACTTTTGCACTATATAACCACTCCCTATAACCGCTCTTTATAACTCGTACCGTACTATTGCACTATATAACCTCTCCCTATAACCGCTCTTTATAACTCTGTAGACGGACGTTCACAGAGGTACACAATTTGGAGACGTTTATAATGTGAAATTATAATAAGGCTTTATTGTGCCTTTTCCTTTTCATCAGGAAATCCATCCAAACACAGGGGGGGGACAAAGCTTCTATTCACTTGGGAGTATTTCTAGTGAAACACTATGCAATAATTCACATCTCCCTTAGTCAAGCATTTCTCGCAGCCCAAAAACATATAGCATGAAATAAGCAGATATAAGCAGTCTCTTAAGAATAAAAGTCTTATCTGTTTCTTGGAGGGAAAATCTTCTCACTTCCTGGTTCAGCTTCAGGTGTAGTAGTTTTCCCTGTGTCTTGAAATCAGCTCTGCTGTGCAGAGCTCAAGACTGGTCAGCTCCAAATGTCAGCTCTCAGTCAGAGCTAAGGAGTCACTTCCTGTCTGAACAGACAGATTTTTGTAAACAATCTAATCAGGCAGGTGGTGTTTAGTAATTGACTACCACACTGCTAGATTAAAGGCACATTACTGAACAGGGATAAGTCCCCTGTTACATACCTCCCCTGTTTGTGGGAAGCTCGGATTTACCATGGCCAAAGGCCATCCTTCCAGTCTCATTCTAGATATCTCTGTGACTTGAATGAGAGTGGATGGAGGAAGAGAACCCTCTGTCCCACTGGGATTGGAGCCCTTTCTCCAGTTTATTTTTGTCTCCTTCCGAAGATGCTTGAGATCAGCACTCCTCAGTCGCTCGAGGAGGACTTTTTCCACGTAAAGTCTTTTTATCGCGTGCGCGGTCTTGAGATTTCTGTTGCGTCGGGCACTCCTCTTTTTGTAGACAAAGTGTATGGCAACAGTTGTAGAGCAGTTAGGACTAGCCCTTAGAGTTTTCTGCTCTTGAAGTGGTCTTTCTGCAGCTTCTCCACACCACGGAGTCACCAGTTCAGCTTCTTCAGCTAAGGATTCTTCTGGCTTTGATTCTGCACTCCTACCTCTGTTTGTTGCCTGTTGGGCAGCTGTAGGTTTGGCTAGTGCTTTCTTTGGTGGCTCAAACTTCGTAATTTTGTTTTGAAGTTGCGTGGAGTCCCCAACTCTCACTGTATCCTTGTCCTTACGGGCAATAGTTACTGTGGGATACTGGTGCTTGGGCAGAGCCAATACCTTTTTCCGTATTGGAGGAATCTGTATCAGAGTCTCCTTCATATTCTGGAGCTCTGTAATATTTGTCGTCAAGGTTGCCGCTGCGTCTGTTTTCTCCTTGGTGTACTGACTCAAGGGAATGGAACAGTCTCTCTGTCTCTCCAGCTCTTGCTCCAGTTTCTGAGCCTTCGCACGCTCCCTCTCATACAGTCACCTGGTATCGAAGCTCCGCTTCCAACGATGCTCTGAAGACATGCCGTGTGGCCTTTAGCTCCTCATACTGCTCTGTGGGGACGTACTGGGTACTCAGACGTTCCTGCAGCGCTTGTACCTCTTTAGCAGCCTGCAGTTTTTCTTCCTGTAGCGTTTGCTGCTTCTCCTCAGCATACTGGAGGTGTGTACGCAGACCTTGAAGTTGGTTCTGCAGTCGGTGCTCTGCGTCAAATTTTTCCTTGACTTCTTCTGTTAACTGAAAATTTTCTTCTTTCAGTTTTAAGTTTTCTCTTTTTAATCTTGAATTTTCTCCTTTTTCAGTCTCTGTATTCTTCAGGGCCTCTTTGCAGTCCTCCTTCCATTTACGCACATCTGCTTTGAGAATGACAATCTCCTGGCGTGAGACTTCCTTCTCTAGGTTGAGGGTCTCAAGCTCCTTCTGAGAGACTTTGAGATCTGTTTCAAGATTACCAATAATTTCTTTAGCAATGTCCAGCTCCTCAGTGAGACTGTGTAGTTCCTTTCTAGAAACTTCCAGGTCTGTGCAGCAGCTGTTGGTCTCACGATGTGAGGCATCAAGTGCTCTGCAGAGTGTCTGAACCTCTTTCTGAGATACGTCCACCTCTATCCGGACACTGTTGACCTCCTGGTGTGAGGCATTCAGCTCTATACGAAGAGTGTGAACCTTTTGCTGGAAGACTGTCATCTGCTTCAGTACCTCCTCATACTTCCGCTTTAGCGTAGCCACCATTTTATCAGATTGGCTCTGCTTTTCATCCATGGCGGAAATAGTAGCCTTTGCAGTATCAAGCTCAGTCTTGAGATCGTCCAATTCTGTCCTGGCTAAAGAGTAAATTGTGAGCACATCTTTTTGTAGCCTCACGTTATTTTTCTGTAGCTCTGTGTTATCTGCTCTCTCAAATTTCAATTGTTCTTGAAGTAGATCACAGTCATGCCTGGCAATTTTCAGGGCGTCTTCAGTGCTGGTCAAGGGATCGTCACTCACTGGTTCCGGCTCCGCTTCCCTGGGATGACTGGTTGAGGTTTCCTCACTGTTGGCACCGGACAGACACTTCTTTGGGGTACACGACTTCTGCCTTGGGCCCTCTGGATATTCGGTTAACCGCGGGACGAATTCTCCATTTTCTCTAGGCTGCAGGGCAACTCGGCCCCCCTTTTCCTCCACAGGATCTGCGGACGTGTCTGTTCCTTCCACGGTAAGTGAAGAACTGCTTTTCTTTTTCCGCCTTTTTGATTTGGATGACACCGTCCCTTCAGGGATATTGGGGTCTCCATCTTCATTTGAAATTTTAGCAGCTTCATTATATACGCCAGGCTTTTCTTGCAGTTGCTTTAGCTGACAGAAATATTGGGTGATCTGCTGCTCCCGCTCCGTCTCCTGTTGATCATATTCGTCATCAAAGGGAGCAGTCTTTTCTGTTCGTGCCGAGTTCAGGCACCCCCACCATTCTTGGGGTGTTTTGTGAGTGTGACTCGGTTTGGGTTCCCCATAAGAGATGTCTTCCTCTTTATTGGACTGGAAGGGCCACTCTTCCGTGGGGTAGGGTTCATTACAGGAACGCTGCATCTTGTCCTCCATTTTTAGGCTATCAGGTGTAATTTTCTTCCTGACCTCAGGAGGCGCTATTGCAGCTGTTGCCACTGTATTTGCTAGAACCCCCAATTGTGGTAGTCCTACAGATGGGCATATTTTGCTTGTAGAGGTCGTAGCTCTCACAGGCATCTCTGTAGAATTTTCTTTCTTGGATAAGTTTTACAATATCAGCAGTACTGTGCATGCATTTTCTCTCATCAGGAATACAAGATGTTTAGTTGCTAGGTAAAACTCTCATTAGGTATGCTGAATGTGTAGTTGCTAGGAAAAAACTTCTGTTTGCTTTACACCATTTATTTGCTAGGTGCAATCTCTCCGCTTCAGCAACAGAATTTGGTTTTCTGCCTGAATTCAGTAATTTTCAGTCTCATCTTTGGGTATTATGGCATTCACACTTCACACTTTGGGTGTCTGTTTTTGCTCCCAAGATATATATAGGCAGACTTTTTTTTACTTGCAGAAAAAAAAACATTCTTTGCAGTGGACAATTTCTTTCATTCCCGGCATGGTGACTCAACATTCAGCAATTTGGTTTTGAAAAACCTTTTACACAGTTCAGAAATCACTTTTTCCTCTATAGGGCAATTTTACACTCAGCATTTGTTTGCTAAAAATTCCCCTGCTTCAGCACAGTCTTGTATCACTTTTCACACTTTTCTGCATATACTCCATTCACAGCTGGTAGCCCTATGCGGTGTGGCAACCTTTATTTGCAAAATCAGTACCACTCGTGGGTCACTATCTGTATTCGCTGCTTCAGCGAAACTTTTGAAAACAACAAACACCTATCCCTTTTTAAGGGCTGACTCACTTCTTACACCCTGACTATGGCTGGAAGGCAACACCCTTATTTCAATGACCATATTACGCTTTGTGATAGGCAAATAAAGTTTTAGCTGCTCCAGCAGTCTCTCTCTTCTTGGGATTGGGGCAAAGAGTCCATCTGTGGTTTTGTAAGTTTCAATGCAGTTTAAGTTTCAGTGGTGTGTCCCTTTAACTCTGATCTCTGCTGCATGAGGTTTTTTTTTTTTTCTCAGACTGTTTGTAGGCAAAAAGCATCAAAAAAAATTTTCACATAAAAATCTCCGGTCCTTTTTAACTACAAGGACACCTCTTATCCCACTTCTGACACCATATGTAGACGGACGTTCACAGAGGTACACAATTTGGAGACGTTTATAATGTGAAATTATAATAAGGCTTTATTGTGCCTTTTCCTTTTCATTAGGAAATCCATCCAAACACAGGGGGGGGGGGGGGGACAAAGCTTCTATTCACTTGGGAGTATTTCTAGTGAAACACTATGCAATAATTCACATCTCCCTTAGTCAAGCATTTCTCGCAGCCCAAAAACATATAGCATGAAATAAGCAGATATAAGCAGTCTCTTAAGAATAAAAGTCTTATCTGTTTCTTGAAGGGAAAATCTTCTCACTTCCTGGTTCAGCTTCAGGTGTAGTAGTTTTTCCTGTGTCTTGAAATCAGCTCTGCTGTGCAGAGCTCAAGACTGGTCAGCTCCAAAGGTCAGCTCTCAGTCAGAGCTAAGGAGTCACTTCCTGTCTGAACAGACAGGTTTTTGTAAACAATCTAATCAGGCAGGTGGTGTTTAGTAATTAACTACCACACTGCTATATTAAAGGCACATTACTGAACAGGGATAAGTCCCCTGTTACAAACTCGTACCGTACTATTGCAGTATAACCTCTCCCTATAACCACTCCCTATAACTCGTACCGTACTATTGCACTATATAACCTCTCCCTATAACCGCTCTTTATAACTCATACTGTACTATTGCACTATATAACCTCTCCCTATAACCACTCCCTATAACTCGTACCATACTATTGCACTATATAACCTCTTCCTATAACCGCTCTTTATAACGCGTACCGTACTATTGCACTATATAACCTCTCCCTATAACCGCTCTTTGTAACTCGTACCGTACTATTGCACTATATAACCTCTCCCTATAACCGCTCTTTATAACTCGTACCGTACTATTGCACTATATAACCTCTCCCCATAACCACTCCCTATAACCGCTCTTTATAACTCGTACCGTACTATTGCACTATATAACCTCTCCCTATAACCGCTCTTTATAACTCGTACCGTACTATTGCACTATATAACCTCTCCCTATAACCGCTCTTTATAACTCGTACCGTACTATTGCACTATATAACCTCTCCCTATAACTGCTCTTTATAACTCGTACCGTACTATTGCACTATATAACCTCTCCCTATAACCGCTCTTTATATCTCGTACCGTACTATTGCACTATATAACCTCTCCCTATAACCACTCCCTATAACCGCTCTTTGTAACTCGTACCGTACTATTGCACTATATAACCACTCCCTATAACCGTTCTTTATAACTCGTACCGTACTATTGCACTATATAACCTCTCCCTATAACCGCTCTTTATAACTCGTACCGTACTATTGCACTATATAACCTCTCCCTATAACCGCTCTTTATAACTCGTACCGTACTATTGCACTATATAACCTCTCCCTATAACCGCTCTTTATAACTCGTACCGTACTATTGCACTATATAACCTCTCCCTATAACCGCTCTTTATAACTCGTACTGTACTATTGCACTATATAACCTCTCCCTATAACCGCTCTTTATAACTCGTACCGTAGTATTGCACTATATAACCACTCCCTATAACCGCTCTTTATAACTCGTACCGTACTATTGCACTATATAACCTCTCCCTATAACCGCTCTTTATAACTCGTACCGTACTATTGCACTATATAACCTCTCCCTATAACCGCTCTTTATAACTCGTACCGTACTATTGCACTATATAACCTCTCCCTATAACCGCTCTTTATAACTCGTACCGTACTATTGCACTATATAACCTCTCCCTATAAGCGCTCTTTATAACTCGTACCGTACTATTGCACTATATAACCTCTCCCTATAACCGCTCTTTATAACTCGTACCGTACTATTGCACTATATAACCTCTCCCTATAACCGCTCTTTGTAACTCGTACCGTACTATTGAACTATATAACCTCTCCCTATAACCGCTCTTTGTAACTCGTACCGTACTATTGCACTATATAACCTCTCCCTATAACCGCTCTTTGTAACTCGTACCGTACTATTGCACTATATAACCTCTCCCTATAACCGCTCTTTATAACTCGTACCGTACTATTGCACTATATAACCTCTCCCTATAAGCGCTCTTTATAACGCGTACCGTACTATTGCACTATATAACCTCTCCCTATAAGCGCTCTTTATAACTCGTACCGTACTATTGCACTATATAACCTCTCCCTATAACCGCTCTTTATAACTCGTACCGTACTATTGCACTATATAACCTCTCCCTATAACCGCTCTTTATAACTCGTACCGTACTATTGCACTATATAACCTCTCCCTATAAGCGCTCTTTATAACTCGTACCGTACTATTGCACTATATAACCTCTCCCTATAACCGCTCTTTGTAACTCGTACCGTACTATTGCACTATATAACCTCTCCCTATAACCGCTCTTTATAACTCGTACCGTACTATTGCACTATATAACCTCTCCCTATAACCGCTCTTTATATCTCGTATCGTACTATTGCACTATATAACCTCTCCCTATAACCGCTCTTTATAACTCGTACCGTACTATTGCACTATATAACCTCTCCCTATAACCGCTCTTTGTAACTCGTACCGTACTATTGCACTATATAACCTCTCCCTATAACCGCTCTTTATAACTCGTACCGTACTATTGCACTATATAACCTCTCCCTATAACCGCTCTTTATAACTCGTACCGTACTATTGCACTATATAACCACTCCCTATAACCGCTCTTTGTAACTCGTACCGTACTATTGCACTATATAACCTCTCCCTATAACCGCTCTTTATAACTCGTACCGTACTATTGCACTATATAACCTCTCCCTATAACCGCTCTTTATATCTCGTATCGTACTATTGCATTATATAACCTCTCCCTATAACCGCTCTTTATAACTCGTACCGTACTATTGCACTATATAACCTCTCCCTATAACCGCTCTTTATAACTCGTACCGTACTATTGCACTATATAACCTCTCCCTATAACCGCTCTTTATAACTCGTACCGTACTATTGCACTATATAACCTCTCCCTATAACCGCTCTTTATAACTCGTACCGTACTATTGCACTATATAACCTCTCCCTATAACCGCTCTTAATAACTCGTACCGTACTATTGCACTATATAACCTCTCCCTATAACCGCTCTTTATATCTCGTATCGTACTATTGCACTATATAACCTCTCCCTATAACCGCTCTTTATAACTCGTACCGTACTATTGCACTATATAACCTCTCCCTATAACCGCTCTTTATAACTCGTACCGTACTATTGCACTATATAACCTCTCCCTATAACCGCTCTTTATAACTCGTACCGTACTATTGCACTATATAACCTCTCCCTATAACCGCTCTTTATATCTCGTATCGTACTATTGCATTATATAACCTCTCCCTATAACCGCTCTTTATAACTCGTACCGTACTATTGCACTATATGACCTCTCCCTATAATCGCTCTTTATAACTCGTACCGTACTATTGCACTATATAACCTCTCCCTATAACTGCTCTTTATAACTCTTACCGTACTATTGCACTATATAACCTCTCCCTATAACCGCTCTTTATATCTCGTACCGTACTATTGCACTATATAACCTCTCCCTATAACCACTCCCTATAACCGTTCTTTGTAACTCGTACCGTACTATTGCACTATATAACCTCTCCCTATAACCGCTCTTTATAACTCGTACCGTACTATTGCACTATATAACCTCTCCCTATAACCGCTCTTTATAACTCGTACCGTACTATTGCACTATATAACCTCTCCCTATAACCGCTCTTTATAACTCGTACCGTACTATTGCACTATATAACCTCTCCCTATAACCGCTCTTTATAACTCGTACCGTACTATTGCACTATATAACCTCTCCCTATAACCGCTCTTTATAACTCGTACCGTACTATTGCACTATATAACCTCTCCCTATAAGCGCTCTTTATAACTCGTACTGTACTATTGCACTATATAACCTCTCCCTATAACCGCTCTTTATAACTCGTACCGTAGTATTGCACTATATAACCTCTCCCTATAACCGCTCTTTATAACTCGTACAGTACTATTGCACTATATAACCTCTCCCTATAACCGCTCTTTATAACTCGTACCGTACTATTGCACTATATAACCACTCCCTATAACCGCTCTTTATAACTCGTACCGTACTATTGCACTATATAACCTCTCCCTATAACCGCTCTTTATAACTCGTACCGTACTATTGCACTATATAACCTCTCCCTATAACCGCTCTTTATAACTCGTACCGTACTATTGCACTATATAACCTCTCCCTATAAGCGCTCTTTATAACTCGTACCGTACTATTGCACTATATAACCTCTCCCTATAACCGCTCTTTATAACTCGTACCGTACTATTGCACTATATAACCACTCCCTATAACCGCTCTTTATAACTCGTACCGTACTATTGCACTATATAACCTCTCCCTATAACCGCTCTTTATATCTCGTATCGTACTATTGCATTATATAACCTCTCCCTATAACCGCTCTTTATAACTCGTACCGTACTATTGCACTATATAACCTCTCCCTATAACCGCTCTTTATAACTCGTACCGTACTATTGCACTATATAACCTCTCCCTATAACCGCTCTTTATAACTCGTACCGTACTATTGCACTATATAACCCCTCCCTATAACCGCTCTTTATAACTCGTACCGTACTATTGCACTATATAACCTCTCCCTATAACCGCTCTTAATAACTCGTACCGTACTATTGCACTATATAACCTCTCCCTATAACCGCTCTTTATATCTCGTATCGTACTATTGCACTATATAACCTCTCCCTATAACCGCTCTTTATAACTCGTACCGTACTATTGCACTATATAACCTCTCCCTATAACCGCTCTTTATAACTCGTACCGTACTATTGCACTATATAACCTCTCCCTATAACCGCTCTTTATAACTCGTACCGTACTATTGCACTATATAACCTCTCCCTATAACCGCTCTTTATATCTCGTATCGTACTATTGCATTATATAACCTCTCCCTATAACCGCTCTTTATAACTCGTACCGAACTATTGCACTATATGACCTCTCCCTATAATCGCTCTTTATAACTCGTACCGTACTATTGCACTATATAACCTCTCCCTATAACTGCTCTTTATAACTCGTACCGTACTATTGCACTATATAACCTCTCCCTATAACCGCTCTTTATATCTCGTACCGTACTATTGCACTATATAACCTCTCCCTATAACCACTCCCTATAACCGTTCTTTGTAACTCGTACCGTACTATTGCACTATATAACCTCTCCCTATAACCGCTCTTTATAACTCGTACCGTACTATTGCACTATATAACCTCTCCCTATAACCGCTCTTTATAACTCGTACCGTACTATTGCACTATATAACCTCTCCCTATAACCGCTCTTTATAACTCGTACCGTACTATTGCACTATATAACCTCTCCCTATAACCGCTCTTTATAACTCGTACCGTACTATTGCACTATATAACCTCTCCCTATAACCGCTCTTTATAACTCGTACCGTACTATTGCACTATATAACCTCTCCCTATAACCGCTCTTTATAACTCGTACTGTACTATTGCACTATATAACCTCTCCCTATAACCGCTCTTTATAACTCGTACCGTAGTATTGCACTATATAACCTCTCCCTATAACCGCTCTTTATAACTCGTACAGTACTATTGCACTATATAACCTCTCCCTATAACCGCTCTTTATAACTCGTACCGTACTATTGCACTATGTAACCACTCCCTATAACCGCTCTTTATAACTCGTACCGTACTATTGCACTATATAACCTCTCCCTATAACCGCTCTTTATAACTCGTACCGTACTATTGCACTATATAACCTCTCCCTATAACCGCTCTTTATAACTCGTACCGTACTATTGCACTATATAACCTCTCCCTATAAGCGCTCTTTATAACTCGTACCGTACTATTGCACTATATAACCTCTCCCTATAACCGCTCTTTATAACTCGTACCGTACTATTGCACTATATAACCTCTCCCTATAACCGCTCTTTATAACTCGTACCGTACTATTGAACTATATAACCTCTCCCTATAACCGCTCTTTGTAACTCGTACCGTACTATTGCACTATATAACTTCTCCCTATAACCGCTCTTTGTAACTCGTACCGTACTATTGCACTATATAACCTCTCCCTATAACCGCTCTTTATAACTCGTACCGTACTATTGCACTATATAACCTCTCCCTATAACCGCTCTTTATATCTCGTATCGTACTATTGCATTATATAACCTCTCCCTATAACCGCTCTTTATAACTCGTACCGAACTATTGCACTATATGACCTCTCCCTATAATCGCTCTTTATAACTCGTACCGTACTATTGCACTATATAACCTCTCCCTATAACTGCTCTTTATAACTCGTACCGTACTATTGCACTATATAACCTCTCCCTATAACCGCTCTTTATATCTCGTACCGTACTATTGCACTATATAACCTCTCCCTATAACCACTCCCTATAACCGTTCTTTGTAACTCGTACCGTACTATTGCACTATATAACCTCTCCCTATAACCGCTCTTTATAACTCGTACCGTACTATTGCACTATATAACCTCTCCCTATAACCGCTCTTTATAACTCGTACCGTACTATTGCACTATATAACCTCTCCCTATAACCGCTCTTTATAACTCGTACCGTACTATTGCACTATATAACCTCTCCCTATAACCGCTCTTTATAACTCGTACCGTACTATTGCACTATATAACCTCTCCCTATAACCGCTCTTTATAACTCGTACCGTACTATTGCACTATATAACCTCTCCCTATAACCGCTCTTTATAACTCGTACTGTACTATTGCACTATATAACCTCTCCCTATAACCGCTCTTTATAACTCGTACCGTAGTATTGCACTATATAACCTCTCCCTATAACCGCTCTTTATAACTCGTACAGTACTATTGCACTATATAACCTCTCCCTATAACCGCTCTTTATAACTCGTACCGTACTATTGCACTATATAACCTCTCCCTATAACCGCTCTTTATAACTCGTACCGTACTATTGCACTATATAACCTCTCCCTATAACCGCTCTTTATATCTCGTACCGTACTATTGCACTATATAACCTCTCCCTATAACCACTCCCTATAACCGTTCTTTGTAACTCGTACCGTACTATTGCACTATATAACCTCTCCCTATAACCGCTCTTTATAACTCGTACCGTACTATTGCACTATATAACCTCTCCCTATAACCGCTCTTTATAACTCGTACCGTACTATTGCACTATATAACCTCTCCCTATAACCGCTCTTTATAACTCGTACCGTACTATTGCACTATATAACCTCTCCCTATAACCGCTCTTTATAACTCGTACCGTACTATTGCACTATATAACCTCTCCCTATAACCGCTCTTTATAACTCGTACCGTACTATTGCACTATATAACCTCTCCCTATAACCGCTCTTTATAACTCGTACTGTACTATTGCACTATATAACCTCTCCCTATAACCGCTCTTTATAACTCGTACCGTAGTATTGCACTATATAACCTCTCCCTATAACCGCTCTTTATAACTCGTACAGTACTATTGCACTATATAACCTCTCCCTATAACCGCTCTTTATAACTCGTACCGTACTATTGCACTATGTAACCACTCCCTATAACCGCTCTTTATAACTCGTACCGTACTATTGCACTATATAACCTCTCCCTATAACCGCTCTTTATAACTCGTACCGTACTATTGCACTATATAACCTCTCCCTATAACCGCTCTTTATAACTCGTACCGTACTATTGCACTATATAACCTCTCCCTATAAGCGCTCTTTATAACTCGTACCGTACTATTGCACTATATAACCTCTCCCTATAACCGCTCTTTATAACTCGTACCGTACTATTGCACTATATAACCTCTCCCTATAACCGCTCTTTATAACTCGTACCGTACTATTGAACTATATAACCTCTCCCTATAACCGCTCTTTGTAACTCGTACCGTACTATTGCACTATATAACTTCTCCCTATAACCGCTCTTTGTAACTCGTACCGTACTATTGCACTATATAACCTCTCCCTATAACCGCTCTTTATAACTCGTACCGTACTATTGCACTATATAACCTCTCCCTATAAGCGCTCTTTATAACGCGTACCGTACTATTGCACTATATAACCTCTCCCTATAAGCGCTCTTTATAACTCGTACCGTACTATTGCACTATATAACCTCTCCCTATAACCGCTCTTTATAACTCGTACCGTACTATTGCACTATATAACCTCTCCCTATAACCGCTCTTTGTAACTCGTACCGTACTATTGCACTATATAACCTCTCCCTATAACCGCTCTTTATAACTCGTACCGTACTATTGCATTATATATAACCTCTCCCTATAACCGCTCTTTATAACTCGTACCATACTATTGCACTATATAACCTCTCCCTATAACCGCTCTTTATAACTCGTACCGTACTATTGCACTATATAACCTCTCCCTATAAGCGCTCTTTATAACTCGTACCGTACTATTGCACTATATAACCTCTCCCTATAAGCGCTCTTTATAACTCGTACCGTACTATTGCACTATATAACCTCTCCCTATAACCGCTCTTTATAACTCGTACCGTTCTATTGCACTATATAACCTCTCCCTATAACCGCTCTTTATAACTCGTACCGTACTATTGCACTATATAACCTCTCCCTATAACCGCTCTTTATAACTCGTACCGTACTATTGCACTATATAACCTCTCCCTATAACCGCTCTTAATAACTCGTACCGTACTATTGCACTATATAACCTCTCCCTATAACCGCTCTTTATATCTCGTATCGTACTATTGCACTATATAACCTCTCCCTATAACCGCTCTTTATAACTCGTACCGTACTATTGCACTATATAACCTCTCCCTATAACCGCTCTTTATAACTCGTACCGTACTATTGCACTATATAACCTCTCCCTATAACCGCTCTTTATAACTCGTACCATACTATTGCACTATATAACCTCTCCCTATAACCGCTCTTTATAACTCGTACCGTACTATTGCACTATATAACCACTCCCTATAACCGCTCTTTATAACTCGTACCGTACTATTGCACTATATAACCTCTCCCTATAACCGCTCTTTATAACTCGTACCGTACTATTGCACTATATAACCTCTCCCTATAACCGCTCTTTTTATCTCGTATCGTACTATTGCATTATATAACCTCTCCCTATAACCGCTCTTTATAACTCGTACCGTACTACTGCACTATATAACCTCTCCCTATAACCGCTCTTTATAACTCGTACCGTACTATTGCACTATATAACCTCTCCCTATAACCGCTCTTTATAACTCGTACCGTACTATTGCACTATATAACCTCTCCCCATAACCGCTCTTTATAACTCGTACCGTACTATAGCACTATATAACCTCTCCCTATAACCGCTCTTTATAACTCGTACCGTACTATTGCACTATATAACCTCTCCCTATAACCGCTCTTTATAACTCGTACCGTACTATTGCACTATATAACCTCTCCCTATAACCACTCCCTATAACTCGTACCGTACTATTGCACTATATAACCTGTCCCTATAACCGCTCTTTATAACTCGTACCGTACAATTGCACTATATAACCTCTCCCTATAACCGCTCTTTATAACTCGTACCGTACTATTACACTATATAACCTCTCCCTATAACCGCTCTTTATAACTCGTACCGTACTATTGCACTATATAACCTCTCCCTATAACCGCTCTTTATAACTCGTACCGTACTATTGCACTATATAACCTCTCCCTATAACCGCTCTTTATAACTCGTACCGTACTATTGCACTATATAACCTCTCCCCATAACCGCTCTTTATAACTCGTACCGTACTATTGCACTATATAACCTCTCCCTATAACCGCTCTTTATAACTCGTACCGTACTATTGCACTATATAACCTCTCCCCATAACCGCTCTTTATAACTCGTACCGTACTATTGCACTATATAACCACTCCCTATAACCGCTCTTTATAACTCGTACCGTACTATTGCACTATATAACCTCTCCCTATAACCGCTCTTTATATCTCGTACCGTACTATTGCACTATATAACCTCTCCCTATAACCACTCCCTATAACCGCTCTTTGTAACTCGTACCGTACTATTGCACTATATAACCACTCCCTATAACCGTTCTTTATAACTCGTACCGTACTATTGCACTATATAACCTCTCCCTATAACCGCTCTTTATAACTCGTACCGTACTATTGCACTATATAACCTCTCCCTATAACCGCTCTTTATAACTCGTACCGTACTATTGCACTATATAACCTCTCCCTATAACCGCTCTTTATAACTCGTACCGTACTATTGCACTATATAACCTCTCCCTATAACCGCTCTTTATAACTCGTACCGTACTATTGCACTATATAACCTCTCCCTATAACCGCTCTTTATAACTCGTACCGTACTATTGCACTATATAACCTCTCCCTATAACCGCTCTTAATAACTCGTACCGTACTATTGCACTATATAACCTCTCCCTATAACCGCTCTTTATATCTCGTATCGTACTATTGCACTATATAACCTCTCCCTATAACCGCTCTTTATAACTCGTACCGTACTATTGCACTATATAACCTCTCCCTATAACCGCTCTTTATAACTCGTACCATACTATTGCACTATATAACCTCTCCCTATAACCGCTCTTTATAACTCGTACCGTACTATTGCACTATATAACCACTCCCTATAACCGCTCTTTATAACTCGTACCGTACTATTGCACTATATAACCACTCCCTATAACCGCTCTTTATAACTCGTACCGAACTATTGCATTATATATAACCTCTCCCTATAACCGCTCTTTATAACTCGTACCATACTATTGCACTATATAACCTCTCCCTATAACCGCTCTTTATAACTCGTACCGTACTATTGCACTATATAACCACTCCCTATAACCGCTCATTATAACTCGTACCGTACTATTGCACTATATAACCTCTCCCTATAACCGCTCTTTATAACTCGTACCGTACTATTGCACTATATAACCTCTCCCTATAACCGCTCTTTATATCTCGTATCGTACTATTGCACTATATAACCTCTCCCTCTAACCGCTTTTTATAACTCGTACCGTACTATTGCACTATATAACCTCTCCCTATAACCGCTCTTTATAACTCGTACCGTACTATTGCACTATATAACCTCTCCCTATAACCGCTCTTTATAACTCATACCGTACTATTGCACTATATAACCTCTCCCTATAACCGCTCTTTATAACTCGTACCGTACTATTGCACTATATAACCTCTCCCTATAACCGCTCTTTATAACTCGTACCGTACTATTGCACTATATAACCTCCCCCCATAACCGCTCTTTATAACTCGTACCGTACTATTGCACTATATAACCACTCCCCATAACCGCTCTTTATAACTCGTACCGTACTATTGCACTATATAACCTCTCCCTATAACCACTCTTTATAACTCGTACCGTACTATTGCACTATATAACCTCTCCCTATAACCGCTCTTTATAACTCGTACCGTACTATTGCACTATATAACCTCTCCCTATAACCGCTCTTTATAACTCGTACCGTACTATTGCACTATATAACCTCTCCCTATAACCGCTCTTTATAACTCGTACCGTACTATTGCACTATATAACCTCTCCCTATAACCGCTCTTTATAACTCGTACCGTACTATTGCACTATATAACCTCTCCCCATAACCGCTCTTTATAACTCGTACCGTACTATTGCACTATATAACCACTCCCTATAACCGCTCTTTATAACTCGTACCGTACTATTGCACTATATAACCACTCCCTATAACCGCTCTTTATAACTCGTACCGTACTATTGCACTATATAGCCACTCCCTATAACCGCTCTTGATAACTCGTACCGTACTATTGCACTATATAACCTGTCCCTATAACCGCTCTTTATAACTCGTACCGTACTATTGCACTATATAACCACTCCCTATAACCGCTCTTTATAACTCGTACCGTACTATTGCACTATATAACCTCTCCCTATAACCGCTCTTTATAACTCGTACCGTACTATTGCACTATATAACCACTCCCTATAACCGCTCTTTATAACTCGTACCGTACTATTGCACTATATAACCTCTCCCTATAACCGCTCTTTATAACTCGTACCGTACTATTGAACTATATAACCTCTCCCTATAACCGCTCTTTATAACTCGTACCGTACTATTGCACTATATAACCTCTCCCTATAACCGCTCTTTATAACTCGTACCGTACTATTGCACTATATAACCTCTCCCTATAACCGCTCATTGTAACTCGTACCGTACTATTGCACTATATAACGTCTCCCTATAACAGCTCTTTGTAACTCGTACCGTACTATTGCACTATATAACCTCTCCCAATAACCGCTCTTTATAACTCGTACCGTACTATTGCACTATATAACCTCTCCCTATAACCGCTCTTTATAACTCGTACCGTACTATTGCACTATATAACCTCTCCCTATAACCGCTCTTTATAACTCGTACAGTACTATTGCACTATATAACCTCTCCCTATAACCGCTCTTTATAACTCGTACCGTACTATTGCACTATATAACCTCTCCCTATAACCGCTCTTTATAACTCGTACCGTACTATTGCACTATATAACCTCTCCCTATAACCGCTCTTTATAACTCGTACCGTACTATTGCACTATATAACCTCTCCCTATAACCGCTCTTTATAACTCGTACCGTACTATTGCACTATATAACCTCTCCCTATAACCGCTCTTTATAAGTCGTACCGTACTATTGCACTATATAACCTCTCCCTATAACCGCTCTTTATAACTCGTACCGTACTATTGCACTATATAACCTCTCCCTATAACCGCTCTTTATAACTCGTACCGTACTATTGCACTATATAACCTCTCCCTATAACCGCTCTTTATAACTCGTACCGTACTATTGCACTATATAACCTCTCCCTATAACCGCTCTTTATAACTCGTACCGTACTATTGCAATATATAACCTCTCCCTATAACCGCTCTTTATAACTCGTACCGTACTATTGCACTATATAACCTCTCCCTATAACCGCTCTTTATAACTCGTACCGTACTATTGCACTATATAACCTCTCCCTATAACCGCTCTTTATAACTCGTACCGTACTATTGCACTATATAACCTCTCCCTATAACCGCTCTTTATAACTCGTACCGTACTATTGCACTATATAACCACTCCCTATAACCGCTCTTTATAACTCGTATCGTACTATTGCACTATATAACCTCTCCCTATAACCGCTCTTTATAACTCGTACCGTACTATTGCACTATATAACCACTCCCTATAACCGCTCTTTATAACTCGTACCGTACTATTGCACTATATAACCACTCCCTATAACCGCTCTTTATAACTCGTACCGAACTATTGCATTATATATAACCTCTCCCTATAACCGCTCTTTATAACTCGTACCATACTATTGCACTATATAACCTCTCCCTATAACCGCTCTTTATAACTCGTACCGTACTATTGCACTATATAACCACTCCCTATAACCGCTCATTATAACTCGTACCGTACTATTGCACTATATAACCTCTCCCTATAACCGCTCTTTATAACTCGTACCGTACTATTGCACTATATAACCTCTCCCTATAACCGCTCTTTATATCTCGTATCGTACTATTGCACTATATAACCTCTCCCTCTAACCGCTTTTTATAACTCGTACCGTACTATTGCACTATATAACCTCTCCCTATAACCGCTCTTTATAACTCGTACCGTACTATTGCACTATATAACCTCTCCCTATAACCGCTCTTTATAACTCATACCGTACTATTGCACTATATAACCTCTCCCTATAACCGCTCTTTATAACTCGTACCGTACTATTGCACTATATAACCTCTCCCTATAACCGCTCTTTATAACTCGTACCGTACTATTGCACTATATAACCTCCCCCCATAACCGCTCTTTATAACTCGTACCGTACTATTGCACTATATAACCACTCCCCATAACCGCTCTTTATAACTCGTACCGTACTATTGCACTATATAACCTCTCCCTATAACCGCTCTTTATAACTCGTACCGTACTATTGCACTATATAACCTCTCCCTATAACCGCTCTTTATAACTCGTACCGTACTATTGCACTATATAACCTCTCCCTATAACCGCTCTTTATAACTCGTACCGTACTATTGCACTATATAACCTCTCCCTATAACCGCTCTTTATAACTCGTACCGTACTATTGCACTATATAACCTCTCCCTATAACCGCTCTTTATAACTCGTACCGTACTATTGCACTATATAACCTCTCCCCATAACCGCTCTTTATAACTCGTACCGTACTATTGCACTATATAACCACTCCCTATAACCGCTCTTTATAACTCGTACCGTACTATTGCACTATATAACCACTCCCTATAACCGCTCTTTATAACTCGTACCGTACTATTGCACTATATAGCCACTCCCTATAACCGCTCTTGATAACTCGTACCGTACTATTGCACTATATAACCTGTCCCTATAACCGCTCTTTATAACTCGTACCGTACTATTGCACTATATAACCACTCCCTATAACCGCTCTTTATAACTCGTACCGTACTATTGCACTATATAACCTCTCCCTATAACCGCTCTTTATAACTCGTACCGTACTATTGCACTATATAACCACTCCCTATAACCGCTCTTTATAACTCGTACCGTACTATTGCACTATATAACCTCTCCCTATAACCGCTCTTTATAACTCGTACCGTACTATTGAACTATATAACCTCTCCCTATAACCGCTCTTTATAACTCGTACCGTACTATTGCACTATATAACCTCTCCCTATAACCGCTCTTTATAACTCGTACCGTACTATTGCACTATATAACCTCTCCCTATAACCGCTCATTGTAACTCGTACCGTACTATTGCACTATATAACGTCTCCCTATAACAGCTCTTTGTAACTCGTACCGTACTATTGCACTATATAACCTCTCCCAATAACCGCTCTTTATAACTCGTACCGTACTATTGCACTATATAACCTCTCCCTATAACCGCTCTTTATAACTCGTACCGTACTATTGCACTATATAACCTCTCCCTATAACCGCTCTTTATAACTCGTACAGTACTATTGCACTATATAACCTCTCCCTATAACCGCTCTTTATAACTCGTACCGTACTATTGCACTATATAACCTCTCCCTATAACCGCTCTTTATAACTCGTACCGTACTATTGCACTATATAACCTCTCCCTATAACCGCTCTTTATAACTCGTACCGTACTATTGCACTATATAACCTCTCCCTATAACCGCTCTTTATAACTCGTACCGTACTATTGCACTATATAACCTCTCCCTATAACCGCTCTTTATAAGTCGTACCGTACTATTGCACTATATAACCTCTCCCTATAACCGCTCTTTATAACTCGTACCGTACTATTGCACTATATAACCTCTCCCTATAACCGCTCTTTATAACTCGTACCGTACTATTGCACTATATAACCTCTCCCTATAACCGCTCTTTATAACTCGTACCGTACTATTGCACTATATAACCTCTCCCTATAACCGCTCTTTATAACTCGTACCGTACTATTGCAATATATAACCTCTCCCTATAACCGCTCTTTATAACTCGTACCGTACTATTGCACTATATAACCTCTCCCTATAACCGCTCTTTATAACTCGTACCGTACTATTGCACTATATAACCTCTCCCTATAACCGCTCTTTATAACTCGTACCGTACTATTGCACTATATAACCTCTCCCTATAACCGCTCTTTATAACTCGTACCGTACTATTGCACTATATAACCACTCCCTATAACCGCTCTTTATAACTCGTATCGTACTATTGCACTATATAACCTCTCCCTATAACCGCTCTTTATAACTCGTACCGTACTATTGCACTATATAACCTCTCCCTATAACCGCTCTTTATAATTCGTACCGTACTATTGCACTATATAACCTCTCCCCATAACCGCTCTTTATAACTCGTACCGTACTATTGCACTATATAACCACTCCCCATAAGCGCTCTTTATAACTCGTACCGTACTATTGCACTATATAACCTCTCCCTATAACCGCTCTTTATAACTCGTACCGTACTATTGCACTATATAACCTCTCCCTATAAGCGCACTTTATAACTCGTACCGTACTATTGCACTATATAACCTCTCCCTATAACCGCTCTTTATAACTCGTACCGTACTATTGCACTATATAACCTCTCCCTATAACCGCTCTTTGTAACTCGTACCGTACTATTGCACTATATAACCTCTCCCTATAACCGCTCTTTATAACTCGTACCGTACTATTGCACTATATAACCTCTCCCTATAACCGCTCTTTATAACTCGTACCGTACTATTGCACTATATAACCACTCCCTATAACCGCTCTTTGTAACTCGTACCGTACTATTGCACTATATAACGTCTCCCTATAACCGCTCTTTGTAACTCGTACCGTACTATTGCACTATATAACCACTCCCTATAACCGCTCTTTATAACTCGTACCGTACTATTGCACTATATAACCTCTCACTATAACCGCTCTTTATAACTCGTACCGTACTATTGCACTATATAACCACTCCCTATAACCGCTCTTTATAACTCGTACCGTACTATTGCACTATATAACCTCTCCCTATAACCGCTCTTTATAACTCGTACCGTACTATTGCACTATATAACCTCTCCCTATAACCGCTCTTTATAACTCGTACCGTACTATTGCACTATATAACCTCTCCCTATAACCGCTCTTTATAACTCGTACCGTACTATTGCACTATATAACCTCTCCCTATAACCGCTCTTTATAACTCGTACCGTACTATTGCACTATATAACCTCTCCCTATAACCGCTCTTTATAACTCGTACCGTACTATTGCACTACTGCACCGACACACTTTATTCGAGCAAATACCCAGTATGTACCTGGCAGATACCTGGAATGCGCCGCTCCTCACCTCTGACAAGCCCCGTTGCGTTTGCCTTCCCAGCCTGGGTTCATGCCTGGCTGACGGGCGGCTGATCTGTTAAATGATAATGATTAGGATTTAATAGGCTGCAATGCTTCGCGTGTCTACCAGATGGCATAAATTCATGAATTGTAATGCAGTATATATATATATACTGTGCAGTATTGCAGCCAGCGGGAATAAAATGCTTCAATCCCTGAATGGAAAATACCTCAATGCACTCGGGCAGAAAACAGTCACAAACCTCAATACACCCGGGTATACCCGAATTCGTGGGACTAGCCGAGCTCGAATAAAGTGTGTCGCCAGTGTATATAACCTCTCCCTATAAGCGCTCTTTATAACTCGTACCGTACTATTGCACTATATAACCTCTCCCTATAACCGCTCTTTATAACTCGTACCGTACTATTGCACTATATAACCACTCCCTATAACCGCTCTTTATAACTCGTACCGTACTATTGAACTATATAACCTCTCCCTATAACCGCTCTTTGTAACTCGTACCGTACTATTGCACTATATAACTTCTCCCTATAACCGCTCTTTGTAACTCGTACCGTACTATTGCACTATATAACCTCTCCCTATAACCGCTCTTTATAACTCGTACCGTACTATTGCACTATATAACCTCTCCCTATAAGCGCTCTTTATTATGCGTACCGTACTATTGCACTATATAACCTCTCCCTATAAGCGCTCTTTATAACTCGTACCGTACTATTGCACTATATAACCTCTCCCTATAACCGCTCTTTATAACTCGTACCGTACTATTGCACTATATAACCTCTCCCTATAACCGCTCTTTATAACTCGTACCGTACTATTGCACTATATAACCTCTCCCTATAACCGCTCTTTATAACTCGTACCGTACTATTGAACTATATAACCTCTCCCTATAACCGCTCTTTATAACTCGTACCGTACTATTGCACTATATAACCTCTCCCTATAACCGCTCTTTGTAACTCGTAGCGTACTATTGCACTATATAACCTCTCCCTATAACCGTTCTTTATAACTCGTACCGTACTATTGCACTATATAACCACTCCCTATAACCGCTCTTTATAACTCGTACCGTACTATTGCACTATATAACCTCTCCCTATAACCGCTCTTTATAACTCGTACCGTACTATTGCACTATATAACCTCTCCCTATAACCGCTCTTTATAACTCGTACCGTACTATTGCAATATATAACCTCTCCCTATAACCGCTCTTTATAACTCGTACCGTACTATTACACTATATAACCTCTCCCTATAACCGCTCTTTATAACTCGTACCGTACTATTGCACTATATAACCTCTCCCTATAACCGCTCTTTATAACTCGTACCGTACTATTGCACTATATAACGTCTCCCTATTACCGCTCTTTATAACTCGTACCGTACTATTGCACTATATAACGTCTCCCTATTACCGCTCTTTATAACTCGTACCGTACTATTGCACTATATAACCTCTCCCTATAACCGCTCTTTATAACTCGTACCGTACTATTGCACTATATAACCTCTCCCTATAACCGCTCTTTATAACTCGTACCGTACTATTGCACTATATAACCTCTCCCTATAACCGCTCTTTGTAACTCGTACCTTACTATTGCACTATATAACCTCTCCCTATAACCGCTCTTTATAACTCGTACCGTACTATTGCACTATATAACCTCTCCCTATAACCGCTCTTTATAACTCGTACCGTACTATTGCACTATATAACCTCTCCCTATAACCGCTCTTTATAACTCGTACCGTACTATTGCACTATATAACCTCTCCCTATAACCGCTCTTTATAACTCGTACCGTACTATTGCACTATATAACCTCTCCCTATAACCGCTCTTTATAACTCGTACCGTACTATTGCACTATATAACCTCTCCCTATAACCGCTCTTTATAACTCGTACCGTACTATTGCACTATATAACCTCTCCCTATAACCACTCCCTATAACTCGTACCGTACTATTGCACTATATATCCTCTCCCTATAACCGCTCTTTATAACTCGTACCGTACTATTGCACTATATAACCTCTCCCTATAACCGCTCTTTATAACTCGTACCGTACTATTGCACTATATAACCTCTCCCTATAACCGCTCTTTATAACTCGTACCGTACTATTGCACTATATAACCTCTCCCTATAACCGCTCTTTATAACTCGTACAGTACTATTGCACTATATAACCTCTCCCTATAACCGCTCTTTATAACTCGTTCCGTACTATTGCACTATATAACCTCTCCCTATAACCGCTCTTTATAACTCGTACAGTACTATTGCACTATATAACCTCTCCCTATAACCGCACTTTATATCTCGTACCGTACTATTGCACTATATAACCTCTCCCTATAACCGCTCTTTCTAACTCGTACCGTACTATTGCACTATATAACCTCTCCCTATAACCGCTCTTTATAACTCGTACAGTACTATTGCACTATATAACCTCTCCCTATAACCGCTCTTTATAACTCGTACCGTACTATTGCATTATATATAACCTCTCCCTATAACCGCTCTTTATAACTCGTACCATACTATTGCACTATATAACCTCTCCCTATAACCGCTCTTTATAACTCGTACCGTACTATTGCACTATATAACCACTCCCTATAACCGCTCTTTCTAACTCGTACCGTACTATTGCACTATATAACCTCTCCCTATAACCGCTCTTTATAACTCGTACAGTACTATTGCACTATATAACCTCTCCCTATAACCGCTCTTTCTAACTCGTACCGTACTATTGCACTATATAACCTCTCCCTATAACCGCTCTTTCTAACTCGTACCGTACTATTGCACTATATAACCTCTCCCTATAACCGCTCTTTATAACTCGTACCGTACTATTGCACTATATAACCTCTCCCTATAACCGCTCTTTATAACTCGTACCGTACTATTGCACTATATAACCTCTCCCTATAACCGCTCTTTATAACTCGTACCGTACTATTGCACTATATAACCTCTCCCTATAACCGCTCTTTATAACTCGTACCGTACTATTGCACTATATAACCACTCCTTATAACCGCTCTTTATAACTCGTACCGTACTATTGCACTATATAACCTCTCCCTATAACCGCTCTTTATAGCTCGTACCGTACTATTGCACTATATAACCTCTCCCTATAACCGCTCTTTATAACTCGTACCGTACTATTGCACTATATAACCTCTCCCTATAACCGCTCTTTATAACTCGTACCGTACTATTGCACTATATAACCACTCCCTATAACCGCTCTTTATAACTCGTACTGTACTATTGCACTATATAACCTCTCCCTATGACCGCTCTTTATAACTCGTACCGTACTATTGCACTATATAACCTCTCCCTATAACCGCTCTTTATAACTCGTACCGTACTATTGCACTATATAACCACTCCCTATAACCGCTCTTTCTAACTCGTACCGTACTATTGCACTATATAACCTCTCCCTATAACCGCTCTTTATAACTCGTACAGTACTATTGCACTATATAACCTCTCCCTATAACCGCTCTTTCTAACTCGTACCGTACTATTGCACTATATAACCTCTCCCTATAACCGCTCTTTATAACTCGTACCGTACTATTGCACTATATAACCTCTCCCTATAACCGCTCTTTATAACTCGTACCGTACTATTGCACTATATAACCACTCCCTATAACCGCTCTTTATAACTCGTACCGTACTATTGCACTATATAACCTCTCCCTATAACCGCTCTTTATAACTCGTACCGTACTATTGCACTATATAACCTCTCCCTCTAACCGCTTTTTATAACTCACACCGTACTATTGCACTATATAACCACTCCCTATAACCGCTCTTTATAACTCGTACTGTACTATTGCACTATATAACTGAGCCTTTTCCTGAGTATCTGGAGTCAAGTGGACACATTTTCTTGGTCTTCTCTGCCATCTTGTGGACAAAAGGTAAACTCCAATAACAATTGAAACTGCCTAAATAATATAAATTGGGTATCTTGATGCATTTAAATAACCCCTCCCTATAACTCCTCCTATTGCCCCATATAACCTCTCCCTATAACTCCTCCTATTGTTCCATATAACCCCTCTTGTAACTCCTCCTATTGCTCCATATAACCGCTTCCTATAACTCCTCCTATTGCACCATATAACCTCTCCCTATAACTCCTCCTATTGCTCCATATAACATCTCCCTATAACTCCTCCTATTGCCCCATATAACCTCTCCCTATAACGCCTCCTATTGCTCCATTTAACCCCTCCCTATAACTCCACCTATTGCCCCATATAACCTCTCCCTATAACTCCTCCTATTGCTGCATATAACCGCTCCCTATAACTCCGCCTATTGCTCCATATAACCGCTCCCTATAACTCCTCCTATTGCTGCATATAACCGCTCCCTATAACTCCTCCTATTGCTCCATATAACCTCTCCCTATAACTCCTCCTATTGCTCCATATAACCCCTTATAACTCCTCCTATTGCTCCATATAACCCCTTATAACTCCTCCTATTGCTCCATATAACCCCTTATAACTCCTCCTATTGCTCCATATAACCTCTCCTATTGCTCCATATAACCCCTCCCTATAACTCCACCTATTGCCCCATATAACCTCTCCCTATAACTCCTCCTATTGCTGCATATAACCGCTCCCTATAACTCCTCCTATTACTCCATATAACCTCTCCCTATAACCCCTCCTATTGCTCCATATAACCTCTCCCTATAACTCCTCCTATTGCTCCATATAACCCCTTATAACTCCTCCTATTGCTCCATATAACCCCTTATAACTCCTCCTATTGCTCCATATAACCTCTCCTATTGCTCCATATAACCCCTCCCTATAACTCCACCTATTGCCCCATATAACCTCCCTATAACTCCTCCTATTGCTGCATATAACCGCTCCCTATAACTCCTCCTATTGCTCCATATAACCTCTCCCTATAACTCCTCCTATTGCTCCATATAACCCCTCCCTATAACTCCACCTATTGCCCCATATAACCTCCCTATAACTCCTCCTATTGCTGCATATAACCGCTCCCTATAACTCCTCCTATTGCTCCATATAACCTCTCCCTATAACTCCTCCTATTGCTCCATATAACCGCTCCCTATAACTCCTCCTATTGCTCCATATAACCTCTCCCTATAACTCCTCCTATTGCTCCATATAACCGCTCCCTATAACTCATCCTATTGCTCCATATAACCCCTCCCTATAACTCCTCCTATTGCTCCATATAACCCCTCCCTATAACTCCTCCTATTGTCCCATATAACCGTTCCCTATAACTCCTCCTATTGCTGCATATAACCTCTCCCTATAACTCCTCCTATTGTCCCATATAACCGTTCCCTATAACTCCTCCTATTGCTCCATATAACCGCTCCCTATAACCTCTCCCTATAACTCCTCCTATTGACATTCTATAAATCCCGAGCCGGTGCACACCGGGGAGTGAAGACGTTGATCAGGGTTGCCACCTTCTCATAGATAATAACCGGGGACTTTTTCTTTCCAGGTTTTTATTTATATATTTGACTTTCTTACCTTCTCCGACGGCGTCTCCCCCTGCATGGCCCAGTCAAGATATCTCCGCAACTTCAAATGCGGCGCCATGCCAATGGGACAACCTATGACGTCACGGCACCATGACAACAGGACGCCCCGCAGCGCTGAGTTACAGCGACAACGTGACGTTGCATGACGTCCCGTTATCATGGCCACGCGATGCAATTTGACGTTGCGGAGGCTTCTTGACAGGACCATGGAAGGGATGATGCTTCCACCACCCCAATCTGCCGCTGGAGGTAAGAGCCGAGGTCCCGCACCAAACATCGCAGCCGGTCCTGCAGTAACCTGGAGATTTAATATCTCAACCCGTAGCCCGGAGATACCTAGCCGAAACCCCGTAGTCTCCGAGTCAAACCCGGAGGGGTGGCAGCCATGACGTTGATACACTGATGAATCGAGACTCAAGATGATAATTACGCTATTCGTGTAAAATCTGGTTCAAACTAGACACAAAACCCCATTGCACAGCTGAAGAATGCTTAAAGGTATGGGACATTTAGGAGAAATGTTTGTGTCTTATGCTAATTCCTCTGTCTTTAGCCTGTGGCTTTTTACAGAGCAGTTCACTCACCCCCACCAGCTGCCACAGGAAACCCGACCGTATCCCTACTCCAGGAAGGCGTGAGGAGGCCAATAGAGTCCCCAGATATTGATCTGAACAGGTAATGAGATCCGTAACAACGACCCGTTAAGTCCCTTGCTACAGTTTCTAAAGAAGATAGTGGCATCATGCTCTTTGACATCTGTTTTGTTTTCATGGGTCTGTTTTTCAGGGCTTGGTATCTCAGAAATGGGATATGGCTCAAACAAGGGAGCGAATAATAATAAAAAAAATACATCTGTTTGTGAATCAAGCAGTGCAGATTAGTACTTTAAAACATCCAATGGCATGGTGTGGAGACTGATTCAGGGAGCTAGTTCACTAATGTTGGCTGCTATGTTAAATTCTTTTATGTTCTTTAAGAATGTGTGTTTGAAAGTTTTTAATGGTTTTTCATCTTTCTTTGTTTTAACGCAGGAATCGCTGTGTCTCAGCCCCCCGAAACTTAAACTGCAAGGAGTCCCATACCATGTCATACAGATCTGGGGTCAGACAGAGACCCCCACTAACCCCCAGGTTTTTGCCAGGTACGGAGTCTGATTTTAGTCTTAATTTATCGGTCTCATATTTTACACTCTGTTGAATGTCTTTAATACATCATATCTTTTCTATATATAATAATTACTCATTAGGTTTCAGCATATAAATATACTTTTATTGTCTGAAGTTATTACTTACATATAGCAGATATATGGCAACTCACATCAAATATCTCATATGCTTTTCTAAGATGTATGTTATCTGTCCTTCTCTCTGCTTGAAACGTCCCTTCCTGTTGAATTCCTCTACTTGTGTTATCCTGCTGTGTCTAAGCTAGCTGACGTAAGTTTATTTATGTAAAGAAAACAACATACCTCAGCATTATATTCTGAATCTAATCTCTGAATAGGGTATTACCATGTCTCTGGCATATCGTATGAATAGCATTTTTACAGATATGAATTCAGTCATAGGTAGCCCATGACAACAGTCTGTAATAAATCCAATTCACTTATTGATGTCAGATACAGTATATTCTCAACAGCTCTTGTAATATTATCTACTGCAAATCTATATTTGAAACTAGCCACATTCCTTTACTTCTCAGATATCCTTATTTTCACCAGCAGCTGTAACATTTTCTCTTACACACACTATTCATAGTTAGGGGGAGATACAATTTCTTACACATTCACTAGGTCTGTCAGTCCAACGTAAGACCAAAGTGACCTAATAACAGAATATAGTGAAATTTTTAATGTGTTAAAGCAGTGGTTCCCAATCTGTGCGCCGTGGCTTGCCTAAAGGGGCTCCGTGATTATCCCTCCCCACCATCCCTCCGATTATCCCTCCCTAATGCCGTCCGGTCCGCAGGGGATTGGCTGCAGGTCAGAGGAAGCCGGGGGCGGGGCTTCAGCTTTGTGCAGAGCACACGGTGAGTGTGTGTGTCTGTCTTCCCGCTCCTGGCTCCTCTGTCTGCTGGTGGCTGCGCGGTGTGTGACCCCCCTTCTGCCCCGGGTCCCAGCCAGGGGTGATAGGAGGTGGTAGCGGGGGTGCCCGTCGGGGGGGGGGGAGAGTTGTACATTTGCGTGTCCTGGCGCTCCCTTCCCCACGTCCCCTAAGCGCGGGGGCGAGCAGTGGTGGTGAGCGGTCACTGGTGACCGGTGGGTGCAGGGGGAGGCGGGGAGCCGCCTGCACGGATCGCCTGCCTTTCCTCCCTCCCCTCTCCCCTCCAGTCACTAACATCCGTCGCTGCCTCTGCTCTCCACTGTGTGTGTATCAGTGTGTGTATCAGTGTGTGTGTGTGTATCAGTGTGTGTATCAGTGTGTGTGTGTGTATCAGTGTGTGTATCAGTGTGTGTGTGTGTGTGTGTATCAGTGTGTGTGTGTATATCAGTGTGTGTGTGCATCAGTGGGTGTGGGTGGGTGTGTTTGTATCTGTGTGTGTGTATCAGTGTGTCTGAGTGTGTGTGTCTGAGAGAGAGGGAGAGAGTGTCTGAGAGAGAGGGAGAGAGTGTCTGAGAGAGAGGGAGAGAGTGTCTGAGAGAGAGGGAGAGAGTGTCTGAGAGAGAGGGAGAGAGTGTCTGAGAGAGAGGGAGAGAGTGTCTGAGAGAGAGGGAGAGAGTGTCTGAGAGAGAGAGTGTCTGAGAGAGAGAGTGTCTGAGAGAGAGAGTGTCTGAGAGAGAGAGTGTCTGAGAGAGAGAGTGTCTGAGAGAGAGAGTGTCTGAGAGAGAGAGTGTCTGAGAGAGAGAGTGTCTGAGAGAGAGAGTGTCTGAGAGAGAGTGTGTGTCTGAGAGAGTGTGTGTCTGAGAGAGTGTGTGTCTGAGAGAGTGCGTGTCTGAGAGAGTGCGTGTCTGAGAGAGTGCGTGTCTGAGAGAGTGCGTGTCTGAGAGAGTGCGTGTCTGAGAGAGTGCGTGTCTGAGAGAGTGCGTGTCTGAGAGAGTGCGTGTCTGAGAGAGAGCGTGTCTGAGAGAGAGAGCGAGAGTCAGAGAGCGAGAGTCAGAGAGCGAGAGTCAGAGAGCGAGAGTCAGAGAGCGAGAGTCAGAGAGCGAGAGTCTGAGAGAGAAAGTCTGAGAGAGAGAGTCAGAGAGAGAGAGAGTCAGAGAGAGAGAGAGACAGAGAGAGAGAGTCAGTCAGAGAGTCAGTCAGAGAGTCAGTCAGAGAGAGCGAGGGAGAGTCAGAGCGAGAGCGAGTCAGAGCGAGTCAGAGCGAGTCAGAGCGAGTCAGAGCGAGTCAGAGCGAGAGCGAGTCATAGCTAGAGCGAGTCAGAGTCAGAGCGAGTCAGAGCGAGAGAGAGTGAGTGTCAGAGAGAGAGAGTGAGTGTCAGAGAGAGAGAGTGTCAGAGATGTTAGGTAGTATATACAACTTTGTTTTCACTTTGGGCGCCGTGGAAAAATCCTGATCGCCTTTGGGAGCCTTGAACCGAAAAAGTTTGGGAACCACTGTGTTAAAGGGTCAATCCCACATTGGAGCAAAGAGACCTAATGACAGTGACATGTTTAATTGGTTAAAAGTTCAACTCAATATAGGACCAAATTGACCCAATAACCGTGACATGTTTAATGGGTTAAAGGGGCAGTCCCATGTAGGCACAAAATGACCTACAGTATTGACATTTTTAATGGTCCTACTATCGTTTGGTCATATCTGCTCTATGTACTTTATAAATAGGTCATTCTTTATAGTGATATTATGCTTCTCCTTGCAGGCTGGACGCACAGAGCATCCTCTCCCACCTCAGTACTGTGCTCCGTTACCTGTTACCCAGTAAGCAAGGGTCAATCCCACTGTTTGTAACCAATATATGTATGTATGTGTAACTGTAACGGACGTGCTCACCACAAACCTGGACCGGACCGCGGGGCTGAGGTGGGGGAAGATATACACCGACCTTAGACCACGAAGCCTGATCCGGGTTGCGAATTCCGTGGTCGTACGTAGCAGGGTCGGGACTGGAGAAGGCAGGATAATCCGTGGACAAGCCGGGGTCAGGATAGGAGAAGGCTGGGTAAACAATATCCATGCTGGGGTTTGGCAACAGGACGCTTGGGAGCAGATTTGCAGCAGGGAGCAGATTTGCAGCAGGTAACAACGATGCAGGCCTCTACAAGGAGAATATGCAGCAGGTATCCGGAAGCACCGATGCAGGCCTCTGCAGGAGAGAATAGGGGATCCAGTGCGTCAGCACAGAACAGCACCCCCTAGCCGGGTACAGCTGAGAGTAGTGGAGACCACCGGGAGCAGGAGATTGCAGCAGGTAACAACGATGCAGGCCTCTACAAGGAGAATATGCAGCAGGTATCCGGAAGCACCGATGCAGGCCTCTGCAGGAGAGAATAGGGGATCCAGTGCGTCAGCACATAACAGCACCCCCTAGCCGGGTACAGCTGTGAGTAGTGGAGACCACCGGGAGCAGGAGATTGCAGCAGGTAACAACGATGCAGGCCTCTACAAGGAGAATATGCAGCAGGTATCCGGAAGCACCGATACAGGCCTCTGCAGGAGAGAAAACAGAACAGGTACTGCAGACAGGACAGAAACACTGAGGCTTCAGTGTAACCGCGGCCGCGTGGTGGAGTCTGCCAGTAACTGAGAACTAAGACCAGGAGGCCAGGCAGGCCCAACACAGGCTGTGGCAAACACAGTTACTAGAAGGTCTATGACCAGCAACTTCCTGGTGGGCGGGGCAGGAGTTAAGTAGAACAGACAGCCAATGAGAGAGAGCTGCACAGGAGGCAGCCTGAAGCAGGCTGCAGTACAATAGCAGAAGCAGGTGATTCTGATTGCAGGTACAAGGGAAGGTTTTCCTACAAGCTGCAAGGTTCTGTAAGGACAAGGTTTCAGCAAAACCCAGGAGCGGATTCCTTACAGTAACACCCCTTCCCCCGGCCAATAGAAGAGGGGCCACACCCAAAGTGTCCCAATGTCTCTATAGTGGTGTAGGTGATGCTGAGCGGTTCTTTTAACTTCATTCTCACGGTGCTGGAATTCGGGCAGGGGTGGTATGGTGAGCAATAACAGAGGGTGCCAGGAACTTTTCTGTAATTTATATAGAATATCTTCTTCCTTAGGGATGCTCAGATAGCATCTCCCCAAAGAGGTACACATCTTGCTTTAAGAATTGGGTCGGCCATGGGGCGTGCGACTGCACGGCAGAATTTTGAGCCGACAAAATCATTTTATACGGCCGCGTCATGTGAAGGGGTTCAGCCAATGAGGGCGAATCAGCCTTCGTGACGTCACGGCCACACCTCCCCATCAGAGTGCAGGGATCGCTCGAGCGACAAGCGCGCGACGCCATGCGCTCCGTACTATAAGCGATGCCTTAGGAGTACCTATCCAGTCCTTCTTGTGGGTGGAGCACGGCCAGAGCCATAAAGAGGGGTCCTATCTTTAGGAGTGACACTTCCCTAGCTGCAAAACATCACAGCGATCCTAACACTGCGCACATGTAGTTACAGACTGACATGACTTACTTGCTGAGATCCCCCTCACTCTGGGTCCACTGAGATCTGAACTAGAATGTTCCCAGCCCCTTCTTATATATCCCATAGTGACATCACTAGTCACTATGACTACTAGGGGACAGGTAACGTTTCTACAGTGTATCAGTGCTCAGTGACTGGGCACTTTCTGAAAGGTGGGTGTGGCTGTCTGTCCAGCAACTTCACCTAAGGCTGCGTCCATACCCCCCGTCTCGCAGATGGCGCGAACAAAAGCCCGTACCTCTATGGGGAAGGCCATAGAGAGCGCGATGAAGCGCGACGACGCTTGCGATTTTGGAGGAGACATATAATTGGTCGTGCGACGGGCAGGTCACGTGTGCGGTTCAGCCAATGAGGGCGGACCGGTCGCTTGACGTTATGGGTACGCCCCCGTCGCTTCTCCCCTCCCCATCCCAAAGGCCACGGATCGCTTCTGGGGCGCCTACTATATCTGCGGCCTAAGGGAATAGGAGTCTGTTACACTATCTTAACCACTTCTAGAAACCATTACCCCAATAAAATAACACAGAATACCCCCAAGGGTTCTACATATGTATGTATATTTCTATAGCGCCATCCATGTGCATAGCACATCACAGCAGTAATACACGTGCCATAATAATATAACACATAATGGGAATAAGCGCTTCAGACATAAAAGTAACATTAGGAAAAGGAGTCCCTGCCCCAAAGAGCTTACAATCTAATATATCATCGCTGTAGAAGTAAAAGTCATTAACAACATTATTTCAGTACTGAGGAAAAGACAACTAAATATTATTTTTGACATTATTTCAAAATCATACTTAATGATGCGTTTTATGTTTTGGTAACTCTGAACTGTGACTAAATAGACCCTTCTTCTGTACATGCAAACTGGGTGAAGTCCTAATATCAGGGCGAAACGCGTAGGGTGGAGGCTTAAAAATATACCAATAAGCTCTCCCTATCCCCAGAATTGTTATACTTCGATCTCCAGTTATAGTATTAGTCTTTGCTTTGGACATTACTCCTTGTTGCTCCGGCACGAACACAAGCTGAGTGACGTCACGCTCGCTATCTCGCGAGACTCGAGGGGCAACACAGGAGAACTGGAAGGCAGCTGCAGACGGATCTGTTACAGCACGCAGACTCTTGGCGTTCCATGTGGTGACAAGGCAGACCGCCACACAGAATAGCAGGAAGGAGAGGATGTTATGTATCCTACATGCCTAAATCATCTGCTACTTTAGATTTCATCTATAAGATATCAGCCACTGTCTCCAGTCTAAGTTATGCTCAATTTTATTATTATATAGCAATATTTGCGCCTGTGTTTCTTTTTATATATATATATATATATATATATATATATATATATATATATATAAAGCAGAAAATAGCCGTGTTAGTCCAGTTGCGATAGTGCAGATTAAATGAGTTCGTCAGTATTCGGTGATACCTTTTTTATTGAACTAACAATTTATGTCATAGGACAAGCTTTCGAGAGTTCTCCTCTCTTCTTCAGGTCAAGCAATACAATGTGACCAAGGTTGCTACATTGGGGAAACCAGCCAAAAACTACAAGGAAGAATGAATATGCACAGACACTCTATACTCCATCACGAAGAAGGAAGATACTGCTCACCTGTGGGACATCACTTTTCACAACCAGATCCTTCCATAAATGATCTAAAAATCAAAATCCTCAATTGAATGTTTAAAAGCACCCAAGAACGGAAAACATTTGAACTCAGAATGATAAGACTCTTTGACACCAAAACCAAAGGACTTAATGCGTACATGGGTTTTCTCACACCCTATCAAAATTGCTTGTAATTATCCTGCTTGCCTCTATTCTTATCCACACTTTCTCTCCCCCCCAGTATCCCTCCCCCTCCCCACCTTTCTTTGACACTATCCCCTGGCTTCAAACACTTAACACCCTACCTTATCTACAGTAAATATCTGTTGGTTTTTTTCCCCCTCTCTCCACACTGTTTTAGCCATAGATTCCTTTGTATATCAGTATTGCTTGACCTGAAGAAGAGAGGATAACTCTCGAAAGCTTGTCCTATGACATAAATTGTTAGTCCAATAAAAAAGGTATCACCGAATACTGAAGAACTAATTTATTCTGCACTATATAAATATATATATATATATATATATAATATATATATATATTGTGACAAACGCCCCTCTTTTGTAGTGCTGACGTCTGTCTGGGTTCTTCCCGACACAGTCTTCTAGGGTTAATTATACAACAAACAGGATCATGCAAAGTATTATGCTGCTTAACTCAGGCTTCTGCCTGCTTTATTTTCATCCAAGTAAGGTACTGCAGCTTTAACATGTGAGGGTTAGAGGTACTCAGATACTTTCATTCAGCAGTTCACATATTTCAGTGTTACACTATTTCCCACACTGTTATTTCAAGAAATAAAACCAAAATCATATAAGCAAAATCCTATCCCTTTCAGGGATCTAACTACACATCAGAATCAGTCTCTCTAACAGCTGCTGGCCAACTAAACTGGTTCCCCAGCTTAAAACAATGCTCTCTCATTTAGGGTCACAAGATACGGCACAGTCTTTTAGCAACAGCAGTAACCATTTGTTTTTTCTTATCTGCTTGTGGTGTCCAGGCAAATCCTCTGGTACTGTGATACGTGGAGGGGCCGTCAACCCCGATACTGGATGCAGGGGAGCAGCGACACCCCCAGCCCCCAGGCTCTAAGGAGAGAGAGTGAAATGCAAAACCTCTCTGCTCTAAATACCTGTGCATGTGATTAGAAGAGCAGGTGAGGGAGAACTAGAGCCATTGTAATCTGTGGTCTGGATTTTCCATCCAGCTGCCTGAGTTAATGTGAAGCTGTGGAACGGATCATTTTTAGCTATTCCTGCACTTTCTGACCTAAAATGGGGCAGAAAGCTGCCTAACATCTTTGAACTATGTCACAATATATATATATTTCTCAAACCGTTGTATGTATATCTCCCTGTCTGTACTGTGTTCCCTGTCCCTAGGGGCAATCACATTGGACCTTTGGCCCGTCACTCCGCCTCAGGCCAATGAGATGGCTTCCTTGGCCCGCCCGCCCCCGCACACCTCTTATTGGCCCGAGGCAGAGTGACGGGCCAAAGGAGAGAGAGACACACACTCACACACACAAACACGCGCCGCCACCTCCCGTTCAGGTAAGTCACATTACTGCGCTTCCCGCCTCAACTGATGGCCCCAGTAACTCACCTATTTCAGCCGCGCAACCTCGCGCCTCAGGCCAGGACCCAGGCCCATACATGGCGCTTCCTGCCGCCGCCTGCACGCGCCTCAATCAGCCGGACGACACATCGGGGGACCAAGCAATCGCCCGGGGGGGGAGGAAAGAGTCACGGGGAACGGGGGAGCGAGCCCCGAGTCAAGGGGAACGGGGGAGCGAGCCCCGAGTCATGGGGAACGGGGGGAAGGCGAAGAGCGAGTCACGGGGAACGGGGGGGCGAAGAGCGAGTCACGGGGAATGGGGGGGGGGGGGGCGAAGAGCGAGTCACGGGGAACGGGGGGCGAAGAGCGAGTCACGGGGAACGGGGGGCGAAGAGCGAGCCCCGAGCCATCGGGGAACCAAGAAGGGGGATGGGCCAGCCGCCGAGCCAGCGGGGGGACGGACGCCCGGACGGGGGGGGGGCATGCGGATACATAAATTATGACAATACATATGCCCCCTGCTCTCCACTCCCCTTTCCCCCCTTTCCCACTCCCCTTTCCCCCCCCACTCCCCTTTCCTCCCCCCTTCCCCCCTTCCCCCCCATCCCCTTTCCCCCTCCCCTTTCCCCCCCTCCCCTTTACCCCCCTCCCCTTTACCCCCCTCCCCTTTACCCCCCTCCCCTTTCCCCCCCCCTCCGCTCCCCATTTCCCCCCCTCTGCTCCCCTTTCCCCCCCCTCCGCTCCCCTTTCCCCCCCTCCGCTCCCCTTTCCCCCCTCTCTCCGCTCCCCTTTCCCCCCCCTCCGCTCCCCTTTCCCCCCCTCCGCTCCCCTTTCCCCCCATTCCGCTCCCCTTTCCCCCCATTCCGCTCCCCTTTCCCCCCCCTCCGCTCCCCTTTCCCCCCCTCCGCTCCCCTTTCCCCCCCTCCGCTCCCCTTTCCCCCCCTCCGCTCCCCTTTCCCCCCATTCCGCTCCCCTTTCCCCCCCCTCCGCTCCCCTTTCCCCCCATTCCGCTCCCCTTTCCCCCCATTCCGCTCCCCTTTCCCCCCCCCTCCGCTCCCCTTTCCCACCCCCTCCGCTCCCCTTTCCCCCCATTCCGCTCCCCTTTCCCCCCCCTCCGCTCCCCTTTCCCCCCCCTCCGCTCCCCTTTCCCCCCCCTCCGCTCCCCTTTCCCCCCCCTCCGCTCCCCTTTCCCCCCCCTCCACTCCCCTTTCCCCCCCCTCCACTCCCCTTTCCCCCCCGCTCCCCTTTCCCCCCCTCCGCTCCCCTTTCACCCCCCTTCCCTCCCTTCCACCCCCCTTCCACCCCTTCCCCCTCCCACCCTTCCACCCCTTCCCCCCCTCCTCCAACCCTTCCACCCCTCACCCCCTTCTCCACCCCTTCCACCTCTCCTGCCCGCCTTCCCGCTTCCCCACCCCAGCCTTCCCGCCTCTGCTTTCGCGCCCTCCCGCCTCTGCCTTTCACCCGCCCTTACTCCGGCCGCCTCTGCCTTTCACCCACCGCCTCACAGCCGCTGCATGCACTCAACAGACATCCGCCACACTCGACACATACCTGCCGCCACACACACCTGATGCCTCCCGCCCCTACGCACCGACATCACTGACCCACCGCCTCACACCCTAGCAGAACCCCCACTCACAGACAGCACTCACAACCCACGCGCCACCTGCCGCCTCACACCCTAGCAGGACACACGCCTCACATTTTTACATCTGTTATGTCACCAAAATATACATTGTACTGTGGTGTGTTTACAATAAACCATTTTTAAACAACATCGTATTACATTTTATTCCATCTTTCTTTTCAACATTATTATCCAACCTTTCCAACAAATACTCACCTATTACACGATTTATAAATAATACTACCTATTACGCATTTACATTCCGGGCAACGCCGGGTCTCTCAGCTAGTATATATATATATATATATATATCCAAAAGAGGTCACTGGCACTCCTAGGAATATAGGTATAAGAGCGGTGCTTGGCCCATAAATATGAATAATGCATGTACAGGCAGTCCTCGGTTATCCGACACAATGCGTTACTCAAAATGGCGTTGTAAAGCGAAACGTTGTTAAGTGAAACACGTTTTCCCATAGGAACACTGTTTAAATGAAAGGTTCCGTTCCTGAAGGCATTTTTAACACTAAAATACACCAAATATTTTATGCAGGCAATAAGCTATACAGCACACACATAAATTATATAGTGTATATACTGTATTATATATATAATATAACATAATAAATAACATATTATATAGTATTATATAATATTATATAGTATTATATTATATATATACGCTCTTACGACGCTTTGCAACGTTGTTTATGTGAATGTGTATATATATACACACATACACAACGTTGCAAAGCATCGTAAGAGCGTTGGATAAGCCATTTTGGCATTGTAAAAATGAATATAGGTATGCATTGCATAGCGTTGGATAAGCCATTCGTTGTAAAGCGAAGCGTTGTAAAACGAGGACTGCCTGTAATCACCAGCAAAGTGATAAAAAAAGACAGCACTCACCAGGTAAAAAACAAATAAACTGTATTCAGAGTGTTCACACAAATTCCAACGTTTCGCATGTACACAAGCCCTTGAGAAAGATCCCTTGAAGAGGATCGAAACGTTGGAATTTGTGTGAAGACTCTGAATACAGTTTATTTCGACTTTACCTGGTGAGTGCTGTCTTTTTTATCACCTTGCTGGTGATTACATGCATTATATATATATATATGCCAAATATTAGATGTAAGATCAATAGTAAATGATATTCAAAAAATAGGAGGTGACACATTGTGTGCTCGTTTGCATTTCATTTCCCAGAATCCCTTGCTGCAGTGGAAGTGCTGTGGGCTGGGCGATAATGGTGAAAGGCAGGGTTGCAGACCTATTTAAGACATGCAAATGAGCACACAGTAATATTTCCATTTGATATATATATATATAAGGGTGCATGTGTTGCGTGTGTAAAACTCATTAGCGCCGGGGACTTAGCTTTTTGTATTTTTGTGTGTAAAAATGTGGTGTGTTGCAGCGGGACTGACGTGTTATCCCATTTGTTATAACGCACAAACTAATACAATGCAGTGTGTTACATTTGTATGTATATGGTGCATATATGTTGTGCGTATATATGTATAGAATGCATGCATAGTATGTGTGGAGCACTGTATGTGTGATTGGGACATTTATAGTGTTTCTTTATGCTGTGTGAATCTGGTCTTTGCGTAGTATGTGTGTGTTTGTTGTGCGTTTGTACATGTATGTTTTTTGTCTATGATGCATGTATCTGCTCTGTGTGTGCGGGGTGTCTGGTGCATGCCTTCTTGGTGCGTGTCTGTATGTACAGTATGGTGCGTGTATTTGGTGTGTGCGGGGTGTCTGGTGCATGCCTTCGTGGTGCGTGTCTGTATGTACAGTATGGTGTGTGTATCTGGTGTGTGCGGGGTGTCTGGTGCATGCCTTTGTGGTGCGTGTATCTGGTGTGTGTGCGGGGTGTCTGGTGCATGCCTTTGTGGTGCGTGTATCTGGTGTGTGCGGGGTGTCTGGTGCATGCCTTCGTGGTGCGTGTATCTGGTGTGTGCGGGGTGTCTGGTGCATGCCTTCGTGGTGCGTGTATCTGGTGTGTGCGGGGTGTCTGGTGCATGCCTTCGTGGTGCGTGTCTGTATGTACAGTATGGTGCGTGTATCTGGTATTGTATTGTATGTCTTTATTTATATAGTGCCATAAATGTACATAGCGCTTCACAGTAATAATACATGTGGTAATCAAATAAATAACAGATAATGTAAATAACAGATTATGGGAAGAAGTGCTTCAGACATAAAAGTAACATTAAGGAAGAGGAATCCCTGCCCCGAGGAGCTTACAGTCTAATTGGTAGGTAGGGAGAACGTACAGAGACAGTAGGAGGGAGTTCTGGTAAGTGCGTCTGCAGGGGGCCAAGCTTTATGTGTCATGTGTTCAGAATGTTCACAGTGCTATTCGTATGCTTCTTTAAGCAAGTGTGTCTTAAGGTGGGTCTTAAAGGTGGATAGAGAGGGTGCTAGTCGGGTACTGAGGGGAAGGGCATTCCAGAGGTGTGGGGCAGTCAGTGAAAAGGGTTTAAGGTGGGAGAGGGCTTTAGATACAAAGGGGGTAGAAAGAAGACATCCTTGAGAAGAACGCAAGATGTGTGTGCGGGTTGTCTGGTGCATGCCTTCGTGGTGCGTGTCTGTATGCTCAGTATGGTGCGTGTATCTGGTGTGTGCGTGGTGTCTGGTGCATGCGTTCGTGGTTCGTGTATCTGGTGTGTGTGGGGTGTCTGGTGCATAACTTTGTGGTGCGTGTCTGTATGTACAGTATGGTGTGTGTATCTGGTGTGTGCGGGGTGTCTGGTGCATGCCTTCGTGGTGCGTGTCTGTAAGAACAGTATGGTGTGTGTTTCGGGGTGTCTGGTGCATGCCTACGTGGTGTATGTCTAAGTACAGTATGGTGTGTGCGGGGTGTCTGGTGCACGCCTTCGTGGTGTGTGTCTGTATGTACAGTATGCTGTGTATCTAGTGTGTGCGGGGTGTCTGGTGCACGCCTTCGTGGTGCGTGTCTGTATGTACAGTATGGTGTGTGCGGGGTGCCTGGTGCATGCCTTCGTGGTGTGTGTCTGTATGTACAGTATGCTGTGTATCTAGTGTGTGCGGGGTGCCTGGTGCATGCCTTCGTGGTGCGTGTCTGTATGTACAGTATGGTGTGTGCGGGGTGCCTGGTGCATGCCTTCGTGGTGTGTGTCTGTATGTACAGTATGCTGTGTATCTAGTGTGTGCGGGGTGTCTGGTGCATGCCTTCGTGGTGCGTGTCTGTATGTACAGTATGGTGTGTGCGGGGTGTCTGGTGCATGCCTTCGTGGTGTTTGTCTGTATGTACAGTATGCTGTGTATCTAGTGTGTGCGGGGTGTCTGGTGCATGCCTTCGTGGTGTGTGTCTGTATGTACAGTATGGTGTGTGCGGGGTGTCTGGTGCATGCCTTCGTGGTGTGTGTCTGTATGTACAGTATGCTGTGTATCTAGTGTGTGCGGGGTGTCTGGTGCATGCCTTCGTGGTGTGTGTGTGTAAGTACATAATGGTGTGTGCGGGGTGTCTGGTGCATGCCTTCGTGGTGCGTGTCTGTATGTACAGTATGGTGTGTGCGGTGTGTCTGGTGCATGCCTTCGTGGTGTGTGTCTGTATGTACAGTATGCTGTGTATCTAGTGTGTGCGGGGTGTCTGGTGCATGCCTTCGTGGTGCGTGTCTGTATGTACAGTATGGTGTGTGCGGGGTGTCTGGTGCATGCCTTCGTGGTGTTTGTCTGTATGTACAGTATGCTGTGTATCTAGTGTGTGCGGGGTGTCTGGTGCATGCCTTCGTGGTGTGTGTCTGTATGTACAGTATGGTGTGTGCGGGGTGTCTGGTGCATGCCTTCGTGGTGTGTGTCTGTATGTACAGTATGCTGTGTATCTAGTGTGTGCGGGGTGTCTGGTGCATGCCTTCGTGGTGTGTGTGTGTGTAAGTACATAATGGTGTGTGCGGGGTGCCTGGTGCATGCCTTCGTGGTGTGTGTGAGTAAGTACAGAATGGTGTGTGCGGGGTGTCTGGTGCATGCCTTCATGGTGCATGTCTGTATGTACAGTATGGTGTGTATCTAGTGTGTGCGGGGTGTCTGGTGCATGCCTTCGTGGTGTGTGTGTGTAAGTACAGAATGGTGTGTGCGGGGTGTCTGGTGCATGCCTTCGTGGTGTGTGTGTGTAAGTACAGAATGGTGTGTGCGGGGTGTCTGGTGCATGCCTTCGTGGTGTGTGTGTGTAAGTACAGAATGGTGTGTGCGGGGTGCCTGGTGCATGCCTTCGTGGTGCGTGTCTGTATGTACAGTATGGTGTGTGCGGGGTGCCTGGTGCATGCCTTCATGGTGCATGTCTGTATGTACAGTATGCTGTGTATCTAGTGTGTGCGGGGTGCCTGGTGCATGCCTTCGTGGTGCGTGTCTGTATGTACAGTATGGTGTGTGCGGGGTGCCTGGTGCATGCCTTCGTGGTGTGTGTCTGTATGTACAGTATGCTGTGTATCTAGTGTGTGCGGGGTGTCTGGTGCATGCCTTCGTGGTGTGTGTGTATGTACAGTATGGTGTGTGCGGGGTGCCTGGTGCATGCCTTCGTGGTGCGTGTCTGTAAGTACAGAATGGTGTGTGCGGGGTGTCTGGTGCATGCCTTCATGGTGCATGTCTGTATGTACAGTATGGTGTGTGCGGGGTGTCTGGTGCATGCCTTCGTGGTGCGTGTCTGTATGTACAGTATGGTGTGTGCGGGGTGCCTGGTGCATGCCTTCGTGGTGTGTGTCTGTATGTACAGTATGCTGTGTATCTAGTGTGTGCGGGGTGTCTGGTGCATGCCTTCGTGGTGCGTGTCTGTAAGTACAGAATGGTGTGTGCGGGGTGTCTGGTGCATGCCTTCGTGGTGCGTGTCTGTATGTACAGTATGGTGTGTGCGGGGTGCCTGGTGCATGCCTACGTGGTGCATGTCTGTAAGTACAGAATGGTGTGTGCGGGGTGTCTGGTGCATGCCTACGTGGTGCATGTCTGTAAGTACAGAATGGTGTGTGCGGGGTGTCTGGTGCATGCCTTCATGGTGCATGTCTGTAAGTACAGAATGGTGTGTGCGGGGTGCCTGGTGCATGCCTTCGTGGTGCGTGTTTGTAAGTACAGAATGGTGTGTGCGGGGTGCCTGGTGCATGCCTTCGTGGTGCGTGTTTGTAAGTACAGAATGGTGTGTGCGGGGTGCCTGGTGCATGCCTTCATGGTGCATGTCTGTAAGTACAGTACGCTGTGTGGGATGCCTGGTTCCAGGGCCAGTTTGTAGGGCTTGCCCCCCTGGCTAAAATTTGCCAGCCGGCCCCTGCCCGTATATGTACATAATGAATAGGATTTATATGTGTGTGTGTATTTATTAGGTATTACGTGTGTGTGTATATATGTATATATTTAACACATTATTTTGTATGTTAACTCACCTTAACAGGGGTAATAACGTCTGTTACATCTGTATGTATATACTGTATAATAAAATATATATGCTCACTCACACTTAAATACAGGTGTGATATTATATGAGAGACACATATAACACCGTGCTTGTTAAATGTCCTTAAATTCGCTTTTTCTATAGATTTACGTCAGCATAACAGAGTTCAGCATTCTTGTCGTTTGCACACAAAAACAAAACGTTTATTTTGAAAATAATTACTTACATACAAAAATAGTAAGAATGACGATGGTGATGTTTCAAATAGATTGATATTCTTAAGAATAGTTGCACATAGTAACCTTCTTTCTGTTAATATTCTCACCAGGTATTAACATGTCTTTTCTCCTCTTCATGGTATTATCACTCTTCGGCCTGGTGGTCTCCTCTGGCCTTCCTTCCTTCCTCTGGCCTTCCTTCCTTCCTAAAGCTTACTAAGCTCACTGTTGTATTTATCCAGATAATATTCCTTGAATCAGCTCTCTTAATATATATTTCTATTCCAAATTAGGTCCTGCAGTTTCAAACTATGATCGCATAAGAAACAGCACATGTATTCTATACAGAGAATACCAAATACAGTATGGACTGGAAGATTCTCAGAGCTTTTGTCATAGCCTCTACTCTCAGCTAAAGTCACAGTTGTCAATAATCACTCAGTGTCAAACCTAAACAGGGTTTCTGCCTACTCTGACCTTTTAGTACAGGTGCACCGTCAATATAACTCTATAACTGAACATACAATCAGATATAATATATAGATATGAAGGAAAGTCCAGACTACTATACTGTATACTTTAACATTCTGCCTTTGATAACAGATTCATTCATTACAATATAATTATTGCTAAATTGGATTTCTTACAGTGCTGTATAATTCTGCTGATGTTGATGTCTCCTTCTCCCAGCCCAGGCTGAATATGAATAGTCCGTTGGTGAGACTCGTGGCCCAGACATCGGCTCGCTCCAAGCGTGGCTCGAAGTTCCTCAGTCATGTGCCGTTCACCTGTGATCTCCTGCGACTATAGCCACAGCCTGGCCCTGATAATGAACACGTGGCACTGTATAATGATACCGAATATCTCCTTGATGTTCCTTTTGATTTAAAAAATATCAAATGACTAGGCCAAGCCTCAGTGCCGTAACCTCGACTTAAGGGGCCCCCGGCCGACGTCATGACGTCGCTGCGTCACATGGCCATGTGACGCCATGACGACGCAGCATCCCATGACGCCGCAACATCGTGGAGGCGGGCTGCTGTGTTACAGAGGCCCCACGCTCTCCCTGGCAAGTTTAAGAAATCAAGGAGATAAAGCACCTTGTTGTGTGAAACGCGTTGGAGGGTCTTTACCTCCTTGTTTGCTATGTCTGATTGACAATAAATTCATTTTTTACTTTTGATACACCTGTGTCCCTGGGCAGTGCGCTGCTTTGTGCATTCTTTTGCAATTTTTGGATCGTTTGGACACGCCCCCAGAAATCCAGTGGGCTCTAGGAGTGGGTAAGATCTTCAAAGATGTACTGTATTACTATGGATCCTAATTACTACAACCTGGGGTGAGTGTTAATTTCCAATGAGGTACAGCGAAGTGTGTTATACATCATTTTTCTGTTGCTTTCAGGAGATTTATGCTTTCAGTGGCTTTAGACACTCACCCAGTAGTTACCCACTCCATCATCTGAACCTTCACTGTTTTTATATGATTGATGAACATATATAATATTCCAGGACTGTTGGAGCACCCATCACACTTCTATACTGTACTGTTATTGTAAATATTGATAATAGATGCAAATGATATATTAACTCCTTCAGCTTAACCCACTGCTCAGCAACCAAAAAGGTTTTAACTAGGTGTGTGCCAAAGTATATTCAATGAAAACTTTTGTGCGAGATCAATAGTCACTGCCACTAGATGCAAAATTGCTGAAATACGGACACAAAACAAAATCCCATCCTCGGCAACCATCAAGGCCAAAGTGTGGTTTCTATGCCAAAAGAAGAAGCTGACCAGCCTCCTGAATGACACCTGCCATCATTCCCAGCCAACCTGGAGTCCATGGCTCGCGTTTGCAGATAACCCTCGCCTAAATGTAGATACAATTATGTTGTAGCTCCCTCCTACAAGCCCAGGGACTCCAATAGCAAGACTCGTAGAAACAATGTTGAAAGAGAGGAGCCCTCTCAACTTTTCATGTGCTGCAGGGAATCAATCCAGGAATATATAACTCTTTGACTCTTTGACAAAGACCCACGGGCGAAACGCGTTAGAGCGCTGAGGGGGGACTCCTTCTCCCTTTTTAAATTTATATTTGCCATGAATCAATAAAGGCATATTTTTTTGCACAGTCCAGCCTTCAGCCGTTTTTTCAGAGCAGTGCCCGCTGGTTACTCTCTTCATTGAGAGGACGTTCTTCCACTAGCAAGACTCAAATCGTAAACTGACGCCCCTTCTATTCGAGGCTCCGCTGTAGTAACGGAGAAGAACTACTGTGTAAACGGCAGTCTCAGGATACCGTATGTGATCGCTACTATATTTTATGCAAATGCGGTTTGATGATAGCAAACCCTGACCTGTATGAGAAATGTGCAAACATGTTCTGGTACTGTTCCCCTCCTCCCCCAGCTTTTATTTCTGATCGTCCCCTCCCCCAAATGGATGTAAAGCTGTTGTGAAAAATGTAAAATAAAATACAAGTTAAAAAAAAAAAAGAAACTTTTACGCAAGATCAAGTTTTTTGCACATTTAATGCTCTGATAAATTACACAATTTCAACGTTTTTTTTCTATACATCTGAAATATTAGAAGTAGAAAAATATGATTGTCTTACAGCAAAATCTGCTTTTCTTTTCGCAAACGTAAAAAATAAATATAATATATACAGTGTGTGTGTGTGTGTGTATATATATATATATATATATATATATATATATATATATATATATATATATACACATACACATACAGAATTTAAACCCATCATTCACATGCTGACAATGCATAGCAAAAAAATATACAAATAAAACACAGAACAGTCTGTATTTCGTCTTAATGGGATAAACTGGACAAAGAGGGACGTAGCGCCATAATAAAATCTATTTTGGTCCTGGAAATTTGTAGGTCATTAGGGGGTGTGTTTTTTTTAAAGGGTCAGTCCCATGCAGGACCAAAGTGACCTAATGACAGTGACCTGTGTAATAGGTTAAAAGGTCAGTCCCATGTATGCCCGAAGTGATCTAATGACCGTGACATGTTCAATGGGTTAGTCCCACATAGCATCTGTCCCTGATGGAAATAAAAACGTTCCAACATGATTTAAATAGAAACAAACATATGTTTTTAACCCCTTTGCTCCCAGAGAGGTCTTTTGGCAGGAAAGGGGTTCAATGCACACATGTCTCCGAGATTTAACCCATTAAACATGTCACTGTGATTACATTATTTTGGTGTTACGTGGGACTGACCCTTTAACCCGTTAAAGAGATCACTGTCATTAGGCCACTTTGAGGGAACCTTCCACTGAAATCAAGAACACTAATGTACATGACTGGAAAAATCAACATTTTGGTCTAACTTTGGTCACCAAATCTTAATTGGCCATAATCAAAGTTGCAGAGAGTGTCCGTTTTTAAGGATCCCTCCAAATTAAGTGAAATACAGATAGTATTGCTTAGTATATTTAGTTTGCTTTGTATACATTTTCAGCGGACGTTCTGTCCAGTCTCAATATCATTTGAACCTGCCGTACATAAGTCATTGTTTTTTGGGGTAAAGCATCCAATTCTAAAAATGTACCCAGGTGGAGATTCAAACCTGCAACCCGACTGTCCAAAGTGAGGTCTCCCCGACTGCTTTCTACTGGCAGCAGGTCTGACTGTGGCCAGAGGAGGAAGCTCACTAGAGCACCATGGACATGTAGCCTATTCAGGTCTTGGAAAATCCCTGGTGGCTTCATCAGACACGTGGACTTGTTCTGCAGATCACTCTCTACGTGTTGGGGGTCTTGTTGCCCATTAGGAGTGTTGGCCGGCTCGGCAGCCTCTGCAAGACCCCACTGGCTGTGATGGGCTGGGTAACATGGAGAAGATGTGGCCTCTCCACGGATTTTGTGGAGGAACGGATGACAGGTCGGTGGGAGGAGATGAGTTTTGGGGAGTTTCTGTCCACCGGAGATCTGGAAGAAGGGAGGAGAAGAAAAAAAGGTAGAAGATTGTACCAGCACCAATCACTTACTTCGAGACAAACCTCCCACATGAACATACTACCATGTAGATCAGTGCTGAGTAGGACCATAGCCCATACATACTAAGAGGTGCTGCTATACCATAGGATAACTTCCAGAACCAGAAGACGCTTCAATTGGCCGTAAGGTAGCTACTGGTGCTGGAAGGCGTCTTATTCTATAGCACCACTTAGGAAATATATGGGCTATAGTCATAATCCTAAAACAAACATTTCAATATGGTAATACAAAATATTTAGTATCTGAAGGTACAGAAACCACCATTTGAAAAAAGGAGGGCAGCATTACACAAAGCACGAGGATGGGTATTAATATGGTGGAGCTACTAAAACACAGAGCAAATATTTCATTATGCGACAATTTGCACCAGCGACGTATGAATCTTGCTAATCATGCTTCGTACATTTGGCAGCAAAGTTAACGCCACCTAAACCTGGCGGATTTATTTGACGCAGTGAGAGAGGAAACCTTCACCAGGTGTAAGGTCATATGTGAATATCTATATCAATTTATATAGCTATCTACACACACGTGTGACATTAGTAATTCTGTATTACATAGCTGGCATCAGCAGCCAGTCTTGCCCTGTGATGTATAGCTGGCATCAGCAGCCAGTCTTGCCCTGTGATATATAACTGGCATTAGTAGCCAGTCTTGCCCTGTGATATATAACTGGCATTAGTAGCCAGTCTTGCCCTGTGATATATAACTGGCATTAGTAGCCAGTCTTGCCCTGTGATGTATAGCTGGCATCAGCAGCCAGTCTTGCCCTGTGATGTATAGCTGGCATTAGTAGCCAGTCTTGCCCTGTGATATATAACTGGCATTAGTAGCCAGTCTTGCCCTGTGATATATAACTGGCATTAGTAGCCAGTCTTGCCCTGTGATATATAACTGGCATTAGTAGCCAGTCTTGCCCTGTGATGTATAGCTGGCATTAGTAGTCCGTCTTGCCCTGTGATATATAGCTGGCATTAGTAGCCAGTCTTGCCCTGTGATATATAGCTGGCATTAGTAGCCAGTCTCCCCCTTTTAGTCTGACTTTTTGAGACTCGGAAACTGGATTTCCCAAAACAAACTGTTTTTAAACACTGACAAGACTGTAACAATGGTATTTGGGACCAAGACTACATTTTTAAAGCTTCCAGTGACTGAGCTCCAGATCCGAACCATCGCTAACACCACCCTAACTCCTGTTACTAGTTTGAAATACCTGGGCATATGGTTTGACTCCCACTTAACATTCGGGATGCACATTGATACCCTGACATCCAAGACCTATGCCAAACTAGGTGTACTTTACAGGAACAAATCCTCCCTAAGCCTGCTAGGGAGAAAGCGTATCGCACAGCAGACGCTAATGCCAATTATCGATTATGGAGACATAGTATACGGCTCGGCACCACAAACCCACCTTAGCAAACTTGACACCCTCTACAACTCAATATGCCGTTTGTTCTCCAATCCAACTACAACACACAACTGCGAAATGCTTAAAGAACTGGATTGGTCATCACTAGAGTCTAGGCGCAAAGTTCACCTTTCCTGTCTTGCCTTCAAATACTTTCTGGGCATGCTACCCATCTATCTGAACAAGCTCCTCACCCCTACCACATGCAGCACCTATCATCTGAGATAAGACTCCAAGAGACTGTTCATGGTCCCCAGGCTCAACAAAGTATCCGGCCGCCCCTCCTTCTCTTACGGTGCACCCCAAAACTGGAACAACCTACCGGAGACTCTCACATCCACCACCAGTTTAAGTTCTTTCAAAACTAAGGCTGCCTCACATTTTAATCTGCTCTGTTACTGTTACATACGCCTATAATATACATCTTCTCTAACTGTGTATGCAATGTCTTGTATATAATTTATACCCTGTTCATTTATGTAACTGTATTTGTAACCATGTATTATTTGTCTTAACTCTGTGCCCAGGACATACTTGAAAACGAGAGATAACTCTCAATGTGTTACTTCCTGGTAAAATATTTTTATAAATAAATACATTTAGTACACACCTGGATTCAATAGGCCCTATTCGCGCGGGCCCCGAAACCGGCCTCTCGCCCAGCTCGCTACTTCCTGCGCCATGTCCCCTCAGTGTCCTGGTGCTGTCTCGATCGATGTCCATCAGTGCAAAGCTCTCACCCCCCAGGTATGCGCCAGTAGTTGCCGGCCCGGTTGCTGTGGTCTCTCTTTGGTTGGCGCCTCTCAGCAGACGCTTCGCTCGGATTTCTGCCGCCTTCTGGGACCTTGGATTTCTGCTTCCTGAAACTGGAGGGCATGGGACGATTGGGGGAGATGGCACCCATGGGGCATCCTGCTGCTCCTTCTCTACGGGATACAGAGAGTCTAATTGGACAACGTACATCACATCTTAACTCTTTGGCTGCCCTAATGCCGTTCCATGTACGCCACGAAGGAAGCCCGCATGAGATTCAGGGAACGCCATATTATTTTGGACTCATTTTCTAGGGGGAGATCACGCTCCATGCTCCCCTGCAGCAGTGATCGGAAGACTAGAGGTCCACCCTCCACTTCTGTTCACGTCATCCAGGGCCACCCCAAGTGACCACGTGGTCCCAATCCAGGAAGACATCTTCCAACAGCGAAAGGGTTAATTTAATGGGTAACCCCACATATCAGCCAACAAGGCATTATTTAGCAATGTATTTGGCTTTCTTAGGCTAAGGCCCCGCTCCCAGAGTCAGCGCTCCCGCACTGCAGACAGGCGGTGCGCTGACATACACAGACCGCGATATGCGGTCTGTAGGGAGCGGGAGGTGGGCGGGAGTGGGAGGTTTGACAGGACAGGGAGGGGGGGCGTGGCTTGAGCGGAGGGACCCGCTACTCTCCCCCCCCCTCCCTCCACGGGCTGCAGGAGGGAGCTGCTGATGGTAAGTATTAAACACACACACACAGAGGCAGGCACTCACGCACTCATACACACACACACACAGACAGAGGCAGGCACTCACGCACTCAGGCACACACATACACACACACAGACAGGCACACACACAGACAGGCACTCACGCTTTCACTCCACACTCCTCCCCGCTCCCCGAAGCCTCTCCTCCTCCCGAAGCCTCCCCTCCCCATTGGCTCACAGCCACACCACGTGACGCGTCAACGCTAGACATCACCATTTTCTTGTGTCCCCTAGCGGCTGACGCGCCACAGCGTGTAGTGCTCTGTGCCGCAAGGGAGTCCGGGACCGGCTCAGCAGGATTCCCCTGCTGGTGGGGAACTCGCGACATGGCCGCCCGCGCCAACGAGCGCAGCTCGACCGAGGCTTTAGATAGACAGAGTCGCTCGGTGATGAGATCACTGCCTTTGAAGTGGGTGAACACCAGTGTTGGCTCCTTGTGACCTCGGGCACCAAAATCAGATTGTAAGCTCTACAAGGCAGGAACTTATTGTGCCCGCAAAAATACTGTGTACAGTGCAGTGTATACGGTCAGCGCTATATAAGGGAACAAATATTATTAGAGATTGAATCAGTCTTAAATATGCAATCCCACATGGCCAAGCAAATAGCAAGCTTGTTTAAAAAAATTTACAATCTACATGGCTTCCTTAAATGAATCTAACCATGCTAAAAGCAAAGATTTGGCTTCTTTTGTTTCTCTAGAAATATATTTAAACATGGCATTTCTTCAGGGCCCCTGAATGGGGGAGTGCTTGTCAACCAAATGTTTTCTTTACCCATAGCCCACCCTGTCCTTATGAGAGAGCCAATAGCGATACAGGGAAGGGGTCCAGGCCGTGCGAACTCTCTATATTCAAAAAGAATCAATATCATATAGAGCTTTATGGAAAGACCAGACGCTACAGACTTCAGCCTGGTCTGTCACCGGGGGTTACAGATAAAGACAAAACTACCCACCTTGCAAACCATGTAAGTATACATGATGGATGGATGCTCTGTCTTCCCTTATTGCTCGGTATGTGGCTCATCCCTAAGCAGGAGAGCTTGCAATCTAATTTTCCAACGAGGGATAAAGGGACCTGCCCAATGCCACTAGGAGCTGGGGCTGAATTTTAAAGGGTCAGGCCTTCCCAGGACCAAAGTTAACTAGTATCATGTTCTGTAAGTTAAAATATAGGTGACTGAGATAATCTTTACACAAACCCCCCAAAATAAGTATTTTTACATTTTTTAGACTTTTAATGTCTCCATTGTAACCAAATAATAATAATGATTATTTTATTTTTTTTACAATCTTTACCTAATCTCTTATGCAATGTTCTATACGCAGGGAGATTATCCATCCAGAGTTTCTCTGTTTGATGATGTGTACGACTCATTTGTGGAAAGAGATTTAAGGGGGGGAAAGAGCAATAATTACCGGATAACATTCAAATTAGGCGGACCCGGTAAAAATTGAAACCGACTGAGTGAAAATGTCACTTCACGGGAAATGTAATCTGTCAAAGGAATCCAATTGCGTTGATAAGGTGTTTAATAAACATGGTTTTTTACCTTCTATGTGGGACTGCCCTCTTTGAAAGGTTCAATCCCACGTACACTGCCACAGAACAAGTTGAACAGTCTAACCGGCTTCCTTAACCGTATCTAATCGTGCTAAGTGTTGGATGCTTTCATTTGCAAAAATAAATCATAATAATTACAAATTGCCGATTTTCGTAGGCTCTGAATGGAGAGTGTGTTAATCAAGTGTTTTACATACCCGTAGCCAGCCCTGTCCTTATCAGGGAGCCAATAAAAGAGGAAGAGGGAGGGGCTTTTCCTGTGCAAACTATTCAGCTAAGTCTCAGATTACCATGTTTACAAACTAACTTTTAAATTATTTCAAATACTTATAGGGGGTAATTTTTTTTGTGTAATCACCCAAATGATTACCTTAATTTGACATTACCATTACTACACTTTGGTCCTCGGAGGGACTGACCCCTTAACCATGTCATTGCCATTAATACACTTTGGTCCTAGCAGGGACTGACCCTTAAAACATGTCACTGTCATTAGTACACTTTGGTCCTAGCAGGGACTGACCCTTCAGGCTGATTATAGATTACAATGCTAGGAGCCCCAGTAAGGGACTGATTTGGGGGTGAGCCTCTTACTTGCAGGTAGCTGGGGAACAGGACAGGGGCTGAAGGGCTCCGGAGACACTCGTACAAGGCACCCCGAGTCAGAGGGATCTCGAAGCTCTTCGTCCTCGCTGCTATAACTCGAACTGCGTCTCTCCTCCTCGTCACTGTGTCTGATTGTCAGGACCTGCGGTGCACGATCCTTTTGTATCCTCTGCAGGAGCCTGCAGGAGAGACCAACACAGGGCACTTTTACTAGGGTAAGACCGGTACTTCATGGAGTCGAGGAGACAGTAATGAAGATTAAGGGACATGTCTAGTAAGAAGTGCTGCTCTAGTAAGACACATTCCATGCTAGGAGACACCTTCAAGTGAATGGTCCATAACCGGCCATAATTACCAAGCAGCATTGCTCCATAAGACACTATAGAGCCCATTCACTTGCATGGGCTGCAAACCCGTGCTGTGTCTTATGGCGTAGCACTGCTTGGTAAAAATGGCCCTAAACGCAGACTACACCCTAATTTAAAAAAAAGATCATCTAACAGTTTCCATGTCAGGTAACAACTGTGTGTGTTTATATATGAAGAAAACGCTCGAGAACGATAAAGTAATACACTTCAATGATCCCAGGTAATGGACGCCGTGGTCCCCCCCTGTGTGCTGCCCTGTTCAGTGTTCCTCATCTCTTTGCTGTCCAACCATCACCTCCTGTGAGATCATTCATGGCTCGGCCTGTGGCAGGGACCATGTGGTGACAGCAGGAGGGGGGTTTATAAAAAGGGGGATTTTAAAGGGACAATCCAAGCACTTTATTTTTTTTAAATGTATTTGTATTTTACCTAGAATTGAAGCAGGGGTCTCCGGAGCTGAACCTCAGTCATTTCAGCTTCAGTGACCTGCTGCTTCCGGCGGTACATACCTCCATAGGGGGTGCCGGTAGCAGCTCCGGATCAGCTAGCTAGCATTGAGGGGATGGAGTAATGGCCGCTTTTCTAAGCTCCCGTGCACTGCGGGCCAATAAGAAACCGTGACGTCATCTGGTTCAGTTTCCTATTGGCCCGCGTGACCGTTAAACTTGAAACCCCAACTAGCTCAGCCGGAGCGACTACTGCCACCCCCTACGGAGGTAAGTATCTCCGGAAGCACTGGGTCCCCGGAGATGAAATGATCGGGGTCCCGCTCCGGAGACCCCCTGCTTCAATCATGTGTAAAGAAAAAATAAATGTAAAAACAAAAAGCGCTTAATATAGCCTTATTATTTCAGACTGAGTTTCTTTAGCAGTGAGGCATGCCCAGTGTTACAAGCTCTGCTGCTAAATCACTTAGTTACATTGTATCTTCCTGTCATCTGGAGAGAGAGAGAGATGAAAGTTCTGTGACATTAAATTGATGTCTATGACACCTGGAACTTCCTGTACTATAAGTGACATCATCACCGAGGGAACATGGAAACTTCCTGTTATACGTTAACGAAACTATCAACACTTCAGACTTCAACTTCAGTATGCTAAAACATTTCAAACAAACAATGTTTTCACTCAAGAAGGCCAAAAAATAGCACTTCAAGTTTGTAGGGTATTGCTGGGTTTCAGGCTCATTATTACTTATTACATGTTTTGATTTTTGTAGCTATTACTTCAAAGCATTTTCCCCTCTGCCCAGTTTGTGCAGGCAGGAGGCAAAGGCTGCGGTCCCAGTACAGCCTGTGCGCACGGCGCGGCGTGCACTGTGCGTGTAAGCACCGCCCCTCAATGGGGCTGGGCCCAGTACGCACCGTCACGCAGAAGGTGCAGCCGCGCCTGCGGCAGGGTTTTTCCCAACTCAATCAAATTGAGTTTACTCCTAGCGATGGAGGCGGTTCACCCAATGAGGGCGAACCAGCCACAGGATGTAATGGCCACGCCCCCGCAAATCCTCGACCACGCCCCCTCCCGTCGCAAGATTCTCCTCTCCTCACAGACCGCGGTTAGCGCTGTGACACGCGCCGCCCCCCCGCCGGGCGCGCGTGTCACAGACATTACTGGGACCGCAGCCAAACGGAGGAGACAGGGAGGCGTGGAGGAGGCGTGGCCGTGAGCAGTTCACCCTCATTGGCTGAACAAATTAGGTTACATTAATTTGGCCTTACACAGAGATTGAGAGAGTGTATGTGTAGGCATATTGATGATATATTTGTATAGAGGCAGAGATTATTTGTCAGGCAGAGATAAACCATGTAAATACATGTAATATTAGATAATCCTCATGTAATAATACACATAATATTATAGTAGTGTATAGTGAATAGTAATGTCAAAATATTATAACATATATTTGTACAGCAGTATAGACTGTAGTAATATACGGTAATACATTTAATAATATATTGTTATATAGTAATACATGTATTAATACAGTAATATATAGAAATACATGTAAGAATATAGTGGCATATAGTAATATATGTAACTACAGTATATAGTGGTGGATAGTGGTAAATGTAAGAATACACAGTGGTATACTAAAAATATATAATCCTAGCGTCCTAGCTGTGTCTCGCCAATCCTATCTGTGTCTCGCACACTTCCTTACTCATCGTGCTTGTCTCTCCAGGCTCTCAGCTCTGCAAACACATCATTGCGATCCTTATCCAAAGCATCCTCAGAGTCATATGTGTGCTGTGATCTGTGTCCCAGGTGCTGGTGTGGGATTACAGGAGCCAGCTGAGGAGGAACACAAGGCTATTATGGCACAGAAACACAAGAGGAAGGAAGTTAAGGCTTACAGAGTCTTACCCAACCAGGAACAAGTGACACAGACACAAAGGACCTATGGCCCACCCAGTCTGTCCGTCCGTCCCACTGCAGGGTGACACAGCAACACAGACAAAAGGGACCTGTGGCCCAATTAGTATGTGCCTTTCACCCCACATGACACTGACAGAAATATCCCATGACCCAGAGAGTACTGCCTTTCCACCACAGGATGACACAGACAGAAGAAACGTATGACCCATTACATCTGTCCCAACTACAAGGGACACACAGTGACAGAAAGGAGGTTCCAATGGCTCAGGGAGTATGTCCCTTTCACTGCAGGACAACACAAACATGAAGGACCTGTGACACGTGGAGTCTTTTCCTCCCACTGAAAGGTGACATGGTGACACAGACAAGAGACACAGGCTTATAGAGTTGTCCTATCAAAGGGTGACACAGACTTAAGGGACCTGTGTTACATCCAGTCTGTCCTTCCCACAACAAAGCGACAGTGACACAGACATGATGGATCCAGGTAGTACAGAATGAGCATAAGCCTTACATACCTCCTACCAAAGGGTGACCCAGTGACCCAGATGCAAAGGTCCCATGACCCATTATGAGATTTCTTGAAAGTTTTTGACCCTCATGTAAACTGAGAGGGCATGTAAGTCTAAGAGGGTCAGCCTCTAGTGATTAGGAGCTAAGCAATATAAAAACGTGAGGCAGATGTGCATCCTCTGAGTCAGTCTCTTCTGTGGATGCTCTTACCCCTAGCTTCTCCTTCCTCGCACGTAGGGCTTTGATGGGATTTCCACAGATGACTCTGCTGACTCCTGTGGGAACAAACATACATTTCAGGGTCCGTGGGGACAAAATGTAAGTGAGATGTCCAGGATCAGGACATGGTGATTTAAAAGGAGCACTCCCAGTATAAGCACTGCAAACTGCCTCGGGGTGCTGAGACATCCACCAATCATGGCATTCAGATAAAATAGCAACAGTCCGCACGCCAGAGGTCTTGAAAAACATGTGGAGGTTTAATGTAGGACCAACGTTTCGGTCCGTCCTTGGACCTTTGTCAAGATACATTGAATAGAAAAGTTGGAACTTATGTACACACACACACACTCCCAATTCACTAATATAATGTATTTGTTGCTACAAGGTATATTACATTATAAGATAGATTAGTAGTCAAATTACTATTCATAAAATCGCCAACCCCCCGCCGAGAAGGGGGGGAAAGGAGAGAAGGGGGAAGGAGAGAATGCAGGAGAGAGAAGGGGGAAAGAGGGGAATGGAGAGAGAGGAGAAAGGAGAGAAGGGGGGAGAGAGAGGGGGGAAAGGAGAAGGGGGAGAGAGAGAGGGGAAGGGTGAGAGAGAGGGAAAAGGAGAGAAGGGGGGAGAGAGAGAGGAGTAAAGGGGGAGAGAGAGGAGGGAAGGGGAGAGAGAGGAGGGTCGGGGGAGAGAGAGAGGGGAGGGAAGGGGGGGAGAGAGGAGGGGGGACGGGAGGAGAAAGGAGGGGGACGGGGGGGAGAGGGGAGGGTCAGGGGGGAGAGAGGGAAGGGTCGGGGGGAGAGAGGGGGGGTCGGGGGGAGAGTCGGGGGGAGAGAGGGGAGGGTCGGGGAGGGAGAGAGCACGGGGGTGGGAGAGAGAGAGCGCGGGGGAAGGGAGAGAGAGAGCACAGGGGGAAGGGAGAGAGAGAGCGCAGGGGGAGGGAGAGAGAGCGCAGGGGGGGGCGGGAGAGAGCGCAGGGGGGGGCGGGAGAGCAGGGGAGAGAGCAATGGGGAGGAGAGAGAGAGAGGGAGGGGGGAAAGAGAGAGGGAGGGGGGGAGAGAGAGAGGGGAGGGAAGGGAGGGAGAGAGGGGATATATATATATATATATATATATATAGATAGATAGATATTACTGCAATAGATGCCCCCCCCCCCGCGTCCCACTGACACGCCCCCCCCCGCACTCGCAAATTTCCTATAGCAGGACAAGATTGGTCTCCTGCTTACATGCAGGTGACGTCACTGCTCATGAGCGCCAGCCCGCTCGCTCCGCTCTTCCCTTCACCCTGGACGAGGTTTTCCTCTCCCCACCCGCACCCCTCTCTCTCTTTTTCACTCCCTCTCTTACACCCCCTCACTCTCCACCCCCTCCGCTATCACTCAGATACCGCTCCCTCAATCCCCCTTCTCACACTCATTCCCTCCTCCCCCCCTCGCTACACAAATAATTTCTCCCAATACTCATACAATTACCCCCACAATAATTAACCCCTCACAATCCCTACACAAAATACTCAAAACACTGCATTCCGCACAAATATATACAACACTACCCTCCCACAAATACATACTTAAAAAACTACCCTCCCCCAAATGCATACTTACAAAACTGCCCCCCCAAATGCATACTTACAAAACTGCCCCCCCAAATACATACTTACAACACTACCCCCCAAATACATATTTACAAAACTACCCTCCACAAATACATACTTACAACACTGCCCCCCCAAATACATACAACACTACCCCTCAAATACATACTTATAACATTGACCCTCCCAAATAGATACTTACAACATTACCCCCCCAAAATACATGCTTACACTTACCTTGGGGAACGGTCTCAGGCCGCCGGGCCCCAGCACTCCCACGCTGCTGTGGGCCTCCCTATCTCCCACGCTGCTGTGGGCCTCCCTATCTCTCTCCCACGCTGCTGTGGGCCTCCCTATCTCCCACGCTGCTGTGGGCCTCCCTATCTCTCTCCCACACTGCTGAGGGCCTCCCTATCTCCCACGCTGCTGTGGGCCTCCCTATCTCTCTCCCACGCTGCTGTGGGCCTCCCTATCTCCCACGCTGCTGTGGGCCTCCCTATCTCCCACACTGCTGTGGGCCTCCCTATCTCCCACGCTGCTGTGGGCCTCCCTATCACTTTCCCACGCTGCTGTGGGCCTCCCTATCTCCCACGCTGCTGTGGGCCTCCCTATCACTCTCCCACGCTGCTGTGGGCCTCCCTATCACTCTCCCACGCTGCTGTGGGCCTCCCTATCTCTCTCCCACGCTGCTGTGGGCCTCCCTATCTCTCTCCCACGCTGCTGTGGGCCTCCCTATCTCCCACGCTGCTGTGGGCCTCCCTATCTCCCACGCTGCTGTTGGTTCCTCCCTATCTCCCACGCTGCTGTGGGCCTCCCTATCACTCTCCCACGCTGCTGTGGGCCTCCCTATCTCTCTCCCACGCTGATGTGGGCCTCCCTATCTCTCTCCCACGCTGCTGTGGGCCTCCCTATCACTCTCCCACGCTGCTGTGGGCCTCCCTATCTCTCTCCCACGCTGCTGTGGGCCTCCCTATCTCCCACGCTGCTGTGGGCCTCCCTATCTCCCACGCTGCTGTTGGTTCCTCCCTATCTCCCACGCTGCTGTGGGCCTCCCTATCACTCTCCCACGCTGCTGTGGGCCTCCCTATCTCTCTCCCACGCTGATGTGGGCCTCCCTATCTCTCTCCCACGCTGCTGTGGGACTCCCTCACTCTCCCACGCTGCTGTGGGCCTCCCTATCTCTCTCACACGCTGCTGTGGGCCTCCCTATCTCCCACGCTGCTGTGGGCCTCCCTATCTCCCACGCTGCTGTGGGCCTCCCTATCACTCTCCCACGCTGCTGTGGGCCTCCCTATCTCTCTCCCACGCTGATGTGGGCCTCCCTATCTCTCTCCCACGCTGCTGTGGGCCTCCCTCACTCTCCCACGCTGCTGTGGGCCTCCCTCACTCTCCCGCGCTGGCCCCCTCTCTAATGCCGGTTTGCACCCGATGCTGGGCCCAGCTATCGGCGTGCACTGGTGGGAGAGGCCCGGCGCAGGACAGTGATGGAGGTCCACAGCAGTGTGGGAGTGAGAGGCAGGCCCGCGGCGGCAACCAGAGGCACGGCAGCCGGACGCAGAAGTTGGGCCCGACCCAACTTCCAGCGCCAGACGGCCGCGACCCCTTGAGAGTGTATGTGAGAGAGAGAGGGATAAAGATTGAGAGATGGAGAGAGAGTGTGTTAAAGAGCGACAGGAAGAGAAAGAGGTAAGAGGAGAGACATTAAGGAGGCAGGAAGAAAGAGAGAGAGAATGACAAGGACTGAGAGAGAGACAGAGAAAGAGAGTGTGTGTGTGTGTGTGTGTGTGTGTGTGTGTGTGTGTGTGTGTGTGTGTGTGTGTGTGTGTGTGTGTGTGTGTGTGTGTGTGAAAGTGCGAGTGGTTGTGTGTATGTGCTTGTGTGTGCATATTTGTGAGAGAAAATAAGAATGACAGATTGAGAGAGAGTAGGACAGAGATTAAGGTAGACAACGTGTGTGAGAGACACTGAGGGGTACATGGAGAGGGCAAGAGAGAGGGTAGCATGGGTAGAAAGAGAGACAGAGAAAGTCAGAGAGAGACTGCACCTAGAATATGACAAGCCTTTATAGGTAGAATTTACCATGAGTTAAGTCACTGGCTTCATCCCCTGGTTCCCCCTCTTCGGAGTTGATAGACTCTGTTAGTGGGCTTCCTCCTGCCCCCTGGTGGCTGGGGGCCGGCCTCCCTGCACTGGCCGGCCTTGGAGCAGAGCGGGGTCTCCCGATGAGGGCGGGATGTGCGGTGGTAGGTCTCAGGCTCTGCTTTCTTGGGTCACTTCCAGGGCCTTGTAACACAAGAAGAGAGGTTTAGAAGAGTTTCCAGCGGTAGTCACTTTATCGAGCTATGCTGGAGATGCCACTTGGTTGAATATTCCTGGAGCCTCCTCTGGTGTGTAGGGAAAGACAGGGGGTGGTGACAAAGAGAAGGGACAGTCACAGAGAGAAAGCTGATGGGACAAGTAAGAGCAACACAGAGAAGGGACAGTGAGTGAGAAGGGAAAGTCACAGAGACAAAGGACAGTGACAGAGAGAAGTGATAGTCACAGAGAAGAAGAGCTGATGGGAGAAGTAACAGCAACACAGAGAAGGGAGAGTAACAGCAAGAGCAGAGGAGGCAGTGATACAGCAAAGGGACAGTCACCAAGAAGAGGAGCTGCGGGGTCCGTGGACAGTGCCGCAGAGAAGGGACAGTCACTTAGAGGTGTAGAGAGGGCAGGGACAGGGGACAGTGACACAAAAAAGAGACAGGGAGGAAGAACAAAAGGGACAGGGTACATTCACACAGAAGGAACAGTCATTCAGAAGGAGCAGAGACAGAAGGATTGAGACAGAACAGTGACGCAGAAAAGGCACAGGCATCATGTAAAGGACAGGAGGGGGCGGTGACAGATTAAAGGGACACACGGAGAAGGAGACATGGGATGGCGATAGAGAGAACAGGCAGTGCTGTAATCTGATGTATTTAACCCCTCCAGTGCCTGAACACATCGCCGGCCTTCTGACGCGGAATGGGGTTGATATACGTGTATTTCCTAGAAAGATATCTTGTATCTACTATATATTTCAGAAAATTGTTATGCATTTGGAGATATCATAACCAAATTTAGCATGGTGGAAATTGGAAACATTCTATTAGTTATTACAAGCAAGTCAGGGGCTGGGTGTTGTACCTTGTAGACTATGTATCTGGCACGTGACATCATACTGGTGACATCATAATGCACATAGCCTGGTGGCAGATAAGGACAGTCAAATCGCTATAAAGTGTACACAGAAAGCACACAAAGAAAGAAAGAGATAAGTTGTTACTCGAGGATAAAGCAAGAATGCTGGAGAAGGAGAGACATGCGGAAATAATTGGGGACATCATAAAATATTAAAGAAAAGTGATGGGAGGGAGAGAGATGATGGGAAGGAGAGAGATGAGGGGGAAGGGAGAGAAGAGAGGGAGAAGGGTAGGGGCGCTGAGAAGAGGAAGGATGAGGTTTGTTTCGTTGAATTCCCGGGGAGCGACAAGTACTTTCAGCTAGTGTTATATATAAAGAGAGAGGCCATGATCATTGCAGACAGCATAAAGGAAAAATCTAAATACATGAAAATTATAACATTAAAGAGCGGCAATTAAATGTTAATGACAATAGCAGCACGTGGAGCCCCCTAGAAGCCAAAGGCGCCTGCAACGCATTGCCCCAGGCTAATCACCTGTGTCCTCCTGCTCCACAACGCTGTCTTTGATGTAGTCCCTGACCAACAGCCAGTCCTGGGTGGGAGTGTAGGAGGAGTGGGGTCTCAGCTGGTCAGTGGGGGAATCATCCAAGAATCGGAGGTGGGGGATTAGACTCCAAACCTCCGATCTGTAGTTATAATCTGGAGACTGGGGGGGGAGGGGGGATAGGAGAGGAAGAGAGAAGCAGGTAACAAAAGGGTATTAACACTCCACCCTCCTACAGTACTACTAGAACGGTACTATCACCGGGGGGTTAGATGGCTCCATAAAAGTAGTTGTACTGTGTCTGATTTAAAGGAAAAATCTAAATTTCTAAAACATTGGGGCTAAATGCTGTGGTCCATATATGCTTAAGCCGGGGATGGACAACCTTTTTTGTAGTCAATAAATGGGCACACATTCTTTGATGGGCCACTGTCCTACTGACCCCCTCCTCTTTCACTCAATCCCCCATCCTCCTCTCTATTAATCCTCCCTGCTCCTCCTTACTAAATTTCCCCCTCTCATACTCAATCCTCCATTCCTCCTCACTCAATTCCCCTCTCCTTCTCTCACTCAATCCCCCCTCCATCTTTCACTCAATTCCCCCTCCCCCCACACTCAATTCCCTCTTCTCACTCAACCCCCTCCCCACTCAATCCCCCCTCCTACTCACTCAATTGCCCACTCCCACTCAATCCCCCCTCCTGCTCACTCAATTCCCCTCTCCTTCTCACTCAATTCTCCCAATTCACCCCCTCTCAATCAATCCCCCCAAATCCTCTCCCTCTCAATCCCCTCTCCTCCTCACTCAACCACACTTTCTCCTCTTTCACTCGATACTCCCCCATCCCCTCCTCTCACTCAATTCCCCCCCCCATCTTATCTCACTTAATCACCCCTGTGCGTGCGTGTGTCAGTGTGCGCGTGTCAGAGTGTGCGCGCGTCAGAGTGTGCGTGTATGTGTGTCAGTCAGTGTGTGTATGTCAGTCAGTGTGTGTGTGTGTGTGTCAGTGTGTGTGTGTGTGTGTCAGTCAGTGTGTGTGTGTCAGTCAGTGTGTGTGTGTGTGTCAGTCAGTGTGTGTGTGTCTGTCAGTGTATGGTGTGTATGTCTCTCTGTCTGTGTCCTGCCCCCTCTCTCCTGACTCCCCCCACCCCCGGCGGAGCTGCAGCCCCGGGTCTCTGTCTGAGTCTCCTAAGCAGCCCCCCCTCCCCCGGAGACCTCTGCTTGTGCACTGGGCTGAGTATTCTTCTGCGCATAGGGATACGGCCGTCCCTGCGCATGTGCAGGGGGAGGGAGATGCTTCTGTGCATGCGCTGGATGTGCCGAGTGTCTCGGCGTATATGTAGTGGATGCACAGGCCGATTGTGCGCATGCTCGCACAGATAGCTTCCTGGCTGGTATCGATGGACGCATTAGCGCTTGAGGGACCCGGCGGTCACATCTGTGCATGCGCATCCATCCAACTCCCATGTCTGTGTGGGCGTGTGGGGGGAACGGCGGCCGTTAGGGGCGGCGCCGGCGGCTATCGCCACCGTATGTGACAGCGGGCGTGTGGGGGGAGCAGCGGCCATTACGTGACCTCATTTCCGTTTCGCATTTTCGTCTCATCTCTCCAGTTTTGTCCCATCATGACTAGGTGCCACTAAAGAAGTTTCACTTCAAAAACCTTTTCTAAAGAATGTAACAAGTCTAATCTAACCATGCTAAAAGCAAAGATGTGTTACTCTGGAAATAAATTGACTTTCTTAAGGGCATCTCCTTGGTGGAATATTTAAGTAATAATCCCCGAAGAACAGGGCATTACTGGCCAATAATGCCCCGGCTGGAAGAGTTGAAGGCCCGAGGCGAAGACGAGGGAATATAACCCAGCCAGGGCATTATTGGCCAGTAATGCCCTGTTCTGAGGGGATTGTTACTATTATAGGCTAAATGTAGGCTTAATTAATAAATAATAGACACTTTTGTATAGTTAAATAGATTTTTTTAATTAAAATAAAATGGTAAATACATGAAACCACCTCTATATACGCGTACACTGCAGATATCTATATCCACACACTGCCGCCCCCTCTGTGTACACACACACACACACAAACTACTGCTACAAACACACACACAACAGCACACCACACACACAAGCGCACACGCACACACACTGGAGCTCTAGACACATGACAAAGTGAGAATATGATGCAAGGAGGGGGGGAGATCTGACAAACAGCACTGGGATCTAAGCCGCCATTTTGAGTCAGCATCCATCTTAGGTGCGTGATATTGTCTATTGTCTGTATGAAAGTTGGTATGGAAGTTAGTTTAAAGACATTTTTTTATTTTTCCTGCTCCTGAAGTTTTTGATATTAAGCTGTTCAGCTAAGCCACAAGACCTTGAAGAGGGGAGAAAAGCGCAAATGTTATATAAATAAAATATAGATAACATGCGTCTTGCATTCCGAGGGAGGTGCCCATGAAGTCCCTTATGTAGAGTAAAAGTCACCGGCTTTTATAAGGAATATTAGCTGAGTCATTTCATTTCTAATATGAATCTCATCGTAATGCTTTTAACTCAATGTGTTCATGAGTTCATGAGTTCATATTTTGTTTATCTTATATGCTTACGTAGTGACGCACACGCAGCCTCGTTTAGGGGGCGTGGGCTTAGTATTTTGTGTATAAATAAGGCCTGTATGCCACCATGTCGTTGGGGGAGTTTTATTTTGAAACTGCCTCCTGCGTGTGCACGTACACTGCAATAAACTTATTTGTCATTCTGCAAAAATGATCCTCAGAGGATGACTCTTATTTATTCACGCTTTTCACAGATGGCGCTCCGAATAGGAACCCCAATATACCGGAAGCTGAGCACCTGAAAAAAACACTCCTCGGTCACTCAAATCTGAGCGCTCATAAGAATCAAGGTAAAAGGCACCTTTTTGAGGAAAGCCTGAGTTTAAAAAGTTGTTTTGAGTGGTGTATAGAGAGATGTGTTTTGAAGGGTGTCTCAATCTGGGTTGACGGGTTTACCTAGCAGTTTCAAATAAGTTTATTTGTCTGTTCCTGTATCCATTTTAAAGTGTTATAGTTATTTAAGTTTTATTGGGACTAAGGTGAGAGTTCCGTTAAAAGTTTAGGTGTTTTGGCGATGAAGGTGAGTGTTTGTATGCTTAAGGGATTGTTCAGACCGTCCTGGGTTGTGATAAATATTTTTGTTGTCTGAGCAGGAAGGGTCCCTGATTGTACATTTGCTCTGTCTTGTCATTAACATACCAAGTGAGTTTATTTATGGATATATGTTTAAAAGGTCTTATTTGTATCCATGTTATAAAAGTATAAGGTTTATCAGGAATGGGTTGTACCCGCTGAAGTAATTCAAGTGTTTTCTTGGGTATAGTTATGGTGAAAAAATATGATTGGGGAACAGTCTCGTGACAGGTCCTTATTTACACTATTCAGAACAATAACATGCCAAAAGAGTTGTACGCAATCAGCTTGCGCTTATTATTGTATCAGGAGTATTGTACAGGTCAATTAAATGTGATTACTGTAACAGGAGACTAATGGGAAACCAATGGGAAACCAAAGTTCTCAAAATTAGAGGTTGTGTGTCTGCAGACAAAAATAATAAAGAATGGATACAGAGAACAAGAAGAGACAATATAAATATGTTTGGTTGGCCAATGAAAATACACATGCAAGTTCAAGTGAAAAAACACATGTAAGTCCCAGTGAAAAACACGCCACCCCAATGAAAAAAGTTTGTTTGCAATAAATTACTATGGAAGGAAGCATGAACCTATGGGCAGCCGCACCAGTTTTCTTATTCGTAAGAATGCGAACGCAAGGGCTCATAGTGGAACCTTCTAACTTTCAGTAATCCCTGTGTGTCTGTGGCAGTATAAATCTTTGGATTTTATGAGGTTTTTGTGGCTAAAGTCATGCATGGCAGGCCCGGCTGACTGGAAGCCGCAGAAATCAGGTGTAAACGTATCAGCTTTTCCTTCCATTTCCCCACAAGCAATAAGTGGTTATAAATCATTTCCTGATATAAACTCAAGTTTCGGTGCCGGCAAGTAAAATTGTTGTGCCCTTAATGGAGAGTTGCCAGATGGATTTGATACCCTAATGAATTTTTCCTGAATGATTACCTGTGTGAAAGATAAACCATGCTAAGTATCACGTGTACACAAGTCACCATCAAAAAACTTGCAAGTACTTACAAAAACATGAATATTATTTGCTCACAATGACGTCTAAATTTTTAAAAGGTCTACATCAAGTATAAAAGGATTAAAGAATGCGGGGAAAAAGAGGGCCTATATTTAGCTCTGTCACTGGTGAGAGTTTAAAGGGTTTATTCGTTTTGGCCAGATGGATAAGTGTTTTAAAACCAGGAGATACAGTATTCTTTTTTCCTTCTGCTCAAATGTCTGCAAGAAAGAGAATCAGAACAGCAGCAGCACAGATCGTGCCCCCACCTTTTTCTTCAGCGCGAAGAATGTGCCAAGATACGAAAGTTAACTCAAAAGCTCCGGAGCATCAGAGTAGTTTTAAAATCAGGTTATTTATGAGAATAAAGAGAAGGGAACTTTTATTAATATAGTTGCAGGGTGAAATTGTGTGTTAATAGGGGAGAAATGTTTTTCTTTTATTTGTTCGTTATTTTTGTGATGTTGTTTGGCTGTGTATGAGAGAAATTTTTGTATTGTGTGTTCTGTATTGTGTGTAACCAGTAAAAACACATTTCAATTTTATTTCTATAGGATTAGGATATGTTTGGGAATATTTTGTGTTTAAATATGCGGGTAAAAGCTCACAAGCATTGTTTGAAGTATATATTGTATTGTATGTTTTCATGTATATAACACCATTAATATGCAAAGCGCTTCACAGGAGTGGTGCACGTCGTAATCATATAGGTAGCAAATGGTAAGGGTAAGGGGTCATGAAATAAGTGATCCAGACATAAAAGTAACATTAAGGAAGAGAAGTCCCTGCACTGAGGAGTTTACAATCTAATTGGTAGGTAGGGAAAGTGTACAGACAGTAGGATTTGATTAGAAGCCAGGAGAGGAATTTCAGGAGGGGAAACGCAGAATCAGAGTTTAAAGAGTAGAGTGATTCTGGCAGCAGCGTTTAGGATAGATAGTAGGGAAGACAGGTGAAAGGCAGGAAGGCAGGATGGCAGGGGATTACAGTAATCAAGATGGGAGAGAATGAGGGTCTGAATCAGAGTTTTTAATAGTTGAGCAACAGAGGAACAGGTGTATCTTTGTGATATTGTGGAGGAAAAAAGCGACAGTTATAGAAATGTTTTGAATAAGAGAGGAGAATATGAGAGAGGAGCAGGGTGTGACCCCTAAGCAGCGTGCTTGGGCTTCTGGATGGAAGATTCAAGAGTAATGTGGAAGGAGATAATAGGGTCAGGTTTGGGAGGAAGTATGAGGAACTCTGTTTTTGCCATATTAAGTTTAAGGCGAAGGAGGGCCTTCCAGGATGAGATAACAGAAAGACAATTCAGAAACTTAGGTTTGTATGGCAGGTGTAAGGTCAGGGGTTGAAAAGTAAATGTGGGTGTCGTCAGCATAGTGGTGATATTTAAACCCAAGAGATGTCATTAGGTCCACAGAGGCAAATCCTTCAGAGAGGTGGAGTAATATGAGCAGAGTGTAATGACCTCTGTCTTTGGCAGCATATAGGTCAGCAGTTATTTTAGTGAGAATTGTCTCTGTGGAGGGAGCAGTGCAGAAGTCAGATTGTAGAGGGTTAAGGAGAGAATGGGTGTTGAGAAAATGGAGCAAGCAAGAGAATACAAGACAAGTTCAGTAGTTAGAAAGACAGGTAGGGTCAAGCTTGCTATTTTTGAATCATGGTATAGCTGTTACATGTTTGAAGGAGAATGGAAATGTAGCAGAGTAGAGGGAGAAGAGGAGATCAACAGTGATGGTGACATTCTCTTCTGATACAGTGGAAAAAGAGTCAAGGAAAGCAGGAAGAGAGTAGGAAGCAAAGTAGGATAGGAGGAAACAGAGGGAATGGTCTGGTGTGTGGATTCAACCTTTTCCTTAAAATAGGCAGCAAAGTCCTGAGGTGAGATGAAGGAAGAGTTAGTGTGGGTTAGACTTGTGAGTATTGATTAATGGAGAGAAGTAGGTTTGTTTAGCGTGAGAAAGGGCAGAATTGAAACAGGATAGCATAAATTTGTAGTGAAGGAAGTCTGTGAAACTATGAGAGTTCAAACAGAAGGCATTAAAAAGAACTGAGTGGAGGGAGAGAGCATGAGCGTGTGGGAGCTATTTGTGTTTTAAGAAGTTATATAACCTCAGCTATATAAAAGCCCGCTATTTAATTTTTGAGAGGCCATAAAAAATGTAGTTCTTAGGGCTCTGGATAAAGCTCCATGTATTTAAACTTTAAGCAAAAGTTCCAATCCAATAATTATTATTTTTCAGGAAGAAGCCGTGGTGTGCAGTTATCTTATCTGTTCAGGGTCATTTGGCGAAACGCCCAGAAACAAGATGGCTCTTTGCCCGGGAACAAGTCTTATAAAAATCATTTTTTTTTCTTTAGTCAAATGCTGAGTGTCTTTAATAATATAAAGCTGACCGTGTGCTCAGCACTGTGCAAAGAGATTATATAAAGCAAGACATTAGTGTGAAGTCTTATACAAAATCATTTGTCTATTAACTGAATATGTGATGTATGTTATAACTTTTAACCATTTTTTTTTCTCCAAAGTTGTCCTTAAGCAGTGGTTATTGTCAAAATTGCTGTGTAATCTAGAATGAGTTTGCCAGGAAGTGGTGAATTGGGAGTCACCTCTCATTTGTGGGTGTGTCTTGTGCATAGGGTTAAATACAGGGGATACATAGTTGCAAAAGCAGTTACATAAGTGAACAGGGTATACATTATATACAAGGCATTTCAAATTTTTAGCAGAATAGTTACAGTGGAGTGTTTGGGTAAAAGCCAGATGGGGATTGGCTAGGGAAATTTGTATGGGTAAAATAATTGCTTAATCGGGAGTGAATATTTTTTCCATGACTGTGTATAGTATTGGGAGAACAGAGATTGGCCTGTAGTTTGAGACAGTATTTTTTGTCCCCACTTTTGAAGATTGGGACAAACTCTGGCAGTTTTCCAGGTCTTAGGGATATGGCCTGCAGACAGGATAGAATTAATTATGGAAGCAAGTGGTTTGGCAAGGGATGAGGCCCCAAAGTTTCAGGAACTTAGATTGTAGCAAAGTCATGTTCACGTTGGCTACATAGTTTTCATTTGAGGAACATTAATAGGGAATACCTGTCTATATGCGGATGCTAAGACAGGAGTAAACACATTGTCACGGTAGCTTATGACAAGATATAATGAACACCAAATATCTGGGTTGAACTGAACGAGGCATAGATATAATAAAATATATTTATTCCTTAAAAAAGGTAAACACAGCAATATAGTACAATTAACAGACAAGAAGGTAACACTTACTTAGGGTTGGGGAATGGAGAAGTATCAGCTAGCAATTCTCCAGCAATCCGGTGACATTCAAGATGGTATCAGAAGAAGAACTAAAAATTGTAGGGTTGACACAGTTTATATACCTGTGTAACCCTATTCTTAACATTGAATACAGACTATTGGTGAACAATTATCTGTATCCAATCCCTAACGTGGAGACACAGATTAACCCATGCCTCCCAGCTAATTAGCCCATGTGTACCGGGGCTCTATGGGTAGCCCCATAATTAAATCAGGGGCGACGACCAATCTACCAAATTAAGTATCTGCATTGTTTGTAGGTGTAGACATAACACTTACAAACCACTCCAGTTTGATGATTCTCCGCCCTCAGGTAACAATTAGAGTGGCAGAGTCTTGTTGATTAGTACTTAGGCTCAATCATCCGGCTGCCCTTCCTGACCTATTTAGCATAGCAGATGGAGTCTGCATTTTTCAGAGCAGATCCAAAATACCATACATATACTCTTTAATATCTACACATATTAATAAGTTCCATTCTGGTGGGCTCAGTGGGTCAAAATTTGCCAGTTTTTAATGCCTACAGTGACTCCACATATTGGCCAAATATCAACTCTCTGTGACCTCCAGAACTGGAGATACAGAAATGCACTTTAAAACATTAAAATACAGGATTATAATGAAACATGGGAACAGGTGAACATACAGTTTCCTGACATGACAAGGTGTAAGCCACATTCCTGGACTGCAGTCCAGTTAACCCCTTGCCTCCCTGGTGAGGTCAGGGGGTGGCCATATGGGGTGCAACCCCTTTAATACCGGGCCAACCCCCCTCTCCCTCTACACACATTGATACAAGAATTTATTCGTAGGTATAAATTATATCCCTATGAGACACTTATGGGAGGAGTTATGATTATCAGCAGTCCAAAGGAACGAATTAAGGACCATGTTATTGGTAATAAAACAATAAGGCCCCGGACATGTTTGCTGCGTGCTTGCGGAAGCGTGCTGACGCGCGCTCCAGCTCAGCACTGAGCCCCTACAGCCGCAATTAGAGCGGCTTTAGTAGGGGCTCACCTGCGCTTCCGCGCGCTTGCGGAAGCGCAGGTCTTGGGGGAATTTAAAATTCCCCCGCTTGCCGGCGAGACAGGCCGGTCACGTGAGCGGTTCGCCCAATGAGGGCGAACCAGCTCCGTGACGTCACTGGCCCGCCCCCGGCCAGTGACGCGCCCGCCCCCTGACGGCTGCTGAGAGCGCTTGCGGTAAGCAACCGCAATGCCAGGGAAAGCACCCGCTTTCCCTGCGCCTCAGCACGCCAGCAGGGACCATGGACTCGGGCTAAGTCTTGTATGCAACTAATACATTCTTTGAGTCTCTCTAGGCAAAGTTGAAAGTGCACCTACTTGAGACGGGGTTAATAGTCAAATATGTCCTATGCAAGCATGCTCTTCATCCCAGATGACAAGGACTATATTAACCACCACTACAGCAATTAAAGTGGCAGAGTTCTTTCCCTGGACCCAAAGTACAGTAAAGCTCGTTCCAGCTCCACCAAAGACCAAAGTCACCTAAAGCACAGCCGCATCAAGTTAACGTCTTGCCGAGTCAAAACTCTAACCATTAACCAACGAGGAAAATAAGACACCAGGCTAAGGCCCGGTCTTAATCCGAACATTTATTTTCACTTTTCTTCTTTCAAAGACTCAATATTTTTATTCTTTATGGTGTGTTTAAGTTAGAAATTTAAGGTGTATGTACTAAGGTGAATCCCTTGAGCCTTGATGGGAGGATTGGTTTCCTGGAAGCGTGGCTTGTGAAAGCTCTTGTATGTGTTTTGGCAGTACTCCTCACTCTCTATGTATGTGTCATGTGCAGCAAAACTTTGATCCAGAAGTGTGTTGCACCTCCACCGAAAGGAGAGGGTCACCCAGGGGCGTGTGTCAGCCACAAGGAAAGGATCATAAGTCAGCCATTTTGACCATCGCAGACATCGTCTGTTCTGATATTCTGAGTGAATGATGTATATAATGCGTGCCGGGGTGAGGATCATGCATATCGCTTCCACAGATACCAAACCCCCTCAATTCTCAGTAATAGAATGTTGTGATGATTCGGAAAATATATGACGATAGAGATAGATGCCATTTCCTTTATCTAGCAACTGCATACCCGAAGAAAGGTTGCTTGCATAAAATAAGGTTTTTATTATTATGTGTATAATTTCTGTATTTTCCCATTTTTAAGGGAACCTCTTTAAAGGGTGTATCACACACTATGAACAAGAATCAATTTATGGGTCAAGTGTCTCCACCAACCAATGAAACCTGTGTAAAAATGTATTTTTAGTCAGATAACAATTTACAGGAAGGATGTGGCCTTAATTTTGCAGTTTTTAATGTCATCATTAAACCAAGAACATGTTCAGATTAGGTTTATGGCCTTACAAAACAGAATTGCTTTAGACTATGTTTTAGCTTCAAAAGGAGGGGTATGTGTCCTAATTAAGGAACAATATTGTGTTTTCATTCAAGATCAGTGTAGCAGTGTACAGCATGAACTTGATGAAATAGAAGAGATTCAAAAGAGGCTTACAAAGGGAAGTGACAGAATATCACCCGTTGGGGTTAGGTGAATGGCTTAGATCACTTGGAGCAAAAACTTATGAATGCTTTGGTGTGTGTGGGGGTGTTACTTGTTGTCATATATGTGTGTGTCACGTGTTGCAAAGGTATGATCCACAAGTGTGCTAACCCCCCTCCAATCTGATGCCACTCTTTGCAGATGCCAGAAACAGCAGTCCCTTGAAGAAAGAAGATGCCGATCACAGTTATTCAACTCCAAAAGACATGTTGGGGCCACAGCGCCTTACGAGACTATGACAGTGAAGGGCATGCGCCCTTGTCCTCTGAGTTATACCAATGAGCAGTATCAGATGATGGAGCACCCCAGTATACAATACGAATCTGTCTATGTGTCCCTGGACTAACATCACAAACTTAATTCTCAAAAGCTATGTTTTTAGAATAAAAAAGGAGGGAACTGACAAAGTGAGAATATGATGCAGGGAGCGGGGGGAGGCCTGACAAACAGCACTGGGATCTAAGCAGCCATTTTGAGTCAGCATCCATCTTAGGTGCTTGATATTGTCTATTGTCTGTATGAAAGTTGGTATGGAAGTTAGTTTAAAGACATTTTTTATTTTTCCTGCTCCTGAAGTTTTTGATATTAAGCTGTTCAGCTAAGCCACAAGACCTTGAAGAGGGGAGAAAAGCGCAAATGTTATGTAAATAAAATATAGATAACACGCGTCTCGCATTCCGAGAGAGGTGCCCATGAAGTCCCGTATGTAGAGTAAAAGTCACCGGCTTTTATAAGGAATATTAGCTGAGTCATTTCATTTCTAATATGAATCTCATCGTAATGCTTTTAACTCAATGTGTTCATGTTCATATTTTGTTTATCTTATATGCTTACGTAGTTACGCACACGCAACCTCGTTTAGGGGGCGTGGGCTTAGTATTTTGTCTATAAATAAGGCCTGTATGCCACCATGTCGTTGGGGGACTTTTATTTTGAAACTGCCTCCTGCGTGTGCACGTACACTGCAATAAACTTATTTGTCATTCTGCAAAAATGATCCTCAGATGATGACTCTTATTTATTCACGCTTTTCACACACACAACACAGCACCTCTACACACATAACACAGCACCTCTAACACACAAACTGCTGCTACACATACAACAGCACAACACATACACTGCAGCCACAATAAAAAATGCAGCCACTTACTAAACTTTGCACTCTCCCCCCCCCACCTCTACACACTCTCCCCCCCCCCACCTCTACACACAAGACAGCACCTCTACACCCCCCCCCACAACACTGCACCTCTATACACAGCACCTCAACACACAACACAGCACCTCTACACACAACAGACAAACTGCTGCTACACACACATGCTACACCCATAAACACTGCTGCTGACACTGACACACACACACTGGAGCTCTATACACACACACACACACACACACACACAGCACCACTACACAGATATACAACACAACAGCACAGCATACACACACACTGCTACTGACACACTCACACACAAACTGCAGACAGCCACTTACTTCTTTGCAGACTCCCCCACCCAATTCAACTGAATCTGCTCAGAAAATCTGTCAGCTCAGGAGGGGGAGGAGTCAACCCGTGGCTGATACGTCCTGACCAATCCCCTGCCCTGTCTCAGAGCTGTTACTTCATTCTAACCAATCCCCTGCCCTGTCTCAGCTGTTCTGAAAGCTGATTGGCTGGAAATAAATGCATTGAAAACTGCACTTTGCAAGCTGTTAAAATTCCGGGAATTACTGATTGGATAATGCCTGGAATTTGAACCAATCAGAGAGCAGGGTTTTCAATAATGCCCGGAATTTTACTGCTTTAGCTTATAATTGTCAATAAAGCGTTCTCTTTACCCTTATCCCACCCTGCGCTTAGTAGAGAGCGGCTAAGGAAGAAGAGAGAGGGCTTTTTTTTTTTGCCTGTTCAAACTCTTGTTGAACACACAGAAACATCAGATAAGCGGGAGCAGGCAGAGGAAATCCAACCCCTCCCAAGTCTCAGCTCACCATGCATAGAAACTGACTTTAACAAATGGTTTCAAAATACGTATAGGTTTCAGATTTCAGTTAAAAATCACTAAGATGTGACTCCTTAAACATGTCACTGCCATTAGTACACTTTGCTACTAGGAGGGACTGACCCCTTAAACATGTCACTGCCATTAGTACACTTTGCTCCTAGGAGGGACTGACTCCTTAAACATGTCACTGCCATTAGTACACTTTGCTACTAGGAGGGACTGACCCCTTAACCATGTCACTGCCATTAGTACACTTTGCTACTAGGAGGGACTGACCCCTTAACCATGTCACTGCCATTAGTACGCTTTGCTCCTAGGAGGGACTGACCCCTTAACCATGTCACTGCCATTAGTACGCTTTGCTCCTAGGAGGGACTGACCCCTTAACCATGTCACTGCCATTAGTATGCTTTGCTCCTAGGAGGGACTGACCCCTTAACCATGTCACTGCCATTAGTACGCTTTGCTCCTAGGAGGGACTGACCCCTTAACCATGTCACTGCCATTAGTACACTTTGCCCCTAGGAGGGACTGACCCCTTAACCATGTCACTGCCATTAGTACGCTTTGCTCCTAGGAGAGACTGACCCCTTAACCATTTCACTGCCATAACATTAATCATTCTATTGCTCTATTAATACAGTACTCGACTTTATTCTTCCAACACTGTTGTTACAGTTTACTTTATATTTCTTCTCTTATACTATTACTATACTTTAGCCTTCAATATTTTTCTCTACTATACTGCTCTATTTTATCCCTCTGTTACTACACTATTTCCAGAGTGTGTTATCATTCTGCCACTGCTATACAGTTAGTCTTCGTTATCCAACGTTTCACTTTACAACGAATAGCATATCCAACGCTTTACAATGCCTCCCTATGGGCCGTTTTTCGACGCCGGAATGCGTTATCCAACGCTCACCGCCACTGTATAACATGGGCTCACTTTACAACGGTTTCACTATCCAACGCTACTTCCAGAACGGATTCCGTTGGATAACCGAGGACTGCCTGTACTGTATCCTATTGGTATAGTGCTGGGGTTGTCAACCTGACTGGGAGTTGGAGCCAGAATTTACCAGCGTCATTGTCAAAGGGCCACAATAATAGAAATAATAATAAATTGAATAGTGTTGAATAGGTATATATAAGCATTAACATACGACAAGCTTACTTCAATACCAATTAGGGAAAGGAAAAACATATGCGGGGGGAATGAAATGTATCTCACAATAATAAGTCCCTTTCATTTGTGTTTTCATTGTTATTCTGTGCAAAACAGTTTGTCATTGGTCATGTCCACCCATGGGCAAAAAAACACGCAAAATAAATAGAAATATGCTTAGTCCTATATATTTATTTACTCTCTTCGTTTTCTCTCCCTCCCCCTCGTCTCTCTCCCCCTCCTCATTTCTCATTCAATCCCCCCCACACACTCAATTCTCCCCACCCCCAATTCCCTCTTCATCCCCCACCCAATACTCAATTCTCCCCCTCCACTCAATTCCTCACACACTCACTCCGCTCCACCCACCGAATTCCCCCCTTACACACACACAAACCGCCGTCCGGACCACCCAAACTGAGCTAGTACTTGCTGACAGAGCCATGTTGCCGACCCCTCGCCTATGGTGTAGTAACATTTTAGGTAGGGGCCGCACATGAGGCACTGATTGGCCGCATGCAGCTCACGGACCACGGGTTGGACACCCCTGGTGTAGTGGTTCTATTCTATTGCTATTATGTGACTATTAGTCTACTATTACTTTACAATGGATACGCTATGAGTCTACTTTATATTGTCATTACTCTGTCATTATCCGACTATCATTATGCTCTTATTATACTAGTTTTAATCATTTTTTATTTTCTCTTCACCTGATGAAGGTTATCCCGAAACGTTGTGCTTTCAAAAAGTGCTCCTCGGTCACTTCTCGGTGACACATTTTCACGATTCTGCGCATTCAGATCCTCAGCGTCGTCTTCATCCCAACGGGCCAAGATCTGTAGGTCTTCGTTCAATAACCAGTAGGCCATGTGAACTGAAAATCTTGGTTCCTCAGCCGGAAAGGCCTCACAAACCATGTACAGTTCTTTCAGGCCGGAAGGTCTCCCAAACCAGGTGCACGGTCTAAGCATAAGGCGAGACAGTGGCCCGAAGTGTGCGTCATGCCCAGGACATTCACGTCTCACACAGGTCCCCAAACCTACCTTACCTCATAATCACACAGCTCGCAGCGCTTCCCCTGCAGCCAGGGATCCTGGGTAATGATAAGCAAATGAGCACTCATGGTACATCACTGATGAGACCCAAAGTTAGAAAGAATAGTCTGTGAGTAGATTTGCTCTGTCATGCACTTTTTTGACCCAGGATTTCGCTACAAAGCTGTGTAAAACTGCAGGCATACGCTTAAACGGATCCACATTAAAAGGGACGCACTTTATGTGCTCATTTGCATGGAGTTACCCAGAATCCCACGCTGCACCTGGAAGCGCTGTATGTTGTGTGATTATGGGGTAAAGCCGTTTTGTGGGACCTGTCAGACTTGAGTGAGTTTACAAAGACTCTTTTATCATTATCAGAATATTTTATACTATTACTAGCTGAGAGCCCCGGCGTTGCCCGGGATGTTTGTGGTGTGGGTGTGGCATTTGGGTGAGGAGTGGTCAACGCGGCCCATGTGCGGTGGTAGTGCTGCTGTGGCTGTACTGATGGTGATTGTATCGGTGTGCTGATTTGGGAGGGTTTGGTGCTGATGTGGGGGTGCGGATGTGGGTGTGCCGATGGGGGAGGTGCAAAGGTGCCGATGTGTGGGTGCTGATGGTGTTGATGGGGGCTGAGAATGGCGGGGAGCCGAGAATGCCAGTGTGCTGGGGGGGCATGGGATAGCGGTGTGCTGATGTGGTGGTGCTGGGGATAGTGTGTGTGTGTGTATACACGTGTGTGTGTGTGTGTGTATATACATGTGTGTGTATACACTTGTGTGTGTGTATATACGTGTGTGTATACACGTGTGTGTATACATTATGTGTATGTATACGTGTGTGTGTATACGTGTGTGTGTATGTCTACATGTGTGTGTGTGTATGTCTCCATGTGTGTGTGTACGTGTCTCCGTGTACATGTGTGTGTGTCTACGTGCGTGTGTGTCTACGTGCGTGTATGTGTCTACGTGTATGTGTCTACGTGTGTGTGTGTGTGTGTGTCTACGTGTGTGTGTGTGTGTGTGTGTGTGTGTGTGTACGTGTGTGTGTGTGTGTGTGTGTGTCTACGTGTGTGTGTCTACGTGTGCCTGTGTGTATACGTGTGTGAATACGTGTGTGTACACGTGTGTGTTTGTACGTGTGTCTACATGTGTGTGTGTATACGTGTGTCTACGTGTGTGTGTATGCGTGCGCCTACGTGTGTGTGTGTATACGTGTGTGTACGTGTGTGTGTACGTGTGTATACGTGTGTGTATATACGTGTGTATACGTGTGTGTGTAAACGTGTGTGTGTAAACGTGTGTCTGTGTGTGTGTGTGTGTGTGTGTGTGTAGCTGAGAGACCCGGCGTTGCCCGTGAGTTAAATTTCCCGCTAGGAGGAGGGGGAGAGCGGACGGAAGGAGAGGGAGGGCGGACGGAGAGCGGACGGGAGGGCGGACGGAGAGCGGACGGGAGGGCGGACGGAGAGCGGACGGGAGGAGGAGGAGGGGGGGAGAGCGGACGGGAGGAGGAGGAGGGGGGGAGAGCGGACGGGAGGAGGAGGAGGGGGGGAGAGCGGACGGGAGGAGGAGGAGGGGGGGAGAGCGGACGGGAGGAGGAGGAGGGGGGGAGAGCGGACGGGAGGAGGAGGAGGGGGGGAGAGCGGACGGGAGGAGGAGGAGGGGGGGAGAGCGGACGGGAGGAGGAGGGGGGGGAGAGCGGACGGGAGGAGGAGGAGGGGGGGGGAGAGCGGACGGGAGGAGGAGGGGGGGGGAGAGCGGACGGGAGGAGGAGGGGGGGGGGAGAGCGGACGGGAGGAGGAGGGGGGGGGAGAGCGGACGGGAGGAGGAGGGGGGGGAGAGCGGACGGGAGGAGGAGGGGGGGGAGAGCGGACGGGAGGAGGAGGGGGGGGAGAGCGGGCGGGAGGAGGGGGGGGAGAGCGGACGGGAGGAGGAGGGGGGGGAGGGGAGAGCGGACGGGAGGAGGAGGGGGGGTGGAGAGCGGACGGGAGGAGGAGGGGGGGAGAGAGCGGACGGGAGGAGGAGGGGGGGGAGAGAGCGGACGGGAGGAGGAGGGGGGGAGAGAGCGGACGGGAGGAGGATGGGGGGGGGAGAGAGCGGACGGGAGGAGGAGGGGGGGGAGGAGATGGGGGGGGGAGAGAATGGACGGGAGGAGGAGGGGGGGGGAGAGAGCGGACGGGAGGAGGAGGGGGGGAGAAGGAGGGGGGGAGAGAGCGGACGGGAGGAGGTGTGGGGGAGAGCGGACGGGAGGAGGAGGGGGGGGGAGAGAGCGGACGGGAGGAGGGGGGAGAGAGCGGACGGGAGGAGGGGGGGGAGAGCGGACGGGAGGAGGGGGGGGAGAGCGGACGGGAGGAGGAGGGGGGGGGAGAGCGGACGGGAGGAGGAGGGGGGGAGAGCGGACGGGAGGAGGAGGGGGGGAGGAGGGGGGGGGAGAGTGGACAGGAGGGGGGTGGGTTGGTTAAAATTTCCGGCTCTCTCCTCTCCACTCCCCCTGTATGTTTCTCCGCTCCCCCCCTCTCTCTCCCCTCCTGCCCCCCCCATGTGACACAGACACACACACACACACAGTGACACACACAGTGAGAGACACACACACAGTGTCACACACACACACACACACACACACACACACACACACACAGTGAGAGACACACACCGTGTCACACACACACAGTGAGACACACACACACACACACAGTGACACACACACAGTGACACACACACACACACACAGTGACACACACACACACACACACACACGTCACCTCTCCTTCGGGGCGCCGCCATCTTAGGTGCCGCGTGTCCCCCCGCCGGGGAGGGAGGTGAGTGCGGGAGGGAGTAGAGCGGGAGGGAGGTGAGTGAGTAGAGCGGGAGGGAGGTGAGTGCGGGAGGGAGTGGAGCGGCTTCCGGGCGCCTCTTAGGTGCCGCGTGTGCCAACCCCCACCAGGGAGGGAGTGGAGCGGGAGGGAATGGAGTGGGAGGTGAGTGGAGCGGGAGGTGAGTGGAGCGGCTTCCGGGCGCCTCTTAGGTGCCGCGTGTGCCCCCGCCGGGGAGGGAGGTGAGTGCGGGAGGGAGTGGAGCGGCTTCCGGGCGCCTCTTAGGTGCCGCGTGTGCCAACCCCCGCCAGGGAGGGAGTGGAGCGGGAGGGAATGGAGTGGGAGGTGAGTGGAGCGGGAGGTGAGTGGAGCGGGAGGTGAGTGGAGCGGCTTCCGGGCGCCTCTTAGGTGGGCGCGTTTCCCCCCGCCGGGGAGGGACTGGGAGGGAATGGAGTGGGAGGTGAGTGGAGCGGGAGGGAATGGAGTGAGAGGGAGGTGAGTGGAGCGGGAGGGAATGGAGTGGGAGGGAGGTGAGTGTGATGGTGGGGGGGGGAGAGGACAGAGAGGTGTGTGTGTGTGTGTGTGTGTGTGTGTGTGTGTGTGTGTGTGTGTGTGTGTGTGTGTGTGTGTGTGTGTGTGTGTGTGTGTGACACTGTGTGTTTTTTTTTTTTTTTTTGTGGACCTTTGGCCCGTCACTCCGCCTCAGGCCAATGCGAGGTGTGGGGGGCGGGCCAAGGGGGTGGTGTGAGTGTGTGAGGCCAATGAGAGGTGTGCGGGGGCGGGCGGCCCAAGGGACCAATGACATTGCCGCTAGGGACACCGGACATCCAGGCAGGCAGGCAAACATACAGTGCTTTCACTAATATAGTATAAGATATCAAATCAGCGAGACTAGACAAGAATGGAAATGATAGCATATGATAACTATTGTTATTATTATACTATTGTTCTTTTATTATATTATAATATTTTATACCATACTATTGTTTGCTTACTATTGCCCTAGTCTTACCTTTCTAATGTTATTATAGTATTCTATACTACTACACAGTATATTATACTAATGGTCTATTATTACCCTTCCATTACTATAAATAGATAATACAACAATATAATAATATATTATACCATTGCTCAACATTTAGTATACTATAACTTTTCTTATTTTTACAATTTTCTTTACTATTCTTTATTATTTTATATTATTGCTATGATGTTTTAATGCTATAATACTTTATGGTTTTTTATTTTTAACTAAATTATACCATACTCGTATACATAATTCTTCTCCTGTGCAATTAATAATCTTTCTACTCCTTTTACTATACTATTAGGTTACTTTAATTATTTAATATTGACCCAAGGACTGATCTTTGTCCCTTATATACCTTCCCATGGTGACAATCTCTTTGTTCTGTCCCTGTGCCCTCTATTCCTATCCTTGTGAGTGCCCCTTTTTCTGTAATTGGCCCTTGGTCCAGACCTTTGTCTCCTTATCACCGTGACTCTCTTTTTCCTGCCACCCCCCTGTGTCCCTTCCCTGCCTCAGTTTCTGTCTGGCAGCTATAACCCTGGAGGATTTATCATGGGGGGGGAGGTTGACAGAAGATGATCTCACTCGAGGTAAAATCAGATCAGGCTAGAGCCAGATGCAGACAGGATGAGTAACCTTATTAGAGGCTCTGCCTGGGGAGAGATGGAGCCCACTGCACCGGGGCAGGGCGCTGTGCTCAGCTGGGTCTCTATCAGAACTCTGCAATCACCTTAACCTCTCTGACACAGGACAGGATTGGCTGCAGGGAAGAGGCTTGCAACACATCGTGGAGCATAGAGGACCCATAACCATGTCCCATAAGGAACCGGGCTACTGTGTATTACTGTACATGAAGGGCTGACAATATAGCAGAATTAGGCAGTACAGGCATACCCCGGTTTAAGTACACTCACTTTAAGTACACTCGCGAGTAAGTACATCTCGATCAATAGGCAAATGGCAGCTCACGCATGCGCCTGTCAGCACGTCCTGAACAGCAATACTGTCTCCCTACCTGTACCGAAGCTGTGCGCAAGCGGGGAGACTATAGAGCCTGTTACAAATGCGTTATTTACATCAGTTATGCACGTATGTGAAGATTGCAGTACATTACATGCATCGATAAGTGGGGAAAAGGTAGTGCTTCACTTTAAGTACATTTTCGCTTTACATACATGCTCCGGTCCCATTGCGTACGTTAATGCGGGGTATGCCTGTATAATGGGGGAGGAGGGGTGGACAATGTAGCATGGCGACTGAGGAGTGTAGAAGCGGGCAATATGGCATCAGAGGAGGGCAATATAATAGGGCGTGGGCAATATTGGATAAGGGTGGGCAATGTTAGAGGGGTCTGGACAATAGAGCATGCGGGCTGGGCTATATAATAAAAGGTTAAAGCAAATAAAGAATTGCAGAAAGCCAATATAGGACATAGGGTGGGGGACAATATAGCATAGAGCTGTCTACCTTCAATATAGAATAGGAATGTTCCATTATAGCATGGGGACTCCTCATAGGAGCATGGTGGCGCTATCTTCATTAGAACAATGAGGACTTGCCAATATAACAAAGAGCCCTTATAATATGGCTGATGTCCAGTAGAGCAAGGAAGTCCTCCATTGAGGAATGATAACGATACCTCCATTATACCTTGGTGGCTCTTTATTATAGGATTGTAGACCTCCAAATAATCATGGGGTCCTCATATTAGAGTATAGTAGACCTCACCATATAGGACCACGATGGCTTTCCATTACATTACGATGAGCCTTCAATATTACATGGTATACCCTCCAATAGAGCACCAATATTACATGTTGGAGCTCCAATATAACAGTGCATGGTAAACGTCCAATAAAGCACAAGGTTCTCCTATTAGACCATGATGTATTTCTATTCAAGTATGGGGAACCCCAAATGTTTCATGGCGGACTCCCAATACTGCATAGTGAAAGTCCATTCTAACATAAGTGACCATGAATATAACATGGGGTGAACCTCCAATACTAAATGGTGTGCAGCTGTTGGACAGCAATCAGTTTGGACCCCTGCCACATGATAAGTCATTAAGGAGTCACCTCGGCGGCCTCAGGGCTGGGCCTGGCACAGATCGGGTTGCCCTCCAGGGTGAGTGTGGTTAGGTTGCTGCACAGTGCCAGGTACTGCAGCTGGCACACGTGCTCCAGGTTATTCCCCTCTAGGTCCAGGATCTCCAGGTGCTCCAGCATGCTCACCTGGCTGAGGTCACTCAGGTCATTGTAGGCCAGGTATAGCTCCTGCACAGGCAAAGAAGACATGTCAAGTGGTAACAGATAGCCTCATGATGCTGCTGCCAGCACAGCACAGTATGACTGAAAGATTTCAATCAGGAACACAGAGAGAACCTCAGTAAAGACACAATGACTAGTATTGTTAACCCTTTCTGCAAGTAACTGGCTGCTGGCACATTCTCATTATTATGATTATCATGACATCTGCGCTGGGTCCCAGCATGCCGTGGGGCCGCACTGTGCTACGTTATATATTGCTGCCGCAGACACTGAGCAATTAATTACTGAGCCAAAAAGTTTACATTCTACTTCTGTAATTGTCATTACTTCTATTTTTTTTACCACTACATATTCTTATGATTAGTACATGTCAATTTTTGAGTGCTTTTGGAGTAAGTGTTTTTTAATTACGGTAAGTGTCATGATAATATCATGAGATATTATGTAGGTAATCCATTTGGTGCTTGAGGGGTTAATGAGCTACTGTATGTTTTTTGTAATACCTTTCCTGTAATCTAAGCACTGTATTTATATATATATATATTAAAATTAAAACATTTAATAAGTAATGCTTTGGGCACTGAATGAACTGATTGCACGCTCTGGGGAGATTACGATTCTGGCACATTTTTGCCACAACTGATTTTGGTGTGTTAAAATGCATATGTTTTTCTATAATAAACAGGGACCTGAGGCCCTGGCAAATATTAATTTGATATCTTATTTGCATACCCCAGGTGGTGGCAGTGGATGGTTATGATTTGCAATTGAGTAGGGGTTAGTATTAACTCACTGGTTCCTTGTGGAGGAGAAAGGTGGGGTGGCTAAAGTAGCCGTGTGCATTAATCCTGGTTGCATATCTAAGTCACATTCTCACTTGTGTGCTGTTCGTGGCGGTGGTATATTGGGACGGATTCAGGAGAGATATAACTCATTTGAGGGACCTTTGCAGAGGTGAAGAGTGGGGCAGCTAGTGAGCTGTATATTAATCCATGATCCTGTAGAGGATATATTGTTCATTTGACGGACCTTTGCGGAGGTGAAAAGTGGGAGCGCTTGCGAGCGTCAGTATTAACCCTTGTTCGTATGCAGGTCGCGTACGACACCCAGCTAGCATGCAACCTGCATATTGATGCATACGAATGCCCTGCATACGGGTTTTAGGTTAAGTGCTTAGGTTAATGGTTAAGCTTAGACACTTACTTTATCGGCAAAGCAGCCAGCGACAGGTTCTGTCACGCCGAAGTGCTGGCGGTCATTTGGTCACAGCAAAATGGCTGCGATCAAATGTCCTAGATCGCTTAAAGCAGCAGTCCAAGCCGCCGTTTTTTATTTATTTTTTCCTTTTATAATGTGCATTAATACAATCCACACAATGATAAGTAATTAGCTAAGTTGCCGATCGATCCGTGACTGATCGGCGAAGATTCGGCTCGGGGGTTCACTAAATGGCTGTCAGTGGAGCAGAAGAGGACCAAAGATGTGAAGATCATGTGACCAGGCAGTCACTAGATACAATTGGTGCGCTGCTAGAGACAGGGCAGGGCTCAAAAGAAGAGGAAGGGGATGTGACTTTGTAAATGGTTGCTTGTTACATTATAATACATTCAAAATGTCATTCTTAGCAGGTTTTAAAAAAAAAATGCTTTTTTTCCCTCTCATAATACTTTCCTCATAGTACAGAACTGATTAATTAAAAAAAAATACACACGTAGGATATTGCTTGGTCTGCAGCTTTAAATGCAAATCCTTGCTTTGTTTCGGCTTGACTAGTATATGAAACATTTAAACATCTGATTGGTTTGAAGGATACCACACATTCTTGTGCCAACTTTTTTTTTTTTTTACACCAGGAGGACTTTGCAGTGAAACATCCGATGCCTCAATTCCTCCATGTTATGGACACGTGGCTTCCACTTTCATGTTGCTTTGTGCAATTTTGTTGAAGGTTATTTTCAACCTCCTCCCTTGGTTGGTTTTGATGATTGGGGTGTACTTTCACTTATTATGACCCAGATGAAGGCCCTATGCTGGGCCGAAACGTTGGTACTAAGATCTTTTCATAACTATGAAATTAGTAAGAGAGAGAGTGGCTCAGTGAGCCTGGTTCAATTCCCGGTGTCGGCTCCTTATGACCTTGGGAAAATCACTGTATCTCCCTGTGCCTCAGGCACCAAAAAATATACATTGTAAGCTCCACGGGGCAGGGACCTGTGCCTGCAAAATGTCTCTGTAAAGCGCTACGTAAAACTAGCAGCGTTATACAAGAACATGCTATTATTTAATTATTACTAACACAATTCTTTTATGCAGCGTGCAATAGCTTATTTTTTTTTTTTAAATGGTATTACTGTAGAATCTGTTTGCGTACCAGCAACTGGATTTTTTTTCTCTATGAAAGGCATAATTAGTCCCACAGTCGGCCAGTTTCATTTCTTAGGCGTGTAATATAGAGTGTGCGCTACCGTGCGCGCGTCAATTATAATTGGCTGTGTTAGCCAGACGTTTGTATACTAGGGACGCGCGTGTGCGCGGCCGTGAGCGGTGGCGCGGCAGACCGGGGAAAATCCAATAATATTGCATTTTCGCTCTGTCGCCACTCTGCGAACCAATCACAGCGCGGCCTAACGCTGTGACGTCAGGGTCACGCCCCCTAACTGCGCGCGTCACCGCTTGCACCCTAGCACGCGAAATCCTGGGCGCAGGCCTGCATGCGCAGCAGGGACTATATAACAATCCTTAGGGGCCTCCGAATGGGGAAGTGTTTGTCAGTCGTGTTTTCTTTCCCCTTATCCCCACCCTGTCCTCATCCAGGAAACAATAAAGATAAGAGGAGGAGGGGAAGAGGGACTCAGGCTGTACAAACAATTACTGAACACACACACAAGTGAGTAGCCAGAGGAAATCACACCCCTCCCAAGTCTGAGGCCTTGTACATAGTAGGCGCGCACGCGATGGAGCATGCGACGCCATGCGCGCGCCTGCTGCGCAGGCGATCCGCGGCGTGCGGGGGCTTGAGGAGTTGACGCGACTAGGAGCAGCTCCAATTCAATGTTTGGGGGCGTGTCCGTGATATCACGTGAACGGTTCGCCCTCATTGGCTGAACAGCGCACGTGACCCGGCCGTCGAGAGACAAAACCAAAAGATTTTGTCTTGTGAAAAATCGGACACGCTATCGCGCTCGTGCACACGTGCGCTGTATGGCCGTGCGCATTGCCTTACAGGTTGTTCCAGTTTTGGGGTGCACGGTAAGAGAAGGAGGAGCGGCCGGATACTTTGTTGAGCCTTGGGACCATGAACAGTCTCTTGGAGTCTGATCTCAGGTGATAGGTGCTGCGTGTGGTAGGGGTGAGGAGCTTGTTCAGGTAGCTGGGTAGCTTGCCCAGAAAGTATTTGAAGACAAGACAGGAAAGGTGAACTTTGCGCCTAGACTCGAGTGATGACCAATCTAGTTCTTTGAGCATTTCGCAGTGATGTGTGTTGTAGTTGCATTGGAGAACGAAACGGCATATTGAGATGTAGAGGGTGTCAAGTTTGCTAAGGTGGGTTTGGGGTGCCGAGCCGTAAACTATGTCTCCATAGTCTATTATTGGTATTAGCATCTGCTGTGCGATATGGTTTCTGACCAGCAGGCTTAGGGAGGATTTGTTCCTGTAAAGTACACCTAGTTTGGCATAGATTTTGGATGTCAGGGTATCAATGTGCAACCCAAATGTTAAGTGGGAGTCAAACCATATGCCCAGGTATTTAAAACTAGTAACAGGAGTTAGGGTTGTGTTAGCGTTGGTTCTGATCTGGAGCTCAGTCACTGGAAGCTTTAAAAATTTAGTCTTGGTCCCAAATACCATTGGTATAAAAGTCAATATAAACTGGTTGCTGAAATATTATTTCTAATACCCAAATTGTGAACATACAGCAATGCATTTCGCTAAACCTATATATAATAAAACATCTGCGGTCGATACATAGAAACGCAATTCTGCGCCAAACACGATGAACAGACTTTTAAGGTTTATGCTAAGTTGACCTTGGTGGCCGATTTGTCTGGACTTTCTCCTTTCTTTTGGCCGCACAGAAACATTTGTTTTTAGTATAAACCATTTACATATGTAAGCCGAGCGCAGGCCATCGCTGTGCGCCAAAGGGCGGTAAACAAAAAAAAAAAAGAATCATTTTGACGCAGGTTGAGAAATGTCAAGTTAACACAGTAAAACCTGTATTATCCGGCATTTTATCTTTAGTATCCGAAATTTCTGATCTAGCCCAATGCAAATCGTCTATGTGGTAAGCGGAATCCGTACCAAAGCTATCTGGCACCTCCATGTCGCTCCGAGTATTTACGAGCGCAGCCGGCTCTTTTTGACAGTATTACAGTAGTATTAGCGAGTACCTGTATACTATTTTATACTTTATCATGTGTTGTAATTCTTTGAAATGTTATACTACAATTATGGTATTCCTTTGTTAACCGGAATTTTTGCTTATCCGGCACCAGTTTAAGTTCTTTCAAAACCAAAGCTGTTTCACATTTTAGTCTGGTCTGTAATTGTTACATACGCCCATAATATATATATTATCTTTAAGTATGCATGCAATTTGTATATAATGTATACCCTGTTCACTTATGTAACTGTATTTGTAACCATGTATTATTTGTCATTATAACTCTATGTCCAGGACATACTTGAAAACGAGAGGTAACTCCCAATGTATTACTTCCTGGTAAAATATTTGATAAATAAATGTCCGGCATTTGACGTATAACAAAGCTTTTACTGTACATGGAAGCACTCAAGCACAAGTTAAATATGAGATTTACGCGCACTTACAGTATTTTGCCCCCCAAAAAAGCCCTTTGCGATGCTTAGGAAATGGTTTATTCGGGCTATTTGAATTTGTTCGGGAATAAAACAGCAAACACAAACGAAACACGGGAACAGTCTGGTCCCTCGGGTGGGACCTGTTACTTCACAGTCCTCTGACCCCAATCACGACACTAACCCTTCACATACCGTCCCCTGACAGCCCCCTCACTGACGGAAAAGGGCTGGTTTTGCCGCCACTAACAGCTGGCTGCCACTGGCCATTTCGGCCCTGAGGTAGGTGATTAGCGTTAGGATTAGGGGTTAAGGTTTAAGGGTAAGGGGTTAATGGGTTAAGGTTTTTAGGGTACGGGGTTAAGGTTTGGGTTTTAGGGGATCATTACCTGTAGCGGCCAAACGTCTCTGTGACGAAACGGGTGAATGGTCGCGTCTAAACGGCCGCTGCCAATTGTCCTATACGTACACAACAGTGTACCTGTACCCTACAAGACACATAAGCCTTTATCTGTACCATACAAGCCACACAAGCCTTTACATGTACCATACAAGCCACACACGCCTTTACCTGTACCATACAAGCACACACGCCTTTACCTGTACCATACAAGCACACACGCCTTTACCTGTACCATACAAGCACACACGCCTTTACCTGTACCATACAAGTACACAAGGCCACAAGCCTTTACTTGTACCACACAAGCCTTTACCTGTACCATACAAGCACACAAGGCCACAAGCCTTTACCTGTACCATACAAGCCTTTACCTGTACCATACAAGCACACAAGGCCACAAGCCTTTACCTGTACCATACAAGCCTTTACCTGTACCATACAAGCACACAAGGCCACAAGCCTTTACCTGTACCATACAAGCACACAAGGCCACAAGTCTTTACCTGTACCATACAAGCCTTTACCTGTACCATACAAGCCCCTATGGCTGCAGGTTAACCAGAAGGTTGGAGATCAGAGCAGCAAACCCCTTCACACAGGGCAGGTACACACCAGGACACCTCCCTTATATATTGCTCAGTGTCCTACTTTCTAGTTCACCTCCAGGAATGATTACAGGGCAGCGAAACCCTCCATGCAGGAAATATAGACAGAGACCTAGATCCACAAAACTTGGAAAAAATTCCCATGTGCTGTGTACTGCGTGCTATACAGTACTGTAATTGTGAAGCGCTTTGAGTCCCATTGGGAGAAAGGCGCTGTATGAAATTAAGTTATTAATAAACTATGATAAACCCGACTAAATCATACTTAGATTGTAAGCTCTTCAGGGCAGGGAGACCTTTTCCTAATGTTACTTGTATGTCTGAAGCGCTTATGTGTTATTTGTATTATTTGTTAGTTTATATTATTATGTCGTGTATTACTGCTGTGCGCCTGTATGTGCATTAATGGCGCTACGTAAATAAAGATATACATACGTACTCGATAAGAGAAAAGAACTCATGAGTTTAACCTACAAATGTCTTCATATCGTACACGCAATCTAGAAAAAAAGATGACCCTTTTGCAATAAATATTGCGGTCATTTAACCCGTGTCCTGCAAAATGTAGTTAAAATTGTCTTTAAATGAAGTTAAAATCGGGAATATCATGTAACAGCAAAAAAACACAAGATTAACGCACATCCAAATTCACTAAAAGTCAACATTTCAGCCTCCTTAACCCTTTGTTATTACTCAGATTATGCTGCCTGGAAGCTGCACGTCTTTAACTGTTTCTAATATTTTCATTGAAAATGGGGTTTTAGTTACATATTTTGAGTTTTAAGCCTTAACGTAAAACCTGAGAATGAGCTCACAAGCGGTATTTGCGGCACACTGCGCGGTGGAGGGTTTCTGTCACTGCTTTACCCACCATAACTTATATTATGTGTGGTTGAAATCTTAATATAATTGTTTTTAAAGAGACGCAGGGGCAATGCAGCTCAGAACAGGAGCGCAACTAGAGGGGGGGGTGTAAAGGTCCACCTGCACCCCTAAGACTTGCAATCGTTCCTGCAGGGGCCCTGCACTCTTCCCCCACAGCAATGGAACTTGTTGCCATGGGAGAGAGCAGGGACTCTGTAAGAGAACAGCCCTCCTCTATCCGCATTGCGGTGTCATGGCAACGCGATGGCACATGGCGATGCGTTGCCATGACAGCGCGTCGCCACTTGCCGACTTCCCCCCAATCGGATTCTCTGCTTGCGCCCCTGGCTCAGAGGACCTGGTGATAAAAGAATGACATTAGAAGTTAGAACGTGCCAGATCTGGGGGTCACTCTGGCGTAGCGTGCAAACGTATCATACTGGGCGCGCGAGGTCCCGGCTTCCCACCAACGCAGGAATTGAGTGAAAAAGAGGGGTATTCAGTGTGCAGAGGAGGGGGTGGGGATTGAGCGTGAGGAGGAGGGGGGGAGGAAGTGAGTGAGAGGGGAGGAATTGAGGAAGTTGAGTGAGAGAGGAGGGAAGAGAGAGTTAGTGAGGAGGGGAGGAATTGAGTGAAAGGGAGTGGAATTGAGTTAGAAAGGAGGGGGGAGAGTGAGAGAGGAGGGGGGGAGAAGAGAGAGGAAGGAGGGAGAGTGAGAGAGGAGGGGGAGAGAGAGAGGAGGGGGAGAGTGAGAGAGAGGGGGAGAGTGAGAGAGAGGGGGAGAGTGAGAGAGGACGGCTGAATGAGAGAGGAGGGGGGGAGAAGAGAGAGGAAGGGGGAGAAGAGAGAGGAGGAGGGAGAGAGAGAGGAGGGGGGAGAGTGAGAGGGGGGGAGAGTGAGAGGAGGGGGGAGAGTGAGAGAGGAGGGCTGGGTGAGTGAGAGAGGAGGGGGGGGGGAGGACACAGAGAAGGGAGGAAGAGAGAGGAAGGGGGGAGACAGAGAGGAAGAGTGAGAGGACGGGGGAGAGAGAGGAGGGCTGGGAGATTGAGAGAGGAGGGGGAGAGTGACAGAGGAAGGTTGGAGAGTGAGAGAGGAGGGGGATAGTGAGAGAGGAGTGGGATAGTGAGAGAGGAGAGGGGGTAGTGAGAGAGGAGGGGTGAAGTGACAGAGAATAGTGGGGAGAGTGAGAGAATAGAGAGAGAGAGTAGAGAGGGAGAGAGAGAGTAGAGAGGGAGAGAGAGTAGAGAGAGAGAGTAGAGAGGGAGAGAGAGTAGAGAGGGAGGGAGAGAGAGAGTAGAGAGGGAGAGAGTGAGGGGGTCTTTACATTTTCTTTGCAGGGGGGCCCAGAAATTGTAGTCACGCCACTGATCCTGTGGCCACAATATGCAACTAAAACCCCAATTTAAGTGAAATATTACAACTAGTTAAAGCTGCGCAGGCTTTAATGCAGCATGAGATAAGTAATGAGAAAGGTTTAATAATGACGCAATGCCTGGTGTCAGCGAATGTGGATGTGCGCGGATCTGGTCATTCTTAATTCTAGCTGATTTTGCTCCCACCCCGACAGCACTACAGTAAATGATAAAAACACTGTAAGTACTGTTTGTGCCGGGCGAGCCTGTCATAACACACTGAGCAAAATAATGTAACTGCTCTGGTGCCTGAGGCTAGCATTGCATTGCAAGGGAATGCCTTCAGGCACCTAAGGGGTTACCATAAAACATAAACACCGTACAAATAAATAATCATACAAAAACATAACATTCATACGGCCAAATATTAAACCCATGACTAGCTCGCCCCTGGGGCTGCTAAGGGATACATATTTTAAGACGTTCTACATCGCTAATATTGTTTGTTTTAGGTTGGCTAATCTAATCTCGCCTATGTATATAGTGGCCATTATATACATAGGCGAGATTGGCTTAATGGCAGCCTGGGGTAGGTGCTAAAAACTGACGCTATGTTTGGGCGGTAGCGCCATGGTAACGATAGTGGCCGGCGCGATCAAAATGCAGTGCTTCCATGAGGCAGAATGGGAAGAAAGAAGATCCGGCGCCACTGCAAGTGACAAGCATCCAGGCCACTTCCGGGTAAGTTGAAAAAACTTTATTGGCGCATTACACACACACGGCTACACCATGCTCTCCCCCTCAACGCGTTTCGTCTTGGACGAAGCGCTGTTCCATAGCGTGAAACGCGTTGAGGGGGAGATCATGGTGTAGCCGTGTGTGTGTAATGTGCCAATAAAGTTTTTTCAACTTACCCGGAAGTGGCCTGGATGCTTGTCACTTGCAGTGGCGCCGGATCCTCTTTCTTCCCATTCTACTCCTCAGAAGGCTGCACGCGGGATACCGGAGAGCAGAGGAGAGCAGGACCCAGATCAGAGAGCTTCTATAGGTGTGGGGTATCCCTCCCAGCTCTGATCTATCTAGAGGTCCCCTATTGCACCCTCCTCCGTCCACCAGTGACTGCACTGACACCTACGGGTGCCGAGACCACAACCGGAACGTAGGACAGTTTTTTCCTTCCATGAGGCAGGCCTTAGAGCACGCGATGCAGAGCGCCAGCGCACGCAAAGCAACAAATCAATGTGTTTCTGTCGTACGAGGGCCGGGTCACGTGGACGGGTCGCCCAATGAACCAGCTCTGTCACGGTCACGCCCCCGACACGCGCACCTCACTCCCCCTCCCCCGTCACAAATTGCTCCTCCTAGAGGCGCGCGCTAAGCCACGCGCACGGTCACGCACGCACCCACAAGGACGCGGCCGGTGTCATTTGCCATTAATGACTCATTTCTGTTAAATTAAACTCATATCGTTAAATTAAACTCATATGTACGGCTGGACAATATACCCCCACCCTGAGGCATACTTCTATCTAAGGGGTGCGCAAACTTTTCCCCGTGCACACCCCTGCCTGCTCTCCTCGGCGCCTACCCCTCCCCCCCTGCTCGACCCCGGCGTCAAATGACAAGCGGGGTCATGTGACATCACGCTGCCATGGTACTACGATGACGCGTCGCGGGAAGGTAAGTGTGTTATAGAGGCCTCGCGCGGTCCCCCGGCATTTAATTTAAATGCCTGGGGGGAGAGCGCCCCCCCCCCCAGAAAATCTAGCCCCCCCCCCCCCAGTTTGCACACCGCAGCTCTATCCCACAATAACCGCCATTTTACCTTTTGTTCCAACATTGTCCCTTACTCCCTCTACATTGTACTCTCTCAGGAGCAGGGCCCTCATTACGTCTCTGTATCTGTTTGCGCTTGTTTGTCCTTATTGTAAGACATTCTGTTTATACAATGGATGTCTCTTGCGTTCTTCTCAAGGATGTCTTCTTTCTACCCCCTTTGTATCTAAAACCCTCTCCCGCCTTAAACCTTTTTCACTGACTGCCCCACACCTCTGGAATGCCCTTCCCCTCAGTACCCGACTTGCACCCTCTCTATCCACCTTTAAGACCCACCTTAAAACACACTTGCTTAAAGAACACGATACATAAAGCTTGGCCCCCTGCAGACGCACTTACCAGAACTCCCTCCTACTGTCTCTGTACGTTCTCCCTACCTACCAATTAGACTGTAAGCTCCTCGGGGCAGGGACTCCTCTTCCTTAATGTTACTTTTATGTCTAAAGCACTTATTCCCATGATCTGTTATTTACATTATCTGTTATTTATTTGATTACCACATGTATTACTACTGTGAAGCGCTATGTACATTTATGGCGCTATATAAATAAAGACATACAATACAATACAATACAATGTCCCTCTGTACGGCCTCACCGCGCTGCGGAATAAGCGGGTGCTTTACAACGAAACGATAATAACATGTGTTATTGTATGTGCAAACACGTTGAAATCACCCTGTAAAAATAACCCATTTTTTTGTTTCTTTTTTACCCTTATTGGGGTTGAGTGAATCTGGACCAGAAAGAGCAGCAGTCTTGTCAGCACACCAGCCCAGGCGGGCTCCTGGACACCATCCTTATAGGGTGCTTTGTGTCCTTAGGAGCCTTCAGCTCACCTGTGATTTAGGCTGTGCTTATAGTGACCGATGATGTCACCCGTCGCCATAGTTGTAATTCAAGTTTAGGCGATGTCGCTGGCTACAAGGCCAGTGACGTCATAAAAGGGGAAGGCCGAGGGACGGCGAAGCTCTCTGATTGGCCACAAGGGGAGACCGTTGGCGAAAAAAAATCAAATAACAGTGATCACCAGATTTTTGGTAGCGCTGTCGCTTGGTCGCGCGCACGATAAGCGCCGATGATGGCGATAATGCATTTGTTCAGACGCGACGTCGGCACTATAAGCGCAGCCTTAGTTAACCCTGGCAATTGAAATAATGCGCTCATTAAAATGTTCCACTGCAAAAATAAAAATAGTTTATTTTTATATAGCAATGACATAGGGTGAAAGAATATATTAAGCGCAAATTAATTAATAAACATAATATTGTATCCAGGCTTCTACCTACTGCCATAGTGCAAGCCATTCCTATCCACTTCATATTTTTTCGTTACTTGTCTGGTTGCGTTTGCGGCCCATATTTGTTTTTTCATGTATAGCAATGACATGTACACAACACGGTATATAGAATTTTTGCAGGCACAGGTCCCTGGCCGGAGAGCTTACAATCTATTTTTTGGGGCACAGGGTGATAAAGTCACTTGCCCAAAGGTCAGAAGGAGCTGACACCGGATTCACTGAGCCACTCCCTCATGTTATTGATTATATACACCAGTGGTGCGCAAACTGGGGGGCACAAGATGTTCAAGGCGGGGGCACGGCGGTTGCAGACGCCCCACGCTCTTCCCCAAGGCATTTAAATTAAGTGCCCGGGGATCGCGTCAGGCCTCTGCAACTTCCCTTGCCTTGGGCGACACGTCGCCATGGTAACGCGGCGTCAAATGATGCTGCAGGGTCACGTGACATCACATTGCCATGGCAGCGTGATGCCATGTGACCTTGCAGCGTCATTTGACGCCGAAGACAAGGTAATGAGGGGGCGCGAGCAGGGGGGAGACTGAAAAGAGCTATTAGTTCACTGCACCTATACCATGCCATAATAATAATAATAATAATAATAATAATAATAATAGCATGTTCTTGTATAGCGCTGTTAGTTTTATGTAGCGCTTTACAGAGACATTTTGCAGGCACGGGTCCCTACCCTGTGGAGCTTACAATCTATGTTTTTGGTGCCTGAGGCACAGGGAGATAAAGTGAGTTGCCCAAGGTCACAAGGAGCCGACACCGGGAATTGAACCAGGTTCCCCTGCTTCACACTCAGTGCCAGTGTCTTTACTCACTGAGCCACTCCCTCTCCCTAATTGACTCCTAATTGTACCTGTTACGTCATAGGCACTTGCTCGTTTTCTAGGGGTGAACGGGCTGACTGCTCCGACAGAGCGGCCGGCTCCATCAAAACAGATGTGCTGCCCTCTCTACTTCCGCTCCAGGGGCCTGTTTGTGATCAAGAGAACGCATGCCCGGAAGGGATGGGGCACCAGGTGGGCGCTCTGGTGCCCTGTAAGGTTTAAGGTTTAACAAATACAGGCCCCATCACAGCACCGAATACCCGGATCGGGAGGCTGGTGCGATTCCCAGCCAGGGCTACCGGCAGGTGCCTGGGTGTAATGTAGTCATTGGTGGCAGGTGACAGTTCCACGACAATAGAATGAAGTAAACAGCTGCTTAGCTGAAGCAGCTCAGAGATGGAAATGGGACTTTTTAGCCGCGGCCGTTTAGCCGCGGCCGTTTTGGCCCTGAGGTAGGTGATTAGCGTTACGGTTATGCGTTAAGATTTTTAGGGTAAGGGGTTAACGTTAGGGTTTTTATGGTAAGTGGTTAAGATTAGGGGTTTTAGGATAAGGGGTTAATTGGTAGAATATTTAGGGTAAGGGGTTAACGTCAGTTTTTTTTTAGGGTCGCGGGTTAAGGTTAGGGTTTTTAGAGTAAAGGGTTAATGTTTGGGTTTTTAGAGTAAAGGGTTAATGTTTGGGGTTTTAGAGTAAAGGGTTAACGGTAGGATTTTTCGGGTAAGTGGTTAACGGTAGGATTTTTCGGGTAAGTGGTTAACGGTAGGATTTTTCGGGTAAGTGGTTAACGGTAGGATTTTTCGGGTCGCGGCTAATTCTCCTAGACCGGCTTTGAGACAGCTCTTTCTTCAGCTTACCTTTAAGGAACAGAAGGAGGAAATACCATCCAGGTCAGTAAGGCCACACCGAGCCATCCATAGCACCTGCAAGTGTGACAGCGAGGTTCCAAGGTCCCTGTAAGAGGGGGACACACAGCAAAGTGTTATGGACCCTTCAGAACATCCAGCCCCTCCTAGAACCTCAGTGAACCAATGAAAGTGGCACAGTGGTTAACCCAGTGTTTCCCAACTCCAGTCCTCAGGCAACCCCAACAGGTCAGGTCTTAACGATATCCCTGCTCCAGCACAGCTGGGTCAATCAGCAGCTCAGTCATTTTGACTGAGCCACCTGTGCTGGAGCAGGGATATCCTTAAGACCTGACCTGTTGGGGTTCCCGGAGGACTGGAGTTGGGAAACACAGGGTTAAACAATCAAAGTATTTTTAAATCCCTTGTTCAGACGGCAATGGTCTTCTTAATATCCAAATGCTCTGGGTATTTTTTTTTTAAAGCATCTTTACCTAATCTCTTTTCCGATAAGACTGTTTGTAAATTGTTGGGTATACAGGCATATTGTTCACCCAGAGTTGTTTTGTTTGACTAATAGCAGCAGCATGAGGTTAAAGAGACTATGGGAGAGGACAATGGTTTTCCATTGCCAGATAAGCATAGAATTAAACAGGGCCTGAAGAAACAGATACCAGTACAGTAGTTATAGAAAGAGAAGAAAGCCCCTATTGGGTGCACTTATAACCAGTCTGACAAATGGGAAGTGGTGAATGAGTTAAGAAAAATTACTTTTATTACACATATAATGGGGTCGGTTAATAATAGGAACAAATATTAAAGGCTAAGGTAGATGTGTGGAGGATTAATAGCGTGCCACCTAGAGAGGGTAGTGCCTAAGGCAGCGCGTATAGTGCCCGCGACGGGCTGCTAGCGAAAGTTATATTTCGCTTTGCGACGGTGCCGCTGGCTTTCTGGCATTTCATTGGTTCAGGGGCTGTCACATGAGGCGACAGCCCCTAAAAAAAATCAAATATTCATCTTCCAAATTTGGCGACGCGATGTCGCTCCGTCGCATTGTCGCAGTCGCGCTTACTATAAGCGCACGCGGCGGCGGCAATGTATTTCTTTTTGGCCGACGTCGCCCGTCGCGGGCACTATACGCACAGCCTTAGGAGGGAACTAGCCTATATGCTAGTTCTATTCATACGCAGTGACAATCCCACATAGTACTGCTGGTTCGGAGGTAGTCACAGGATATCCCTTTATACGGCCAGGATGTGAGAGAGAAGTCACTAAAGGTTGGTAACGGGAAAAGCTGCCCTCACAGTGGATGCTGCAGGGATGTCCAGCAGCCTATGAGTGTGAGTGTAGGCCCACAATAGCGCTGACCAGTAGAGAGCGCTTCAACGTTGCAGCGAGCACTTTATTGGTTGTACCTGAAGAAACAGACTCATTTTTACCCAACACGTTGTTTATACAATGATTTTAGCACTGCCTCTTGAAAAGCTCCATAAACCTCTTACCCAGAGGTCTTCTGAACCCCTTGACTGGCAGACACGCCAACATGTATTAGGCCAGGGCACAAGCTTATCGTAATGTCTGTAGCAGTTCCCCGGTACAGAATCTTTTTGAAAACCCATTTTTTTTTGTTTTTTAACATTACCAGTGTCCATTTCAGCTCACTTACTGGGGGAAGGTGCCACCGGTTCCTCCCCTCCCCGGGAAAGAAAATGGAGGTTTCAATCGCCCGCTTCCCACGGGCCAATAGGAATCCGCCACGTCATCCTTTGCGACTTCCTATAAGCAATAGTGACGCGGGAAATTAAAAAAACCAGGACGTACCGGAAGCACCTTCCCATTTCAGTGGGAAAAACTGCCCTTAAGCTGCCTGAGCAACTAGTGTGAAATTAGCTGCAGCAGTGAGTCTAAGGCGGAGTCCATGGTGTGAGAGACCGCGCGGGGGCGTCCGCACGGGGCGCGAGCAGATTGCCTTAAGGCAGTGATCGCGCCCATAGACCGTGCGGGCGCACACGGGCGGAGGTCAGCGCGCGTTGCGCAAGAAATCAGTCGAAACGGATTTTTTTGGCGCGACACGCAGGTCACGGGAGCGCTTCGCCCAATGAGGGCGAACCAGCTCCGTGATGCTCCTAGGAACGCCCCCCCCCGCCCCCCCAGCACCCGCTTTCCCACAGCCTCCGCACGCCTCAGCGCAGGCGAAGGCGCCATGGCCCGGGCGTAAAGGTCCTTCGCGGGCCGCCAGCTAAGAGCCCTATAATAGGGGGACGGTCTTCTTACCTCACGGACAATATCAGACTGTTGTTGAGTTTCAGCTGCCTTAGGCTGGGCATATAGTTACCTGCAACATTCAGAGACAACATTTACATCTATTAATAATAATCGGGTTTTTTTTATTTGTATAGTGCTGACAGTGTACGCAGCGGTGTACATAACATTTTTGCTGGTGCGAGTCCCTGTCCCGCAGAGCTTGCAATAAATTGTTTGGTGCCTGAGGCACAGGGAGATAAAGTGTCTTGCCCAAGGGCACAAGGAGCTGACACCGGGGTTTGAGCCAGGCTCCCCTGCTTCTAACTCAGTGTCATTGTTTTCAGTCATACCAAGCTATCTTGCCTCTCTGTTACACTCCAGCGTGTGGTTTGAGAGAGTGCTTATAAGGCGATATAGGATGAGTTACAGGGCAACCACATTATAGCATGCATAAGGCTTGTTCTATAGTAGGTGTGGGCTCGCGCCTGTGCGAACCGTGTGCACGTGACGCACTCTTTTTGTGTGTATGCTGTGAGCGACAATCTTGGAAGGTACTGTGTGTTTGTGTGTGTCACTGGGTAACTGTGTGTGTGTGTATAGATTGTGTGAGTTAATAATTTATTAAATAATATTTTTAAAATAAAAAAGACATGTTGGATGAATAAAAATTATTATTTTTATTGTGCAATGTTGATAATATATATATATATATATATATATATATATATATATATATATATATATATATATATATATATATATATATATATATAGTGGTTGACAAATCACCAAAAAATCTACTCGCCACACAAAAAAATCTACTCGCCACCTAGTACCAAACGTGTGCTGCTTGGGCCAATATTTACTCGCCCGGGGGTTAAATCCACTCGCCCTGGGCGAGCAAATGTATAGGTTTGTCGAACACTGTGTGTGTATATATATATATATATATATATATATATATATATATATATATATATATATATATATATATATATACATACACACACACATATTACAGCGGCGGTAGCTGCGTGGCCCTATTATAGAAAGGCTGACTAACCACAGCCAATTAGAAGTGACGCACACACGCACGGTGGAGCAAGCGCGCCCACTATAGAACAGCCCTAAGAATTGAAGTAAGTATAAGCAGGGCTGGAGACAGCTTATACAGGGACCTGAGCACAGCTTATACAGGGACCTGAGCCTCAAGGATGTCAAGGTGGTTAAAGGGTGTGTAACATTTGGAGGTTAACGGGGGGTTAGCAGGCCCTCAGTACCTGCGGACCCAGCTCCAGCTGCGAATGAGCGACCAGCAGGGTGGCAGAGGAGGGCCCAGTCGTACACTCGCTGAAGTTGTACCCGACTTCCCGGTCGGGCCCTACTTCCGGTATCGGCCGCGGCAGGCTCGCCCCAAAGCTGCCGGGCCCGTGACAGTTGTACCAGCTCTCCAGAATTTACGGTCATGTGATCGCTTCAGCAGCAATCACATGGTCACCTGAATCCCCTCCCCCCACCCCAGCCGACCCCTCTATTTGAGAGGCATGCCCGATCAACTCTTGGAACACGAGCTTTTGTGCCATGACATACCTAGAACGTCAATAGAGCCTCAGGGGTGCAAGGGCCTGTGATGTACTAGATGCTTATTAGGCATTTTGGAGTATCTAGAACTAGGTAATAAACTAATGGGTTTCAGCCCACGTTGAAGATAAAAGTGCAGTTCCCTCCAATATGATCTATATTAAAAGTGAGCTCCATGTGATGCCCTACAAATCAGATTACCAACCGTATATATATATATATATTTACTTATTTATACCTTTTTATCATTTACATTTCTAAATACCGTATCCACGTGGCAACTCCACAAGGCAGTACAGAGCTGTTTTCCATGCAGATTACAGAGGATTTTATCAGAAAAAAATTCTTACTTTAATCTTCTCAGAGAAGGTTCTTTAAAGTCTTTTATTGTCACAAAGGATTGGTCCCCGCTGGCTACTGCAGCGCCCGCCAAGAGCCGCCCCTCAATGGGTCCGGGCTCGCTGCTAGGGAGGGCCGCCGCGCTGCGCGGTCAGTTCTTTCAGCAGACTGGAAATTTGTGCTCAGTACTCGCGACGGAGCGCTAGGCCACGCCCCCGGTGGTTCAGCCAATGAGGGCGAACCTGCCGGGTGACGTCATGGCCGCGCCCCGTCACTCCCCCCTGTCTTTCCCCCTGCAGCTCACTGCAGAGCAGGGTACTCGGCTGCATGTGCCGCCAGCCTGGCAGTAGCGCGTGCAGCGCAGGCAGCGGGGCCGTAGCCTAAGTGATAGGGACCTGGCAGGGATATTAATTTAGGTTTAGGGCTGAGGTTTTTTTTAGGGATGAAATACACTGTTTCCAAAAAAATCAGTCAGCAGAGAAAAAAAAGGAGTGCTATTCCATAAGACGCCTTACGGTCCAGTATGGGCATAAGGGGCAATATTCATTAGGATGTGTGGGGAAGTGTCTTTTTGAGTAGGACTGCTTAAGACTGAGTAAGACTGCTTATGGGCATGTGGTCTTTCTGGGTTCATGGGGTTCAGCCCTCATCAAATAAGTGCTCCTTACCAAAATTTCCCAGGCTGCTGTCACTGGTGTCCACACACATCTGAAGAGCCTTAGCGTCTTGCAGATTCTCCACCCCGGTTAGCGCTTGCTGCAGAGAGGAATAGATGACTAAAGTGATCTAATGGCAGTGATATGTTCACAGAGTTAATGGACAGTCCCACGTAGGGCCAACGTGACCTAATGACAGTGAAGTGTTTAATAGGATAAAGGGTCAGCTCCAACAGGAAGCAAAGTGACTGTCACGGGAGACCAGGACTATCACACCAGGGATCAATTCGCCAGACAGAAACACAGAGTTTATCAAATGTATTTATTGCAAAAATAAATATCCACAACTATTTACAGTAAATCAACACACACACTTAAAACTGGGAAACTGGGGTTACCCTATAGAACTGCGTGCAAGGACCTCCCTAAAGAGATTGTCTGTCCTTTCTTCCTGCAGTGTCCTATGCAGCTTCTTTCCAGCTGCCTCTGCTAAAGAACTCTGAGCTCACAGCTAAGGCTGCGGCCCCGCTGGCGCTGGCGGCGCTCTTGCTTGAGAGCGTTGACGTCCCCAGCTCTCCAAGCATGAGCGCCTGGTGTCCTGTCTATTTTGTAAGCACGCGCGTGGGGGCATGGGGGCTTGTTGAGCGCGCTTCAAAGTCTCTTTTTTTGGTCTCCCCAAGCGCCAAGCTAGGGAGAGCGTGCGTGCCCACACACGAGTTAGCAAGCACCGCGTGACCGGGAACAATTTACATTTCAGGAACTAAACTCGGCAAGCGCCGCGCGCTCAGCACTAGCGTGGACGCAGCCTTAAGCTGCGTCCATACAGGTGCAGACCGCGCGGCCGCGTCCGCTGAGCGATCAGACCTAAAGGCAGTGATCACGTCTATACAGTGTGCGGGCGCGCGATGCACGTGAAATCAGTCAAAACTGATTTCTCGCGCGATAGGGCGGTCATGTGAGCCAGCTCCGTGACGTCACTGGCCCGCCCATAGACACGCCCCCGGACGACGCCATGTACTAAGGCCAGGCTTTCCCTCAGCCTCCGCACAGCTGCATCCTCTATGGACACAGCCTTAGGCCTTGGCCATGTTTGGCGCTTGCTGGCGGAAGCGTGCTGACGCGCGCTCCCGCTCAGCACTGAGCCCCTACAGCCGCAATTAGAGCGGCTTTAGTAGGGGCTCACCTGCGCTTCCGCGCGCTTGCGGAAGCGCAGGTCTTAGGGGAATTTAAAATTCCCCCGCTTGCCGGTGAGACAGGCCGGTCACGTGAGCGGTTCGCCCAATGAGGGCGAACCAGCTCTGTGACGTCACTGGCCCGCCCCCGGCCAGTGACGCGCCCGCCCCCTGACGGCCTGCTGAGAGCGAGTGCGGTAAGCAACCGCAAGGCCAGGGAAAGCACCCACTTTCCCTGAGCCTCAGCGCGCCTCAGCACGCCAGCGGTAAGCGTGTCCGAGGCCTTAAGCTGTGCTTATCGGATCTAGCTAGGGGTCTCCCTCCCCCCAGGTGTTTGCAATATGACCCAGCCCCTGATTGGTGGGTGGAAATGCAACAACAAACAAAGTTACATGCAAAGAGTTACTTGGAAAGGTCACAGAGCACTCTGCAACATTCCAGCTCAACATAACATTAACCCCCGTTTCCTGATGTGCTGGAACCAGGCTTACAATACAGAGATATATATACAGAGATATATATATATATATACACACACGCACACAATACAGATGTATTACTAACAGGTAGGGGTAATGGCAGGCTTGACCTTTATTAAAAGCAGACACATTTACCCCTTCCGTCACAGTGACCTAATAGCAGCGACATGTTTAATGGTTTAAACTAAAGGGTCAGTCCTACGTAGGATCAAAGTGACATAATGACAGTGACATGGTTAAAGGGTCTATCCCAAGTAGGATGAAGGCGACATGATGACAGTGACATATTTTATGGGTTAAAGGGTCAGTCTCACATACGATCAAAGTGACCTAATAGCGGATATATGCTTTGCAGGCACTTATATCTCTGAAGGCATCTTACCAGTTTACCTGGTGACAGGTATTCATCCACAAGACCATCATCTTGTTCTCGGTTGAGTGGATTGGGGTTTAGAAGTCCCTGCCACCCCACATCTGTCACCCTGACACTGGCAGTGCCAGGGCGTGCGTCCACTCTTCTATCCATGTGGGACATACCTATAAATGCAGGAGCAAATTGTCAAGACCCCACGGGTTTTCAACTCAGGTATCAGATCTTTTAGTTAGCGGTGAGCAATATAGTGTTGCAGGGGCTGGTCTAATGAACAAGACTTTCGAGTCAAACATCCATCAGCTAATATACAATCTGTTTAGATAACAGCTGACCTGCAATCTGATTGGTCCCCTGTCGGTGTATACTGTATACAGTACACATCTTTGTTGCCTCTGCTACCAGATGATTCCTCATCTTCTGCTACTACAGATGCCAGTTCCTGAAACCCAAGTTCTGCCAGTCTTTTATTCTGAAACCAGTTACATGTTTACTACATTACCAGCTGTCCCCACCTTCATAAGATTACAGAGGACAGATCTGAGTTTGAGACCTGTCAAGTCCTAACCTAAATATACACAATGGGCCATAGGACACCTTCCGATCTACAGGAAGGTGTCTTATCAAATAGCACCCCTTAGTAAATATGGAGCTGTGTCTTTGGAGTCGTGCCAAGTGGGGCAACTTTTCATCCACAAAACGCACCCCAACAAAGTGTATCACTGTTTTTTTTTTATAAATATGGACCATCGATCTGTATATTTCTCTCCCCTATATTATTATTGCAATTAAAGCAGGTATGGCATAATTTCAAAAACTGTGGCTCTCCAGAATCCTGATTTTTTGGGGCATTTTCATGCTATTTATCTCCTGAGATATTGAGTCCTTTAAAACAGAGCCTGCATGTAGTAACATGTCCGTTGTGAGCTCGCCAGATTACCGGGAGAATAATGCTCATTCAATTCTGCCTTTGACTAGCACAGGAGTGGCCGACTCCAGTCCTCAAAAGCCACCAACAGGTCAGGTTTTAAGGGCATCCCTGCTTCACCACAGGTGGCTCAGTCATAATGACTGAGGCACCCGTGCTGAAGCAGGGATATCTATAATACCTGACCTGTTGATGGCCCTAGGGAACTGGAGTTGGCCACCCCTGAACTAGTAGACGGTCAACGACTTACTCCTCTCTATTGAAGAAAGGCCTTCCCACACTTCCTTCACTAAGAGAATGGCCCATCCATTTCCTCCCGTGAGTGAGAACAGAATTCCACTTCCTCCTTTGCTTATGCACCGGCGCTCATCTTCTTCTTCCTCTCTAGGAGAATGACGCTCACCCTGTGTTGCCACCTGCTATTGAAGACTAACCCGGAGAATTTTTGCAATCACATTAAAAAAATTTTTAATTGATTAATTTTTATTGATATATTTACAATCATTGATATATTTACGTCAAATGGCGCCGAGTTGCCAGGACAACGGGACGTCACGTGATGTCGCGGCAACATGCGGCGTCGCGTTGCCATGGCAATGTGGAGCTGCGTGTCACGTGACGTCCTGTTATCACGCCATTTGACGACGTGGAGCCATGTTAACGATTCCCTGCAGGTGGAGATGCCGCTGCTGCCGCAGAAGGTAAGAGCCGAGGCCGGGCCCGGTGATTTCACAGGAAAATCCGTAACCCGGAGATACGTGGCCGAAACCCGTAGTCTCTGGGTCAAAGCCGGATTGGTGGCTACCCTGTGCTCACCTGCTCCTTCAGGGCGGTTCCCGTCACTCATTTTTTGTACCCCCCTTTTTGTTTTTACCATGATGGGAAATGGGAGGTCCTCAGAGCTGAGCAGCTCTGGGCAGCCCCATTGCCGAGATACTTACCGGTTTAAATCTCTCTCCAGGGGAAACAAAATGTCCGCTACATCTAGGACCAGTAGTAAGAAGCCGCACCATCATTGGTTGCAGCTCTTTGTTGGACGGCTACTGAAATTCCCTTTAAAAACCACAAAACAATACCGGTAACTTCACCTGTGTGTATCCTGGGAACTGGAGGTCCCGGAATTGAAAACAGCTCGGTACCGCTCCGGAGTTCTCCTCGCCCCCCCCCCCACCCCCCTGGTTCCAATCCTGTAAAGAAAAAGAGAGTTTAGTTAGGGGGAATTGCAGCTTTAAGCAGTGATGTTCCAATTTCCACACCATACCAGTTCCAGCATTTTATTGATTTCCCTTTATCGTCAGTCCCTTGACGCTGCAAATTGCTGATTTCAGATGTGTCAGCACTGACATCATTCAATCAGTCCCCTTTTCGCAGTTAACCCTCTGGGTGCTCCAAGATGTAGCCACTATGTCATGGGGTGGTTAACTCCAGTTCTCAGGGGCCACAAGCAGGTCTGGTTTTAAGGATATGCCTGCAACAGTACAGGTGGCTTAATCAGTGGCTCAGTCAGGATGACTGAGCCACCTGTGCTGAAGCTGGGACATCCCTAAGACCTGGCTTGTTGGTGGCCCTTGAGGACTGGAGTTGGCCGCCCCTCCATTAATGTCGTGGGGTCTGGCACTCCAGGGATCCCTTGACGTAGTGTGGCTACGCCATGCCTTAAAAGAGCTTGTTTTCCAAGGGAGATCGCATCCTATGGAGGGCAGAACATGATCTGTAGTGCAGGGTTAAGGGACCCAGTGGTCACATGATCGTCGTTTGCCAGAGATGTCCCATGGCGCTGAAAGGGTTAAAAGTGCAATTCCCCCATAGCCAGCCAGAACCCCCCCAACTCCCTATTTATACAGACAGGGACGGCAACGGGGGTGGGGGGGGGGCAGTCTGCCGGGGTTGGCTTCCCGGGCCCGGTGAGTCGGGGCACGGCCGCCCGGGCCCCCTGTGCGGCCGTCAAGAGGGGGGGACAAAAGATAATGGCTGCCGGTCGCGGCCCTCTGATGTCAGCACGCGTCAGCTTCCAGTGCGCTGACTGGAAGCTCGGCGTGGGACACAGAGTGAGGAGGCCTGCATCTAATGGCCGGTCGCAGCCGGGCCCCGACTCTCCGCCGGACCCCGCAGCCACCAGTCCCCGCAGCCACCGGTCCCGACCATCCCCACGGTATGTCCACTTTTTGTATATGTATTGTGGGGGGAGTGTGGGTCTTTTTATATGTATTGGGGGAGTGTGGGTCTTTTTATATGTATTGGGGGAGTGGGGGTCTTTTTATATGTATTGGGGGAGTGGGGGTCTTTTTATATGTATTGGGGGAGTGGGGGTCTTTTTATATGTATTGGGGGAGTGTGGGTCTTTTTATATGTATTGGGGGAGTGGGGGTCTTTTTATATGTATTGGGGGAGTGTGGGTCTTTTTATATGTATTGGGGGAGTGTGGGTCTTTTATATGTATTGGGGGAGTGGGGGTCTTTTTATATGTATTGGGGGAGTGGGGGTCTTTTTATATGTATTGGGGGAGTGTGGGTCTTTTTATATGTATTGGGGGAGTGTGGGTCTTTTATATGTATTGGGGGAGTGGGGGTCTTTTTATATGTATTGGGGGAGTGGGGGTCTTTTTATATGTAATGGGGGGAGTGGGGGTCTTTTTATATATATATTGGGGGGGAGTGGGGATCTTTTTATATGTATTGGGGGAGTGGGGGTCTTTTTATATGTATTGGGAGGGAGTGGGGGCATCTTTATATGTCTTGGGGCTTTTTTATATGCGTTGGAGGGGTTTTATATGCATTGGGGCTTTTTATATATGCATTGCGTTTTTTTTTTTATATGTGTATTGTTTTTTTTTTGTTATGTATTGGCGGTCATTTTTATATGTATTGGGGAGGTGGTTTTTTGTATGTATTTGAGGGGGTTTGTATATATTTGGGGAAGCTGTGGGGGTTGTATGTATTTGGGGGTTGCGGATTTTTATGTATGTATTTGGGGGGGTTTGTATATATTTGGGGAAGTGGTGGGGGTTGTATGTATTTGGGGGTTGCGGATTTTTATGTATGTACAGTATTTGGGGGTTGCGGATTTTTATGTATGTACAGTATTTGGGGGTTGCGGATTTTTATGTATGTACAGTATTTGGGGGTTGCGGATTTTTATGTATGTACAGTATTTGGGGGTTGGAAGTTTTTTGCATTGGGGGTGTTTTTTTGTTTTTTTTGGTACAGTATATATTTTGTGGAGGGGAATTATGTGAAGGGAGGGAATTGAGTGAGAGTTGTGTAATTGACGGAATGGGGAGAGGAGAGAGGGAGTGAGAAAAAGAGGGAGTAGGGGAGAGAAATACATGTGAGGAGGGGACAGGGATTGAGGGAGAGTGGGGTAATTGATGGAGGGGAGAGTTGAGACGGAGGGGAGAAAAATACATGGGAAAAGGGAGGGAAATAGGGGGCTCGCGAGGTGTAAAATGGGGGGGCTCGTGACGTGTGAAATAGGGCTCACAACACTGCCGTTAAAGTTGCGTCCTAAAAAAAAACAATGTCATGGTAGGTGTGCTATGGGGGGTGGGGGAGGTGGGGACCTGCTCCTTACATTTGTCCTGAGCCTCAAGATTTCTGTTGGCGGCCCTGCATACAGAATTTAACAAGTCTGAGGCTACAGCCCCACTGTCTGCGCTGCATGCGCGCCTGCCAGGCTTGCGGTGCGTGCAGCCGAGTTCCCCGGGCTGCAGTGAGCTGCAGGGGGGGGGCGACGGGGGGCGCAGCCATGACGTCACCCAGCAGGTTTGTCCTCATTGGCTGAACCGCCAGGGGCGTGGCCTAGCGCTCCGTCGCTAGTTTTACTCACAATTTTTCTGTCTGCAGGGGAAAAAAACGGACAGCGCAATGCGGAGGCTCCCCCTCGCAGCGGGCCCGGCCCCCTTGAGGGGCGGCTATTGTGCCCGCAGAACCAGCGGGAACCAAGCCTTAGTGGCTTCTTTTGGGAACTAAATTCATAAGAGGCCTCTAAATAGGGGAGTGTTTGTCAACCAAGTGTTTTCTTTACCCTTATCCCGATAGGGGGAGTGAGAGGGAGGGGGAGTGAGAGGGGGGGGGGAGTGAGGGGGGGAGGGGGGGAGGAGTGAGGGGGGGAGGGGGGAGGAGTGAGGGGGGGAGGGGGAGTGAGGGGGGGGAGGGGGAGTGAGGGGGAGTGAGGGGGGGAGGGCGAGTGAGGGGGGGGAGGGGGAGTGAGTGAGGGGGGGGGGGCTTCTACTCCTGAAAACTCTTGTTGAACACACAAAAGGGAGCCAGAGGAAATCAAGCCCCTCCCAAGTCTTACATATTAAACAAATTCCATTACAGAAAACCATAAAAACAGAAGGAGAGATGATTCTGTTTGGAAGATTTAAGGATCAGTTAGAATTGCTGTTAACACATTATTTTTAAAAGTCGTTAAAAGGCTTAGGACCAAACTGGACTAATGGCAGTGCCATGTTTTTTAAAATATTTCCTTATCGCCTGTGAGCATATTTTAGCAATACACAAACACAATAAAACAAAACATTTGGACAAATACAGGGAGTGACAGTGTACAGCTGGGGGGCGTGCAAGATTTTCTGGGGGACGGGGGGGTGCGACGGTTACAGAGGCCCCGTGCGCTCTTCCCCAAGGCATTCTGTAACTTCCCTTACCTGATCTCCGGCAGACACCCGGTAAGAGGGGGGGGGGGAAAAGGGGGGTGGAAGGGGGAGGGAAGAGCAGGCAGGGGGGACGCAGACTGAAAAGTTAGCGCACCCATGGTTTACAGAACAAGGTGATTGGGGAATGGACTTGCAAACTAAGGCTAAGTCCCCGCTAGCGCTGAGCAGGCGGCGCGTGCGGAGGAGACTTACATATATGTAAGTCCCCGCTCACGCGGTGCGCGTGGCGCTCGTGCACACACGCTCAGCCGCGATCGGCAAGTAGGTAAACAAAAAATCTATACTTACCTGCGTGCTGAACTACCTGCAATGCCCCCCCTCCCGCACGCGCACAAGCCAGACTCCCGGCGCTCATGCATGGAGCGCTCTCCAAGCATGAGCGCGCTCAGCGCCAGCTGGGACTTAGCCTAACAGTGTGCGCTTCTCTGGTTCTCTGGTACGACCAATTAAACTCTGCATAAACCATCCAAAAATAAAATGTGTTTCTCTGGCTTATGAGCTGGGCAGTGACGCGTTTAAGGGGTTAGTCCATCGTACGACCAAAGTGTACTAATGGCCAATGCTAAAAAAATCAGCGATACCGACCTCAAATCAGTAATGCGCGGTGACATCAGCGAGAGTCGATAAGTCTGATGCAGATATAGATAGGGCTGTTGACACACACAGTCCTACAAATGCCCGTTCATTAAGGATCCTTTCTTCGGCGTCTTTAACCACTAATAAGATCTGAAATGCACTTAGAAATCCCTTAGGATTTTCAAAAGAGCTTTCGGGCGGGTCTTGCATTAAAGAAACATGATGCATAATCAATTAATTAACTTCTTTTTTTTTTCCCCTGCTGAGAGGCACTTTGGCCCAATGATCTGTAGGACAATCATTTAGCAGGCACTGTGGATATAACAGGGTTGCATCTCCACCATCCCTGTTTAAAAAAAGTAGTTATCCATGCTAAAAAAAAAAGGGAACCCCCTTTTTCCCCGTAGCCAAACCGTGCAATTTGTAGCTCAGAGGACACCTGGTTACAGATACTTACCGCTGAAGGAAGCGCGTTGCAGTCTTCTCCAGGGCAGTGTCCCGCGGGCCAATCGGAAGCCGTAGCGTTACTTGCTATTGGCCCGCATGACATGGGGAGTTAAATACCAGGAAATACAAGCTTTAATATAAACGATAGATATAAATAGATTGTAAGCTCTTCGGAGCAGGGAGTCCTTTTCCTAAATGCTACTTTTACAGTATGTCTGAAGCGCTTCTTCCCTTTATGTGTTATTTGTATTTTTTGTTATTTATATGATTGTCACGTGTATTACTGCTGTGAAGCGCTATGTATATTAATGGCGCTATATAAAATAAAGATATATATATATATATATATATATATATTATACAGTTAGGTCCAGAAATAATTGGACACTGACACAATTTTCATCATTTTGGCTCTGTACGCCACCACAATGGATTTGAAATGAAACAACCGAGATGCAATAGAAGTGCAGACTTTCAGCTTTAACTCAAGGGGTTGAACAAAAATATCGTATGAAACGTTTAGGAATTGCAACCATTTTCATACACAGTCCCCTTATTTCAGGGGCTCAAATGTAATTGTACAAATTAACACAATCATAAATACATTTTAAATTTTTAATACTTTGTCGAGAATCCTTTGCAGGCAATGACTGCTTGAAGTCTGGAACGCATGGACATCACCAAACGTTGAGTTTCCTCCTTTGTGATGCTTTGTCAGACCTTTACTGCAACTGTCTTCAGTTGTTGTTTGTTCGTGGGTCTTTCTGCCTTAAGTTTTGTCTTCAGCACGTGAAATGCATGCTCGATCGGGTTGAGATCAGGTGATTGACTCGGCCATTGCAGAATATTCCACTTCTTTGCCTTAAAAAACTCCTGGGTTGCTTTCGCAGTATGTTTTGGGTCATTGTCCATCTGTAAAGTAAAGCGCCGTCCAATCAACTTCAATGAATTTGACTGAATCTGAGCAGACAATATATCCCTATACACTTCAGAATTCATCCGGCTGCTTCTGTCTTCTGTCACATCATCAATAAACACTAGTGACCCAGTGCCATTGGAAGCCATGCATGCCCATGCCATCACACTGCCTCCACCGTGTTTTACAGATGATGTGGTAAGCTTCGGATCATGAGCCGTTCCAAGCCTTCTCCATATTTTATTCTTCCCATCATTCTGGTACAGGTTGATCTTAGTTCCATCTGTCCAAAGAATGCTGTTCCAAAACTAGGCTAGCTTTTTTAGATAGTTTTGGGCTGTTTTTTTTAGATATTGTTTGGCAAAGTCTAATCTGGCCTTTCTATTCTTGAGGTTTATGAATGGTTTGCACCTTGTGGTGAACCCTCTGTATTTGCTCTCGTGAAGTCTTCTCTTTATGGTAGACTTGGATAATGATAAGCCTACCTCCTGGAGAGTGTTCTTCACTTGGCTGGATGTTGTAAAGGGGTTTTTCTTTACCATGGAAAGGATCCTACAATCATCCACCACTGTTGTCTTCCGTGGACGTCAAGGCCTTTTTGTGTTGCAGAGCCCACAGTGTGTTCTTTTTTTCTCAGAATATACCAAACTGTTGATTTGGCCACTCCTAATGTTCCTGCTATCTCTCTGATGGATTCTCTTTTTTTTTTGCAGCCTAAGGATGCCCTGTTTCACTTGCATTGAGAGCTCCTTTGACCGCAAGTTGTGGGTTCACAGCAACAGCTTCCAAATGCAAATGCCACACCTGGAATCAACTCCAGACCTTTTACCTGCTTAATTGATGCTGAAATAACAAAGGAATAGCCCACACCTGTCCATGAAACAGCTTTTGAGTCAATTGTCCAATTACTTTTGGTCCCTTGAAAAAGAGGGGGCTACATATTAAAGAGAAGTAATTCCTAAACCCTTCCTCCAATTTGGATGTGAATACCCTCAAATTAAAGCTGATAGACTGCACTTTAAGCCCATATTCATTATTTAACTGTAACTTGAATTTATTTTGGTACACAGCCGAAATAACAAAACTTGTATCAGTGTCCAATTATTTCCGGACCTAACTGTATGTATGTATATATATATATATATATATATGTAACGGGTATTCCCCCACCCCCAATCGCAGATACAGTGAATGTGGGGGGAACCTATATGTTACCAGGTGTGGTGCGTTATACCTGTCAGGCTCACAGGAGGTCTGAGCCTCCGCCAGTGAGAGCCTGGGGTGAATCCTCTGGAACGTTCTCAGTTTCAGCGCCTCCATCCTGTGTAGGGTTCTAGGGATGTAGAAGGTTGCCTACACAGGACCCGCATATACAATAACCACATACACAGGAATGTATATAACCAGTTTATATATGCAGGAAATAACACACTTAATAACATATACTACTAACACTCCCCCCTGGAGAGTAACTCCACAGTCACCGTATATCCCCACACTGGGTCCACAGCCCAACCCCCTTGTCCCGTGGTCAGCGCTGCCACTATGTGTAGTTGTGATATGTTAGGATATGTTGGTGCACTTATGGGGGTACCTGCCGAGCGCTCCTGCACTCGGGCCTGCAAGCGACTTCGAAAAGGATCTGCCGCTTGGTGATCCTGTCTGATCCGATGTTTCCTCGCACGGGTCCGCCAGGGGCGATCCCACCCTGGAGATAGTCTCTGTCTCTGTGGGCACAAACTTGAGCCCAAGTCTGTTCTCTGGGAGCGCAGCGTCCGCTGTGTCCCTATCTAACACTAGTACTACTGTGACAGGGTCCCTAACCTAGGGCCTGTCCCTGTAGCACCACAAGCTGGGGAGTGAAGACCTATCTGAGGCCTAGGGGTTACTGGCCTAATCCGTTCCCCTAGCTCTTCCCGGTCCTAACTGCTAACTAATACTCCCAGCACCTGCAGCAACCCACTGCACTAACTGTACCTGCAGCAACGCACTGCAACCAACTCACTGCAACCTGCTTGGTACCTGCAGCAAACGGCTGCACACACACTATGCCTTCTTGTCAGCACTCACAGCACTGACAGCCGTGACACTGACAAGGCTGCACCTCACACGTACCTAAGGGCAGGGTCCCTAACCTAGGGGCCTTCCCTATGAACTTACCCACTAACCTAGTGGGGAGTGGGGCCTACCTGGGACCTGGGGTTTCTCTGGCCTAGTACAGCAGAGCCCTGCTCTGTGTACACTACCTTCCCCAATCTCTTCCTGGATCCAACTGACAAAAACCCTGTCTGCACACAACATTGTTGCAACTCTGCAGCATGAGAATCTGCCAGCTCTATTGGCTTCAATGCTGCCTGTGACCAGGGTGAAAGTGCAGTCCCCAGAGGCTGCTGGGAATTGTAGTCCTTGGCACAGCTCTTTCCTATGGGGAGCGCGTGCACGATCTTTACTGCGCATGTGCGACGCTGTAATGGCCGCCGCTACGCTTAACTGCGCCTGCGCAACCTCCCAGAGCTCCGGCACACTGGCGATGGCCACCGCTACCCTGGCCAACCTCTGCGCATTGCGCGAACCTCGCACCACAACCAAGATGGCGGTGCCCGCCGGGAGAAGTCGCCGTCCCCTTTCCCCACTGCCACAGGGGTAAGGCAGGGGGCAAAGGAAGATCAGGGGAACCGGGGGTGACCCCCTTATACTCTCCCCCTGGTGAAAATACCAACGTCCCCGCTTGGAGAACAGCATCACATTACAGAAAGTTGCACAATAAAAATGCATTGCATAAACTGTACAACTTAACATGTTGACTTTAACATCACTGATACATGGCATATCACACACAGTAATACCCGAGGCCAGCTGAATTTTAGCTGTTTGCTGAGACCAATGGTGGGGTGTCCCTAACTGATCATGTGGGGGTACCTCACTTTTACGTTTGTGAGCCTCCCCCGGGAGAATCTCTGGGCGAGCACGCTCTCTGGTAATAGTCACCGGTTCCGTACTACTTCCTCCCCCTGGTGGAAGGAATAGCACAGTGTCTCTTGGCCAGACCTTTACCCGGCCATCCGTGGCATGGATGCAGTAGGCCAGGAGGTCTTGCCTTTTTCCGCGGTCCACCACATGGTGAATGGAGCGCTCCTTCTTGGGCTCAAGGGAGGCAATTTTTACTAAATCCCTCGCCACACAGTCCTTGTCCCTACGTACTTGCGAGGCTTCCGCTGGGAAGCGAGCAATGGACAATGTCTCTTTCCTCAAAGTCTCTGTTTCACCCGGCAGGGAGTAAAGGGTAGATACCTTACCACTGCGGTGATTCACGGTGGCCAACAGGTCCTCGGGGACGCTGCCAGTTCCCACGTCGGCTGTCTCGGGAGCGTGGGATCCCCGTCCTGGGACCATTTGGGTCGGAGCGCACGGGCTCACACTCTGTTCAGTTATGGTGACACACAGATGTCCAGCTACGTTCTTCTGCTCAGCATGAACTTTAGTTGGGGCATTTTTCACGGCCACCTCCACCGGAGCCTGTGGGGAGTAAGGAGATTCCTCACCACTCCGCTGGCTTGCGATGGGTTCCTCTTCCTCTGGAACACTGTCAGGTACCATCTGTGTTTCACTGGACACCACGATGTGGCTGACTGTTCTCTTCACCTGGACGATAGGCACTGGTCCACTCGCACCACTGGACAGCTATCTTCTAAGGGAGACACCTCCGCCAGGACGCGATGCCGAGTGGAGCCATTCGCCCTGCTGGCCAGACTTAAGGAGCTATCGTGCTCCACGGTCACCGGGAGGCTCACACCCAACACCCCTGGGGCAGTCAACTCACCCTTGTCGTCATTAGCAGGTACTGATCCCAAGCTGGGGATCGATGGTACCATTGGAGTAGGCCGGACTGGCCATTGTAGGGCACACGGGCCCATATCAGGAATCACTGCAACTGAGGTAGTTGGTTCTTTATCTCCAGCTTCACTGGTGTGGTCCGCCGGCTGGCGCATCACCACAGCTGGTTGTTGGTCTCTAGAATCACTATGAGGGGATGGGGGTAGAGACACCTTACCCTGTGATTCCGGAATCTGCGGTTCAAGAATCTGCAGTCCTGAGTGTGAAACCGAATCTGGAACCGTGGTTAGGGCGCACGGGCCCTCTGTAGCTGAGGTGGGCTGGTTAGCCGCATCTTCCTCTGCGGGTTCCGTAGCACACAGCAGCACGGGTTGGAGGAACTGTGTCCCGCAGCAGGCACACTTGGGACCCCAGGTCTGTTTGCCACCTGGGAAGTCACACTGATTACAAACACATCTTATACACCCCTCTTCCTCCACCACTGCCACCTGGTATTCTATTGGTAGCCTAAAGTGGTTAAAGTCCATACCACCAGATAGATTCAAGTCCTTTTGTAGGCACGGGCACACAAAAAAGGATATTTTCCCTCCTTTTGACCGCCATGCTCCATACAACTGAGGGTGTGTTTCTCTGCATTCTGTACTGTCTTTAGTGGGGACAGCGGTTGCTGATTGCTGTTCACTGTGCTTACTCCCCCTGGTGGAATTTAAAGGAGGGGCACGCTCTATCACTGATTGGTTCGGGCTCTGCACTGAGTCACTCACATTGCGGGGGCGGAGCTCTGGTTTTCCCGCCAGTCCCGGACGGATTTCTGCAACACAATTTAGTGCAGGCTTGCAGTCGGCAGCACATGGGCTCTCCTGCTTTGGCGGGAGACGCCATTTAGGTGTGACTCACTGGATGAGGGAGCCTCCATTTTGATCACAGTTCTGTTAATCTCACTAGCTCTCTGTGTATGTAAGAGGGTAGCCTTCTGGTGGGGCTTCTAGGAAATGTAAAATCAGAGGGGCATTTTCCCAGCATATTTCCTGATCTGCTACTAGCCATAGTCTACTACACTGGTCAGTGGGGTCGTACCGGTGCTCTATCCTCTTCCACCTTTGGTCTAGGGCTCTAGGCCCAGGAGTCCCTTTAGGGCCTCACAAATTTCCTTCAACTTCACCGCACTAGTGGGAACATTCCCTACTACTACCACATGTTGCGGGGATACTTTTGTCCTCTTGGCCCGTTCGTGGGCCTCATGGCTTGCGGGCCCAAACATGGTAAAAAATATGAATTGGACAGTTTGGAAAAAATTGGAACAGGGCACCCCAGGGGTATCTCAGCAGCGCCTCCAAATGTAACGGGTATTCCCCCACCCCCAATCGCAGATACAGTGAATGTAGGGGGAACCTATATGTTACCAGGTGTGGTGCGTTATACCTGTCAGGCTCACAGGAGGTCTGAGCCTCCGCCAGTGAGAGCCTGGGGTGAATCCTCTGGAACGTTCTCGGTTTCAGCGCCTCCACCTGTGTAGGGTTCTAGGGATGTAGAAGGTTGCCTACACAGGACCCGCATATACAATAACCACATACACAGGAATGTATATAACCAGTTTATATATGCAGGAAATAACACACTTAATAACATATACTACTAACACTCCCTCCTGGAGAGTAACTCCACAGTCACCGTATATCCCCACACTGGGTCCACAGCCCAACCCCCTTGTCCTGTGGTCAGCGCTGCCACTATGTGTAGTTGTGATATGTTAGGATACGTTGGTGCACTTATGGGGGTACCTGCCGAGCGCTCCTGCACTCGGGCCTGCAAGCGACTTCGAAAAGGATCTGCCGCTTGGTGATCCTGTCTGATCCGATGTTTCCTCGCACGGGTCCGCCAGGGGAGATCCCACCCTGGAGATAGTCTCTGTCTCTGTGGGCACAAACTTGAGCCCAAGTCTGTTCTCTGGGAGCGCAGCGTCCGCTGTGTCCCTATCTAACACTAGTACTACTGTGACAGGGTCCCTAACCTAGGGCCTGTCCCTGTAGCACCACAAGCTGGGGAGTGAAGACCTATCTGGGGCCTAGGGGGTTACTGGCCTAATCCGTTCCCCTAGCTCTTCCCGGTCCTGACTGCTAACTAATACTCCCAGCACCTACAGCAACCCACTGCACTAACTGTACCTGCAGCAACGCACTGCAACCTGCTTGGTACCTGTAGCAAACAGCTGCACACACACTATGCCTTCTTGTCAGCACTCACAGCACTGACAGCCGTGACACTGACAAGGCTGCACCTCACACGCACCTAAGGGCAGTGTCCCTAACCTAGGGGCCTTCCCTATGAACTTACCCACTAACCTAGTGGGGAGTGGGGCCTACCTGGGGCTTGGGGTTTCTCTGGCCTAGTACAGCAGAGCCCTGCTCTGTGTACACTACCTTCCCCAATCTCTTCCTGGATCCAACTGACAAAAACCCTGTCTGCACACAACATTGTTGCAACTCTGCAGCATGAGAATCTGCCAGCTCTATTGGCTTCAATGCTGCCTGTGACCAGGGTGAAAGTGCAGTCCCCAGAGGCTGCTGGGAATTGTAGTCCTTGGCACAGCTCTTTCCTATGGGGACCGCGTGCGCGATCTTTACTGCGCATGTGCGACGCTGTAATGGCCGCCGCTACGCTTAACTGCGCCTGCGCAACCTCCCAGAGCTCCGGCACACTGGCGATGGCCACCGCTACCCTGGCCAACCTCTGCACATTGCACGAACCTCGCGCCACAACCAAGATGGCGGTGCCCGCCGGGAGAAGTCACCGTCCCCTTCCCCCACTGCCACAGGGGTAAGGCAGGGGGCAAAGGAAGATCAGGGGAACCGGGGGTGACCCCCTTACACACACATACATACATACATACATACATACATACATACAAACAATGATGTCAAGGGGGAGGGTCAGACGGGGGGAATTATTTAGCTAGAGCAGATTTTAACTGTGTGTTTCAAGAAGGGCCAGCAAGACAAGGGCAGTGAGGGGGTTTATCAACAAAAATAGAGAGGTAGGAGGTTCAAGCAACGTATAGAAACAGCAATCCCCTCCTCAAAAATGTGTGGGTTTTTGTTTTAAATCATACCTGATCCGGGGAGTCCCTCAAAGCTGACCTGTGGCGTCCCTGACCTCCTGGAGCCTCCCCGGCTCCTGCGATTAGTTTTGCCGTCACCGTAGCAAGGACTATAAGGGCGGACTAAAGCAGCTTTCTACACGTAAGGCGGCGATTATAGTACAGGCGTGCGCTCGACGGATCTCAAGGAGTCGCGTGTTTGTCACTCGATTAATCCAGGGAGGCGTGGCTGTGACATCACCAGGCTGGTTCGCTCGCCCTCACTGGCTCAAACGCTCACGTGACACGGCCGTCACGTGAAAAAAACAATAAAGATTTCAAAATCCTGCTGCGCCGTCGCGCTTCCTGCACTATGGCCGGCCTGATAGAGGTACTGCATTTTGTTCACATCTTCGCACTATGGCTGTAGCCTAATTCTCCTGCCTGCCATGTCTGTATTAGTCCGCGGAAATATGCTGTTTGGGTGGCTGATTCCAGTGAATATCTCTGTTTAAAAATAAATATATATTTATTTTTTTCGAATTCCCTAATCACGCTATGCTGAAAAGTTGTGGAATACGGCCGGCATGAGCTCATAGGAGGTCCATGTTAAAATGAATAAGAAGCAAAAAGTGACACCTTGTGATTACCCAGAATCCCTGGCTGCAGTGGAAGCGATTATGGCGAATGGAAGGGTAGCAGGCTTGTCTGAGACGTGAATGTGCTCACAAGTGATATTTTTATTTGCTGTATACTGTATGGTGGAGGGGGATTACTCGCCATAACTTATTTTGGGTCTGGTTCTAATCACCGCTAGAAGTTCTTAATCGTTTTTTTTTTTTTTTAAAGCGAAGATTTACTTAGTTACATATGGGGGGCTCGGGTGTGTAAGACCTGGGGGCCTATGTACTAAGATCCTATTTGAAATGTAATTGTGCGCCAAAATTGTTGTGCTAAAAAGCAGTAGAAACCTTCATACACTATTTATAAAATGTTTTACCAGGAAGTAATACATTGAGAGTTACCTCTCGTTTTCAAGTACTGTATGTCCTGGGCACAGAGTTATAAAAAATACATGGTTACAGTAAAAGAATAGGGTTACACAGTGAATTCACAGACATTTCATGGACAAATAGAGTTGGAAAATTGGGTACCGGGGATAAAGGGCTTATGAGTTTCAGATTGAAATAGAGCAGCTTTAACATCAGCAAACGGCGCACACCCTTTGGCTGCGCCAAAGGCTTTGCGCCTTTGGGGCAACGCAGATGTACACTGGGGTGGTTGAGATTGAATCTGTTGCATCTGTGAACAAAAAGATCTTTGTGTCCTCTTGGCTCGTTGACATATATGAAGTTTGTTATGGGACTTCATCCATATGATTTGTAGTTTAAAATTAATTTTGAGCGCATTGCTTCATGTTGAGTACCTGATTGATGGAATTGAAATTCAGTTTTTTTTTTATTATTATTTATTTACAACTAGTATTGGTAAATATAAATGATTAGTTTAATATAACAGACTTTTTAGGGTTTTATGCTAAGTTAAAATTCCCGGATGATTTTGACACACTTTCTCCTTTTGTGGGGATGCACAGAGACGCCTTCTTTAGTACTTACAGTATCTTTTACATCTATACTTCTATCGCAATCCATTTCTGTGCGCCAAAATAAAACATTATTTATGTACGCTGATGGGACAGGTTAAGTAATGTTAGGTCAGTAGATAATGCGCACGCAAGGGCAATTTAAAATTAGATTTCCGTGCGCTAATATTGCGCCCAAAAAGCTATGTGCGACACTGTGACAGAGGCAGGTTGCAATATGCAGGCTTTCCAGGGTGCAACAGGTTAACTTCTCTGGCGAGGCAGTCTGCAGGTGCCCCCAATTCAGACTGAACCGAATGCAAGGGAGTTTATATGACAGTCAGCAAGCTGCCAGAGCAGAGAGACTTTCTCCAACTAGTAAGGAACTGGTTTGTACGATTCCCCAAGTGTGCTGGATGCTGGACTTGCTAGGGCTCACATCCAGGAATCCGAGTTACAGCCCATGGATGATGCAGAGCTGCCTTTCAGCAAGGTGCTTCAGTATCCAGCGGGATTGCCTGGGGTATCCTGGGGTCTCCTGGGATGGAGTTCCAGAACCTAAAGATAAGAACTTTATATTTTGAACTTTATAGTTTGTAATGTTTATACAGGAGGACCTGGGTATACGGCGGGTTCCGTTCCAGGAGCCCGCCGTATAGTGAAAATCGGCGGAAAGCGGATCCGCCGATTTTCCGTTTTGCGCATGCGCAAACCGGCATTTTCCCCGTTCTGCGCATGCGTGACCTACGGTCGCAACCGCCCGTTCTGCGCATGCGCGACTTATGCTCCAACATGGCGGCCCCCTTCTCAGTGCCGGCGGATCGCCGAGAAGCGCGGCCCAGCTATAACTGGAAGTTAGCCTAGCTACCCAGTTGGACAGTCAGGGCCATGGATGTTTCGTTAGCCTCCCTACTGTGGAGTAGGCTTTTGTTTTTATGGTTTGTGTTTTGCCTTTAAAAGGGACAGTGTCCTACAGTATACTGTGTTTTTGATGTGGAAAAATAAACCACTGAAGAGTTTAAAGCCTAAAATACACTGTGTGGACTCTTACTGACCCTCCATGCCACAGTATTTAGGCCTTGTAGTCCAGCATTTGTAATGTTTCTTTTAAATATGTTTATTAGATTTTGGAATTCAAGCTTTAAAAGGTGTATGGGATATTCCATAATGTCCCCAGTTTCCACTCTCCCTGCTTTATTTTATAGAGAAATTAAAATGTCTTAAAAATATACAACTCCAACTCACACTCATCAGCGCATCTCTGTCATAATCACACATCGTCTTCATATGTTACCCTATAATCTTCAGTAGGATCACCCTCTCACACTTCAGTTACCCCATAAACTTTAATGGGATCAACCTCTTATACACATCAGCGACCCCATACATTTCAATAGGATCACCCTCTTATAGACATCGATTCCGCCCCCTCCCCAATCAGTTACCCCATAAGATCCTTCTACACACAATTACTTAAAGTATCACCCTATCAAAATGCTTCAATTTCCCCATAAACTTCAATAAGGCAAACAAGTATTAATGCAAAAATGGCTATGGTTTACTGCATAGTTAGTAGGCAGTACTAAAGTAACGTTTCAGGGACACAGCTTCTTCCACACATCAGTTACTCCAAAAAGGATAAGCCTTTTAAATGACTGGGTTCCCCCCCAAACTTTAATACTCCCCCACCCCCTTATCCCATAAACACCAATAGCATTGCCCTCTCACGCATCTGTGACGCCACAAAATTCAACAGGTTCACCTTATCGATCAGTTGCCCTGTAGACATTAATACGATCACTGGCTTCAAATATATCAGTTACCACCCTTAAACTCAAATGGGATCTCCCCTCAATCAAAAACCCTACTAACAGTTCAACAAGTAGAACTGTGTAATACTTTAAGCTTCAGTGGGATCGCCCTTTGAAAAGTCAAGACCACCCTCTGTCACACATTATTTACCCCGTTAACTTCAGTGGGATCACACACTTATGCGCCATCACTTGCCCCCAAATAATCTATCAAATATATCCGTTCATACTGTACTTGTTAACATTGCGGGGAGAGAGGGGAGACTTATTTCTGTGCATAACATGGCGCACGCCGCAAATATAATGCTGCACTATTTGACGCAGATTAATAATTAATTATCATTATTATTATTAAGAGCGTGCAAGTGATTTTAGCATAGGGCACATGAGAAATGCATGCTACGAGGTTCAAATGGGTGATAGACAGGCGTCAATAAGTCTCCAGTCTCTCTGCCTATGTTACTATGACAGAAGCAACATATCCCCTTTGGGTTTATACACATCAGCAGCACCATACATTTCAATAGGATCACCCTATTATTGACATCAGTTACTCCATAAACTTCAATAAGATCACCCTTTTATACACCAGTTCCCTCATAAACTTCAATGGGATCGCCCTCTTATACACCTCAGTTATTGATTCAACTTTAATAGGGTCAAACTATTAAGTCAGGATCACGATCTCTCACACATCAGTTATCCTGTCAACTGCAATAGGATTCCCCCTCTCAAACATCACTTACCCCATAAGCTTCAATAGGATCGCTCTCATAACACAGAAGTTACCCCATATAAACCTAAATAGGATCACCCTTTCTCACACCAGTTACCCGATTATCTTCAATTGGATCACCCTATTCAAATTCATGATCATCCTTCTATGCACAACTACTCCCAAAGTATCACCCCTATTAAAATGCATCAGGTTTTCCCATAAACTTTAATAAGATCACCCTCTTCCACACATCAGTTACTCCAAAAGGGTCAGCCTATTAAATTAATCAGTTTCCCCATCGACTTCAACATCCCCCTTGTATACTCCATAAATACAGTTAATAGGGGTTGTTAAATATACAGTTAACCCAAACCCTACCAGCAGCTCCAGCCCAGGTCTCCCCTGCCCAATCCATATGGGGGGACACCATGCACCATTCTAAATGTATAGACCGCAGATCTGGATGCTGGCTGTGCCACTGGACGCAGCCATGCACCAAAATCGTGCCCCAACATCTGAGCGCTACAGTAAGATGCCTACAGTTTGCCACAGCAGCTCAGCCTGCGTCTGGATCTAATACTTAAAACACTTCAGGAAGCAGTCTCTTTCCAAAAGGTTTGTTTTAATTTCATTTTTTTTTTTTTTTTTAAATCTTCAGGAGCTAGAAGCGTTTTTAAATATAAAAAGTTTCCAGTTGGCTAAAAATGGAGTTCTCCCCAGAGCCCAGCGGCGTCTAAAGGTTACCATGTTAACCTCAGAAGGTTGAGATTTCCATTCATATCATGATTATTTTTTTAGCACTAACAAAACATGTTTAAAAAATAAATAAAAAGTACAGGGCTTGCTCAGGAGGGCAAAATACTAGCATTTTATTAGTTTACCGCATATAGGTTGCTGCTTTAATAGGATCGCCCTTTCACACGCGTCGGTTACCCCATCAACTTCAAAAGGGATCGCCGTACTGATCAGTCGCCCTACTGATATTAATATGATCCCTCTTTTAAAAGTCAGAATTACCCTTAAACGTAAATAGGATCTCCCTCTTGCAATCAACACCCCCCCCCATTGATAGGTTAATGAACAGAACTATGATTAATACTTTTAATTGCAGAGTCATTTTCAATACTACACAAAAGCACCACAATTATCCTTTTTAAGGGCACCAAAGTGCCTTGTTATTGACCAAGAGAACCCCCAGCTGTGAATAAGAAATCATTTTAAATTTGATCCCCCACAATCCTCCCCTAGTGCCGTCCCAACGTGGGTTTCTTACCTGGTATTTATATGGGATCCTGGAGTCAGTTTTAAGGCCCTGTGTAGGAAGCTACCAGGCCTCGGCTGCAGTACAAGGCCCTGTTGCTAAGGGCCGCTGTTACATAGCAACGGGCAACTAAAAAGATCAATTAGCATAACTAAATATTCATACCCTTAGGTAATTGGAGATCTGGTTACTTAATAGGGCTCTGCCAAGCCAGGAAGCAGGGAGTATTAACCTCACGAGTGCCGCATAATGTATTGCAGGCATGGAAGGGTTTAAACGTATAGTAATGTATATATTTAGTTTTTTTTTTTTTTAAAAACACCACATTTTCAGATATTCAGTTGTAGCAACGCATGCTAAAAGTGCAATAAGTTGTCGCTAACGCAAGTCCAGGCATCTAAGGCTAAGGCCAGGGTGGAGCGAACCGCTCACGCTCGGTGCGACCAGAGTGATAACTCTGAATGCCCTTGTCCAGGTTGAGGGTGCGCGCGCCCGTGCGCTTGCTGCTTGGCGAGACAACCAAATTGTATTTGGCTGCTCGCTGATGCGTCACGTGAGCGGTTCGCCCAATGAGGGTGAACCAGCTCCATGACGTCATGGCCTTGTCCTCCGACACGCCTCCCCCCCGCACATCTAGCTGGACAGAAATCGCCCGGCCGAGTAGAGCTCACGGCGCTCCAGCACCAGCGCGCCCGCTCCTGGCCTCAGCCTAACTGTAATAGGCTCAGTAATAGTACAGCATTAGGCTGCGTCCATAGACAGACCGCGCGGACGCAGTGATCGCGTATATACGGCGTCCGCGCGATGCGCGAGAAATCAGTCAAAACTGATTTCTCGCGCGATAGGGCGGTCATGTGAGCGGTTCGCCCAATGAGGGCGAACCAGTTCCGTGACGTCACTGGCCCGCCCCCGGACGGCGCGCGTACTAAGGCCAGGGAAAACATCCGCTTTCTCTCAGCCTCCGCACGGGAGAAATGTCTATGGACGCAGCCTTATACAATATCTGCTGCTTTTCTTAGGCACTAGAAAAAAAGACTGGACAAAAATGTCAGTTGCAGTAATAGACAATCACAATGGTGGCCATATTTAAAAAGCACCGGAGAAAATCATCTTATGTCAATATTTCAGCCCAAACAAAAAAAAAACCTGTAGATTGATTTCACCATGAGGTATGTATTTATGTATTAACAAAACAATGTATACATTATCTTTATTTAAAACATGCTATTAATTATTATATAGGGCAGACCGTGTACCCAGCGCTTTAAAAAGAATACCGTACAGAGGTGTGCATACAATATGACAAAGGTTTAAAAGATTATAAAGCTAAACTTTGTAAATAACGTTTAAAAAATGGTTAGGTGAGAGTAATTAGCGGGTGTGTTTGTACGTGTTTTTAAAATAAGTAAATATATCATACAAAATGAGTAAATAGTTATATAATAATTCATGTAATAGAAAATCAGGTGTCAATATTACATGTATATATTTATCATTTATGAGTCAGAAATGCTGTGTGTATGTATAAAGATACATTTTTATATTTAACATTTGTCAGTAAAGGCTGCACTACTAAGCAAGCTTTTTGTATTGATTTAATAAAGCACAAAGGTGGCCATTTTTAACAGCTCCTTAGAAAATGTTTTTCCAGTGAGTTGAAGTGTAGAGATACTCATCAATATACAGTACAGCGTACTCATTATCAGGGGTGGAAGTGTATAGTGATACTCAATATCATTATATAGTGCAGAGTATTGATTAACAGGGGGTGGAAGAGAATAGCAATACTTAACACCATTATACAGTGCCGCATGTTATCAGTATATAGTTACTCATCATTGTTGTACAGGGCAACATGCTTATTATCAGTGTATAGAGATACTCGGCTCATTATACAATGCTGCATGTTCATTGGGTCTGGAAGTGTATAGAGATACTCAGCGTCATTATACAGTGAAGCATATTCAGGGTATACACATACTCAGCACAAGGAACACACACACACACTGCAGTGCTCCTATGCTGCAGGGTGCTCCTATGCTGCAGGGTGCACCTACACCACCGCAGCCTATCATAGGGCACGGTTCTCTCTCTAGGTCCCTCCCGCCCCCACCAATCACCGCACAGATGCACCTGATTGACAACCCCCATCCCCCTGGTGGGCGTGGCCCCCGGCTGCTCCCTGGGCGTGGGCTGCACACATTGTTCCAGAGCTGAGAGCAGACTATGCTGCAGCTGCATGCAGAGCAACGCCTAGATCTCCCATTCATCGGCGCCCTGGAGACCCCCATCATATAGGATTACATACAGGGGGTAAGGGCATTGCCAGCTTCAGGGGGACATAGCAGATCCTCTGCAATGCATAAACTTTTCCCTTCCCCTCTATACCAATGCATGATATAGCAATGATATTTAATGCCAAGGACTGCATCTGCCTTTTTAATGTGGGTGGCCCTCTGCTACAAGCTTGTGGTAAGTGGCCCTGATCTTTATGGGGGTTTTGGGAGGTTGACCACCCTGTTCATCTGTTGATCCTGCAGATTAAGGTGAGCTCATTGAGTCTAGGTTTTCCGCCTGATAGGTTTTCCCTATGCAGTTGAGCTTTGGGGTTAACCACTCACTCCTCTTGTGACCCTATAGATTATCCCCTAGGTGAGACCTGCAGGGGTGAGCTCCTGCAGTCCTAGTTTGATCCTAATAGGTTTTCCATGTGTAGTGACTTTTTAGTGGGACGTGTTGGATGTTAACTACCATGCTCATCTTGTGACCCTATAGATTATTCTCGTCCAGAGGAAATCTTCAGGGTTGAGCTCATGCAGTCCTGGTTTGATCCTAATAGGTTTTCCATGTGTTGTGTGTTTAGGGGTTAAGTTCCCTGCTCATTATTTTGAACCTATAGATTTTCCCTAGAGTTGATCTGAAATGTGTGAGCTCATGCAGCCCTTGTTTGACCCTAATATATCCCCCCCGTACCCCCCTATAACAAAACTGCACCGAGCTTTAAGGGATGATGGGGGTCTTCTCAATAAGAGCCCCCATAAGAGTATGGGTCTGTTAGGGCGATCATTTCACCACTAGTTAAGTGGAATGGGCTCACATATGTTTGAATCTATACGATTTCCCCTATAAGAGAACTTAAAGTTATATGGTTCTGCTGAACAAGGACTGTGTAAGGCTGAGTCCCCGCTGGCGCTGAGAGCGCTCCAAGCATGAGCGCCGGGTGTCCTCCGATTTACGCAAACGCAGGGGGGGAAGGGGGTGCGGCATTGCGGGAAAGCTGAGCGCGTGGGGAAGTATAGTGTTTTGGTGAGCGCGGGTCAGCGTGTGTGCCCACGCACGAGCGCGAACTTACATATTTATATATATGTAAGTTAACGCGGCATGCGCCGCCCGCTCTGCGCTGGCGGGGACGCAACCTAAGGCCGAGTTCATAGCAGGGGAGGCCGCGCTGAGCCGTGCTGACGCTCCGCGCTGAGCCCCTGCATCCTCCATGAGGACGTCTTTAGAGGGGGCTCACGCGAGCGTCCGCAGGCGTGCTGAGGCGCTGGATTTTTCAGCCGACCGCCAAGCTGTTTTTCAGAGCGCTGTCGGCTGAAAACATCCAATCAGCGCGGAGCAGCGTCAACGTCACGGCGCTGTGACGTTGACGTCGGTGCGGCCCAGCGACGTCACTGCCCCGCCTCCCTCAGTCTCCCCCGCCTCCCGATCGCTCCCGCTGGCTCGCCTGCATGGGCATGAAATCGCGCAGATTTCAGCAGGCGAGCCTCAGCGTCAGCGCGCCTCAGCACTGCTACCCCCTCTATGGACTCAGCCTAAGCCTTTACCTGTTGTGGGTTGTTAAAGCGATCACTGACCTGCTTATTGACAGAGAGATGGGCTCAGACAGTCCCGGTTTCACCCTATAGGATTTACAATCGCCACAAATTGTACTGAGCTTCTAAAGAATAGTTTCTGCTAATTCATGTCTGTCTGAGCTTGTCCCTGTCGGTTTGTTTTAGGTCTCTTCCTGTCATCAGTGACTAGTTGCCAGGGATGGGTTCTTTTGATCCTAAAATATTGCTCCAATATAGCATCTATATGGGTTTCTGTTGAACCAGGACTATCCCTAACACACTGTCGGGAGTCATCGCATGTGCACTTATTGTCAGGGATTGGCTGGTTTGACGCTATTGGATTTCCCCTATAAGGAAAATTGTGACGTAATACTCTGCAGCATAGGCTCTGCTAAATCAGGACTGTGCAAGTTTGTTCCTAGTGTTTTGAATTGGTGTATGGTGCTAACCTTATTTATAGACACAGCTAAACCGGGCGTCAACAAATATGCTGCTTCATTTAGTATATAGCGCAGGCCTGCGCAACTCCAGTCCTCAAGAGCCGCAAACAGGCCAGGTTTTCAGGATATCCCTACTTAAGCACAGCTGGCTCCATTAGGGGCTCAGTCATATTGTAAGTAGGGATATCCTGAAAACCTGGCCTGTTTGCGGCCCTCGAGGACTGGAGTTGCGCAGGCCTGATATAGCAAATTAATATATATTCACAGCGCTTCCCTTTTCCGCCGTGAACCACTTTAGCAGTTGTTGGTTGATGTAAGGCTGGCGTATACCGTACCACAGTACAACGCAAGATCGGACATATAAGATGAAATCAATCGCCGGCACTATGGTCTGTGTTTGATTTTGATGGGTAATGAAGTGTGAATTTGCAAAGTACCAACCCCTTTCCAGTAGGGCATTTGCGGCCCTGGAAGGGTTAAATAGATGAAGTCACGCAGAGTTTATAAACCGCCACGATGGGTTCTTAGGGTAACATCATTTTAAAAAATGTATTGCCTGGTTATAAGTCACTGTATGACCGCCACTTAAAGCCGTTATATGATCAATTTTTTGGGGTTTTGTTTTTTTAATTTTTTTTAAATATACGCTGCAACAATTAAATCCTATATGGGTGTGTGTTTTTTTCCCACTTTATATTCTATATCCTGTAGGTAAGTGGTGGCCAATTCCTAGTCCTCAATGGCCATCAACAGGTCAGGTTTTAAGAATATCCCTGCTTCATCTGTTTGAGCCACCTGTGCTGAAGCAGGGATATCCTTAGAAGCTGACCTGGTGATGACCCTTGAGGACTGGAGTTGGCCACCCCCTGCTGTAGGGCAAGATTCTGTTGGTGTAGGGTGATTTCCAGATTATAAGGGACAGGCTGAGACAGTCCTGGGCTTGATATCTAATGTAGTGTTACCTCCTGACTCTGGATTATCAGACAGGCTCACAGTCCTGGGTTTATAGATCATCCCAGGGGACACACAAGTAGTACGAGTTATCAGTCAGTGACTGCAGTGGGGTGTCTGATCTGGAAGCCAAGGACCTCCCTGCAGCCATGAAGCGGCAGGCACTGTCGTGCTACATCTGTACTTGAAATCGAGAGGTAACCGCAATGTCTTTTTACACCCCCCCCCCCTGGTAAAATATATTTAATGAAAAATGTAGGATGAGCCGACTCCACTTAAAGCGACTAATCTTGGGGGGTTGGAGAAGAGGAAATAAAAGTTTCCCGATAATTGGAATCGGGGTGTACATTGCCGGTGACCCTGTGTCTTGTGATAATTTGCGCTGTACTGATGGATGGTGGGACACCATATGGCCCAAAGGAAGCTGCGATGTCAAGCAGCCATGTTGGATTCTCAATAAGGGAACTTGGTACCCGAAAGGGTAATTATTGGGTCCAATTATATATAAAAAAAATATTTTGTTTTTTTCATGGATTGTTGCATTAACTTTTCTGTGCCATCGGACCTCTGCCATATGCGGTCATGTGATTGCTGCTAATACAATCACATGACCACTGCAGCTCCACCCCCACCTGATGTAAACATAAGTAGAGGGGTCAACGGCTCCATTGGTTGTATGTTTATTCAGCGCAACCTGTCGAGATGGGTGATACCTGTCAATGAGGCGGGGTAGGGGTGCAGTTTGGTCCCATTCAGGGTGAGGGCGGGGGAGCCCAGAGCACGCTATTGACTATTGAAAAGTTAGCAAGTTCCCTGGGTAGGGAGAGATTAATGAAAAGGGTTTTAAAATGGGAGAGGGCTGTAAGATGAGACATCCTTGGGTTGAGTGTAAGAGGCGGGTAGGGGTATAACAGGAGGTCAGAGTTGAGCTATATGAAGGTACAAAGCAGTGTAGATCCTGAAAGGAGAATTTTTGACGTTTATACCGAAATGCATCGGAAGCAGATATGAGTCTAGAAGAGCAGGCGATTAATTTGAGAAGCAGCACTAGGTATAGATTGTAAGGGAGAAAGGTGAGAGGTCAGGTAAAATAATGTTACAGCAGTACATAAGGGAGGCAATGAGGGCATACATTAGTGTTTTAGTAGTCTAGGAGCAAGGGAAGAGGCGTATCTCAGCAATGTCGAGGAGGAAGAAACGGCAAGATTTAGTAACGGTTTTGTGAGGGAGCGGGTGGAGTCCAATGCAACCCTCTAGGGCCTAGGCAGCATACTTGCGAAGCTGGGAGGATAGAGGTATTCTTGACTGTAACGGAGAAGGGCACAATGGGGCCTGTTCTGGGAAGGAGTATGAGGAGGCCGAGTCCATGGTGCAGGGGCTCGCATTGCCTCGCACGTGCCTGTCAGCCGAGCGATCTGTGGGCTACAGATCCTCGGTGGGCGAACCACTCGCGTGACCCGGCGGTTTTGCGAGACAAAGTAAAATAACCCGTGAAAAACCAGCCGCGCCGACGCTCACGTGTGCGCTCGCACCCTGTGGACGTTCCCATAGACCTCAATGTGTTTGATCGCGCTGTGCTGCGTATGGACGCGACCTTAGACAGACATACTACATTTGAGGCCGCGAAGGTCCACCCAGTCAGAGATTGCTGTTGGCAATTTATGATTTGTGACTGCAGGTGAAAGGTTACATGTGGATAATTATAGTTGGCATCAACATAGCGATGATCTCATTAGCATTTGAGCTTCTGCTGTCACCCAACGAGGCCGTCTAGACAAAGCAGTAGAGGATCCAAAATTGCGTTTTGAGGCACACCATCCAAGAGATCCATGGAGGTAGAGTAGTTGGCAAAAGAGACACTGAAGGAGCGGCAGGAGATGGGGGGAAAATCGGGAGAGAACAGGGTCACAAATGCCAAGAGTGGAGAAGAGGGTGCTCAACAATATCAAGAGGAGAGAGGTCAAGAAGAATCGCAATCCAGTTGTTGCCTTGATATATGGCAGCATGGAAGTCATTGGCTACTGAGTGCGGGTTCAGTTGAGTATGCTCTGCTGAAGCCCGATTGGATAGGATACACAGGGGTGGATACAACAAAAGACAGGGGTGCCCAATGCTACATCCAATTGACAAAACATATATGGTAATAAGTATAAAGTTTAAATACTTAAATAATAATGACTTGGTTATTTAGTTTGGGAATGCGTGTACACAGGGGTGGGCAACTTTTTTTTTTTTTACTCTATTCCCAGACGTGGGCACACGTTTTGGGGCGGGCTGCTGTCCTACTGCCCCTTACATCTATCTGATTTAAATGAATAGCTAAACCTAGACGAACGGCAAAAGTAAACAAGGATAATAAAAACATTCAAATATTCCAAAAAACAAACAAAATTTAATTGACGAGAAGAAAAAAACTTGAAATACAAAAAAAAGATAATCTGAATGAGAAGTTTCTCAATATTAGGATTGATTTTCCAGGTCTATAACACAAGCAGACTGCCCACATGAGCGTCTATCACTACAGATCTGAACTTCTTTCTTTAACAAAGCTCATTGCCGAATACATCTGCTCGCAAAACAAATATGGGGAATAGCTGAATTAAAATGACATTTATGTTAATTGGTTTGATTTAATGTTTTTGATTGTTGAGGTTATTCAAATTGTGTTCCTTTCCAAAACGTAGGCTAATATTCCTAAATTTCCTCCAATTTGAAGGTTTTCGTATTGTTCTTTTAATGGATTTTTTTTTTTAAACATTTTTTGTTTATATTTTAATTTTATTTCTTTTTACTCCTGCGTTCCACTCCTGATCGAGTGGGTTATGAGTTGAGAAAATGAAGTGTGGGAAAAGAAACAAGACATCCCAGAAGTCAGAGAGTGCAGTAGTTAGAGGGGAAGGTAGGGTCAAGGGTGTTTATTCTTGAGACTAGGTTGGACCGATGGCATGCTTAAAATGTGATGGTGTAATGATATGAGTGGGGATGTGAACCAGGGTGAGTGAGGGTTCAACCTCTTCGGAAGCTTGGCTGTCGATCACAACTCTGCTTCCCCAAGTCACGCCCCCCAATGTACAGGCATACCCCGCATTAACGTACGCAATGGGATCGGAGCATGTATGTAAAGCGAAAATGTACTTAAGTGCAAAAAGGTATTGCTTCAGTTTATCGATGCATGTACTGTTCTGCAATCGTCATATACATGTATAATTGATGTAAATAAGGCATTTGTAACAGCCTCTATAGTCTCCCCACTTGCGCACAGCTTCAGTACAGGCAGGGAGCTGGTATTGCTGTTCAGGACGTGCTGACAGGCGCATGCGTGAGCTGCCATCTGCCTATTGGGCGATATGTCCTTACTCGCGAGTGTCCTTTAAACCGGGGTATGCCTGTATTGTGTAGTGCAGGGGTGAGCAAAAATTTTCGGCTGCCGCCCTGCTGACGGCTCTCCACCCCCCCTACCTTGTCTCCGGCATTTCTGATGTCATGTGACCCCGTTGCCATCGTGACACGTCATCAGAAGCTGCCAGAGACAAGGTAAGTAACATGCAGAGGCCTAGCATGCTCCCCAGGCATTTAATTGAAATGCTTTGCGGAAGAATGCGGGTCTTTTAAGTGTCGTGTCGCCCTCCAACCCCCCCCCCCCCGAGAATTTTGCGCACCCCTGGTGTGGTGCTCTGCAGGCCATTATGGGGCGGGACTTCTGGAAGCAGAGTGGTGATTGACAGCACTGCTTCCCAAAACATTCTTCTGCAGCTGCGTTTATTCCTGCCTCTGGTGCCTAAGGCCGCGTGCAGGGTGAAGCTGAGCGCTCGTGCTCGGCGCAATTAAACACATTACGGCAATGTGTTGGTCCAGATTGCGCGCACGTGACAGTGAGCGCTCGGCTGCTTGCAGAGAGGAATACATTTGCATTTGTAGCACGATGGCCGCGTCACATGAGCGATTCGCCCAATGAGGGCGAACCAGCTCTGTGACGTCACAGACACGCCCCCCCACCCCACTACACATTTTCAACTGGAAAGTGATCGCCGTGCTTAGTCAGCGCCTGACGGCGCTTGAGCGAGAGCGCTCTCAGCCTGGATGCGGACTAAGTTCTAGGGCATGGTGCCTCGGGCCGCGCTGAGCCATGCGCCTGCTCTGCCTCGCCTGCTCAAACTGGAGCTTTTTTGTGTCCTGGCAGTGGGGGCGGAGGCGTGGCGGGAGGCGGGGCTAGTCCCTCGCTCCCATTGGATGTGAGCGGTCACGTGATCGCTCCTCCGCTCCCCTGAGCGGCAAATTTTAAACTTGCCTGTCTCCTCAGAATTTCTCAGCCTCCGCACGCATGCGGCAGCAGCTGCTAAAGCCGCGCTGATCACAGATGAAGGGGGTAAGTACATCTGCTCAGCGGGGTCTGTGGGACTATGTCCCAGGCCTAAGGCTGGGGCCATGATACCGCAGACACATCCGCACGCTGAGCGAACAGACTGCCTTAAGGAAGTGTTCACGTCTATGCGGCGTGTGGGAGGGGGCGCGCGTTGCGCAAGAAATCAGTTCAAACTGATTTCTTGGCGTGACAGGCAGGTCACGTGAGCGGTTCGCCCAATGAGGGCGAACCAGCTCCGTGACGTCACTGGCACGCCCCTAGACACGCCCACAGACGGCATGCGTACCATGGCCGAAAAACGCACCCGCTTCACGCGGGTGACGTCAAGGCCGCGTACGTCTCCGCACGGGCGAAGGCACCATGGCCCAAGCCTTAGACTGCGGCTAGGATGATGCTGAGCGGGCGCTCACCGTGATGAAACACATTGCCAGCTTGTGTGTGGCCCACAGCGCTCAGCTGATTGCAGAGATGAGTAAACTTGTTTTTGCCGCTCGCTGGCACGTCACGTGAGCGGTTCGCATGATTGGGATGAACCAGCTGTGACGTCATGCCCACGCCCCCCCCACGCACGGCCAGGCAGAGCGCATGCCAGCGCACGCTCCCATCCCGGCCACTGCCTTATGCTTGTGCTGTAAAAAGCCATCGCAGCGCTAACAGTCACCACCACGACTGGCACGTGCAAAGCAGGATTGGGCGTGCTGTCACTGGCCGCAGCAGTGACTGGCAGGGGGGGAGGGCTAGAATTCAGAGCACGATGGAGTGGTGAGGGAGCGAGGTGGAGAGAGCTCCTGGACTGTGCCCACCCTGCTCTCGGGACTGTCACAGGTACATTGAGACACACTGTCTGACACACTGACATACAGAGCTGGGGGGGGGGGGGGGGGAGTGCGAGGAATAGCTGTACCCCCCACTCTGCTGCTCATCAAAACGTTTGCTCCTAAGAATTCTGTCTGGCTCCTAAAATTTGTGTTCAACACTGATATATCTCTAAAAAACACACGTGTATCTGTCTCCAGAGTGTGTGATGGGAAGTGGAGCAGTGAAGCCCATTCCTTCCTCCCAGCCCCTCCCGCTGTCCCCGGGAGACCCTTCACACTTCCTGAGGTGTGTGGCCGGGACCCTTTCACTGCCAGTGGGATAAATGGACAGAATAGCAAAGGACAAATACTGACAGTGCTCCTGTTTTCACTCCAACCAAGGTGCTTGTCTGCAGTGACCGTGTCTGTATATCTCTCTTCCTGTCTATTTCTATATATGCCTCGCGCTCGCGCCCCTGCCTGCCGGCCTCCTGCTCTTGCCACACTCGCCCTGCCGGATTCCCCATCCATCTGTTAATCTGTAACTATGTACTACTAATATATCTATATCCAGTGGTTGACAAATCACCAAAAAATCTACTCGCCACACAAAAAAATCTACTCGTCACCTAGTACCAAACGTGTGCTGCTTGGGCCAATATTTACTCGCCCGGGGGTTAAATCCACTCGCCCGGGGCGAGCAAATGTATAGGTTTGTCGAACACTGTCTATATCTATCTGTATACACTGCATGTCAGGGCGTACGAACTAGTTTTCCAAGGACCAGATCAGAGAAAAGTTTAAGGCTGGGATTATTGTGGGTAAAGTCGGCTTCCAGCGATTGGGGAGGCGTGGCGGAAGCGTCACCAGGCTGGTTCGCCCTCATTGGCTGAACCGCTCACGTGACACCGCGCGAAAAGACAAAATCCAAAAGACAAAATGGTTGTCTTTTCAAAAAAATGGCCGTGCGCATTTGGGGGGACCTTATAGGGAACAAGTGTGTTCTCGCCCCGCGCACAATAATTTCGGCCTAAAGCGCTCTCTATCTATATCTACACACCCTACACCCCTGCCCACCCTTTTTTTCCCCTATTTTCATTTCATATGTAAAGTATGTGCTTCTGTAAAAATCCTGATTGTGTGCCTAACATAATGGCTGCCTTTCAGTTTCAATCAATCCTTCAATCAGTGCAACTCGGCAGCTACAATGTACCCTGATATTTTTTTGCAGCTCAAACTGCTGGCAACAAATTCTCCAAACAGGAAAGTATTGCAAAGATCTTGCACTACTTGAGTTGTGGGCTAAAACCTGCTATATAAATCAAAAGATGCCATCGAGTTGAATAAAAAATAAATAGCAGTCCTGATACTACAGAACTTTTTTTATTTAAAAAAAAACAGCCCCCATGTAAGATTTCACACGTCTTGTTACTTTTAAACCCATTCAGAAAGACGTAAAATGATCGGACTTCAACGTGCTGCAGTCCTTTGTTGCTGTACATCTGTATCATGTATATTGGCATCACCTTGGCTGAAAAGTGAGTCTCCGTGTGAAAAATTGCCCTTGACGGCCTGGGCAGCTGCATTGTAATTGGCAGGATCAGCAAGTTACAGACACCCGGCGTATTTTTCTCCGTGTACGTCTGTCGACCAGGGGTAGATTTTTGTAATTAAAAAAAAGTGTCTCCGTGTCTCCGTGTCTCCGTGTCTCCGGACAGAATTTTTAGGAGCCCAAAGTTTGAGAGCAATCAATGGGGTTAGGTGGGACTGTTTTTTTTTTTTTTTTTTTTTTGTGGGGGTAATTGGGGGTTTTGTTGAGCAGGAGGGAGGGATTTTCTCGGGGGCAAAAAATGCAGTGACACAGTGGGTTTGAAGTGGCAGTCCCAGTGTGGGGGAATGGGATGATGGGGTTAGTGCATCCAGTCACCCAGGAAGAGGTAGGAATTGAGGTGCAGGGGTCGTGATCTTCAGGTCCTTGCCTGTCACAGGAGCAAAGCCATTTTGTTTCTTGCTGCTGCACGCGGTCTCGCGCGGAGCTGTCGGACGCCCCCCTTCTCCCTCCCTATCTCTCTTCCTGTCGCTATGATGCAGAGAGTAGTGCGGCCGGAAGAGGAGGAGCAGGGGAGCGTATCTGACAGGCTTGTGAGAGACACACTCCTCCTCTCCCTACCCCAGTGCAGCTCTGATGTCCGCATTGGCACGAGGAGGGAGTGTCACCCGGCATATACAGCATGGCTTTATATCTATCACACGCACTCATTTCTAAATAATTATATATATTTATTTCTCAGTCTTTTTCCACTTATTGATCTACACCACATTCTATATCAACCAGTCATATTAATTAGAATATCATCTATCTGTCCATATGCGTATCATCACGTGTGTGTCCATATCTCCAGTTATGTAGCTGTCAAATTGACTTTCTGACTGTTACTTTCTGCAACGAAGCCTCAGACCCCATTTGATCCCATGTTTTTATTTGGGACTGGTGTCTATACCGAGCAAATTGGACTATGTTGACCACCTATGCTGTTCCATTAATTGCTCAAAATGCAGGACAGAGGTACAAAGTAGAGCTCTACTCAGACGTTCACAATGCAATTCTTCACTTATTGTAACAGCCAAGATCAGAAGAGAAACGTGGTGGAATATTCCATATGGACCTTTCATCAGGAGACCTGAAACGATGTTTCTCCTCTGATTTTGGCTGTTACAATAAATGAAGAATTGCATTGTGATCCTGTGAGTAGAGCTCTACTGTGTACCTCTGTCCTAGAGGAGACCTGCATTTTGAGGCATTTGTTTGTCTATGTTGTATTGGCTGTACAAGCCGGATTCTCCTCGCCTGAAATGGTTTCCCCGCACTTCCGTGTTTCCCCTAAGCCTCCAGCTACAGAGCATAACCATTTGTTATAGTACTTCTTTCAACAGAAATCCCTTCCATCCTGCACTTCAATACCTTGATGTATGTAAAAGTCAATATATCTATTTGTCCCACTTGCTCTAGTACCTATTAAAGGATGAGTCCCTCCTAGGACACCCAACACCTTAGTTTGTAAACTTGGTCAGCTGAAACTTGGAAGTGGTTTGGTTTTGGAAGGGCTGCTCCCTTTCCTCTGTCACGGTTTGCTCAAGAAGAGTTGGCACAGGCAAAGACCCCCCTTCTCCCCTCCCCTCAACTTTATTGGCTCCCTCTGATGAGGACAGGGTGGGCTAAGGGTAAGGAAAACACTTGATTGACGAACACTCCCCCCTCCCTCCTTTCAAAGGCCCGTAAGATGTAATTTCATTTAAACTTCCCTTTTAGGACTGTTAGGTTAGTTTAAGAGAACCAATTCAATTGTTTGCAAAATGTTGTTTCAGTGTCCCACAGTAGCATACACTTGGGCGATCACAGCACCTCCCTCTGGTCACCTAATGGAGGAGGAACAATAAAGGGTCCTTCCACCGCCTCCTCTTGGTCATTCTTTTTCTGTCTAACCTGTTGATAAAGCTCAGTGCACATCCAGAAAAACTTATACACGGTACAGTGCCTAAATATACATGTATAAATAACTAATAAATAAAATGGTCTTTTAACCATTTAAATGCTGAAGAAGAATTATAAAACATACAGAACACCTACAAGCTCATATTGAACCCCCAAAATATTGCCATGCTCAGTAGCACTCCTCTGTGAAACTTATATGCTTATATATATATGTTGTGGTTATTTTGGGGGTTCAATATGAGCTTGTAGGTGTTCTGTATGTTTTATAATTCTTGTTCAGCTAGTCTTAGCTGATTGGAGGGTGGCAACCTCCTACCTAATTGAAGCTCACTCCCTGGCATCTCCCACTCTCAGGGGAACTTGCTTGCTTACAGTATGATTGTGACAAATCTATTACAGAGTGCTTTTCCTGGTAATGTACAGGTTAATAAAAGCTTCAATCAGACTTGGAACTTTTGCAACTAATTTTGACAGATTTATCATAAATCATTCTTCCTGGCAATGCACAGGTTATTAAGAATCTATATAAGTGTTGGGGACCCTTGAAGTTGGTCTGCCGTGCAGTTGGCTCAAGGGCTTACAACAATTTGGCCAACATGTTAAACTAAAAGACCATTTTATTTATTAGTTATTTATACATGTATATTTAGGCACTGTACCGTGTATAAGTTTTTCTGGATGTGCACTGAGCTTTGTCTGTGTTTTATGTTATGTCTCTGGTTTTAAATATATATTGCCATGCTCAGTAGCACTCCTCTGTGAAACTTATATGCTTATATATATGTTGTGGTTATTTTGGGGGTTCAATATGAGCTTGTAGGTGTTATGTATGTTTTAACCTGTAGATAGGATGGAAGGTTTTTAGACGTATTTGTTATTTTGTGACATGGCTGTATCTGGCCGGATGGCTCCTTGGGTCAATGTGATGCCACAAGCAGTCACATGCAGGGACTAGCAGGTGGGGTTGATGCATGTACTTGCTAGGCTCTGGAGATCCTACAATGCTTCGACAGGCTGTGGTTGTCACCCAGGAGAGGTTCCAGTTCTGGCTGATTGGTGCAGAAGGAAAGGATTCTTCCTGAGCGGTCTTTCACCCTCGCTAAGAAAAGGGACAGGAATGGCCGATGTCTGCTCTTTGTTGGGCAGGAGCTCCGTAATGAACTGTATGAAGGGAATTTACAGACTCGTGATAGGATGTCCTCTCTCATCCCATTTTTGGGAAGTTATAACAGATGTCTGATACCTTGGATGGGGACCTACCATGGCCACTGTTCAACTCAAGGAAGTTGAAAATCCAAAAAGGATGTCGGCAAACTTTCTCAATGTGAGCAGTAGAATATTTGTTTCTTGCAGGTTTTTTACTTTTCAAGGATAAGATCGGAGGACAACCTTTCAGAATTCAGTGACAATCCGACTACAGTTGCTTTTTGTGCATGTTTAAAAAAATAAAAAAAAAAAAAAAAAAATAACGGAAGGCACAAAGTGCCAAGATGTTGGAGGTAGACATTATTGTATTGAGAATGCATAGTGGTTTGGGCACAGGAAAACATTCTGCATATCTGTGCAGTCCACATCCAAATTGGCTCAGGGTATCGGGTCAAACATTTTCAGTCGCAGCCCAGTACTATCAGGAGAATGGTTGTTGCATGCAGAGTTATTCCAGAGGGTCACCCGGTTATGGGGATGTCTTCTTCATGGCCAACAGGAACAATGCAAAACTTTCAATGTTTTGTTCTGGAAATCTAGGAGATAACCAAGCACCCCTGGGCACGATGACTCTTCCTTGGAACTTCAACGTTGCATACATTTCTTTCTCTTTTCCATGATACCCAGAGTCTTGAAGTAAAATGAATGGGACAAATCCTGAGTGGTGGCTATTATCTCAGTTTTGGCCCAGGAGGGCATGGTTTTATGGAGTTAGTAGAAGACCATCCATGGAACCTTCTGCTCTCACAAGGTCCTATCCAGAGCTGGATAGATTATGGCTGACTGCATGGTGACTATTTATTTCAGGTACATATAAACAACCTACTTGCGAGGCATGCAACCGAGCGTGCCCTATTTTCCAGAACTGGTGTGGTGAGCACCAAGAATATCCAGATATTTCCTGCAAGCAGGGTTCGGTAAGAATCTTGGTCTGGATTTCATAGTACAGTTTGCTATCGGCACCTTTCAAGAACCACCTCTAATGAGAAGCTTCATCAATGCTGTAACGAAAATTAGACTGCTGATTTGAAGTGTGTTTTGAAGTGTTTTTTTTCCGTGGTATTGAAGATGCTCTGCCCGGCAATTTTGCCACGTCCCGTCAAAGCTGTCTCAACATTTTGGACCTAGGAAGCAGTAGCCTCGCCAGCTGATACTTGTGCGGCCTCCTGGTCTGCTATCCACACTTCTTGTCAAGCATTACAGAATCGAAACGACCTCTTGCAGATGCAGCCTCTGGGAGCACGTTTCTGCAGCCTGCTATATACAGTAACTCCCCTCATCCTTCCCACTTATTGCTGTGGGACGTCACAGGTGCGCCCTGCCGCGGGACGCAGCATTAACAGATACTTTTTTTTTTCTTCCTACCAATATTTCTTCGAGTCCGGTCCTGGAAGCGCACATTCTCGCCCCCCACCCAGTGTGTGTGAGGGTTGCCAGGTGTCCGGTATTGAACTGGACTGTCCTGTATTTGGATACTGTGTCCAGTAAAAAAATGAGAGGTACTGTAACACTGGACATGTATGTGTCCGGTATTACCTCCCTGGACATAGTGACCTGACGCACCTTTCACCACTAAGTCCAGTTTTTTCGGAGAAGCCACCTGGCGCCCCTACTTGTGTGGTACTGGTTTCCTCCCTCTCCCAGTGTATTTCATTATTTCTTGCTCAGAACTACATGGACTAGAATAAGGTGGAAGGACCCTTGGCCCCTCCAGAGCTCAAAGCCTTTTTTTTCCTACCTAGAGGCAAAGAGCTTCAATTCCGTGTGTGTGTGTGTGTGTGTGTGTGTGTGTGTGTGTGTGTTGTTATGACTGTTACCGATATTTTTCTTCTAGTCCAAACATGTTTGTTTGGGGCTGGCTGTGTGGAGGTTGCACTTTTTTTTTTTTTTTTTTTAAAGTTGTTTGCCTCTCCTTGTTGCAGGTGATCGGGTCTGACACCGGGTCCAGTGGTCTCCGCTGCAGGGGCACCATCCAACGAGCAGGCCACGCTCTCTTCTTGTGCATCAGGTACTTGCAATCAGATTGGAAGCTCTTCAGGCGAGGGTTGATTTTTGTTGTATTCTGACTCTGGCGTGTATGTATATAATATATATGTCCGTGTGTGGAAAATACAGGTATGTGCTGTAAATATAAATACATCTAGTGTGTGTGGAAAATGGCTCTCTCGCTCTCTCGCTCTCTCGCTCTCTCGCTCTCTCGCTCTCTCGCTCTCTCGCTCTCTCGCTCTCTCGCTCTCTCGCTCTCTCGCTCTCTCGCTCTCTCGCTCTCTCGCTCTCTCGCTCTCTCGCTCTCTCGCTCTCTCGCTCTCTCGCTCCACTATAGAGAATCTGTCGTTTACCAGCATGTTAATCTTATTGTTCAGAGGACTCCCGATAGACCCAGGGAAGAGGCACTGCCGGCACTGAGGCGCTGTGGGAAGGGTAAGTGCTCATTTCAGATGCTGTATTATTGGCACAAGCTTGGCTATGAACTCTGAACATGAGACGACACATGTCCAATTATCATCCTCTGTAAGAATACCTGTCATACACCTGCATGTATATCGGTCCCTGTCTGTGTGTCAGCCTATTTCTTTATTTGGCCTTACTCTTCCACTCCCGTTTGCTCTGCCCCTCCCCCCGTCCCCTTTGTTTGCTCTGCCCCTCCCCCCGTCCCCTTTGTTTGCTCTGCCCCTCCCCCCGTCCCCTTTGTTTGCTCTGCCCCCCCCGTCCCCTTTGTTTGCGCTGCCCCCGCCCCCTCCCCCCGTCCCCTTTGTTTGCGCTGCCCCCGCCCCCTCCCCCCGTCCCCTTTGTTTGCTCTCCTCCTCCTCCCCCCTTTCCTTCCCCATCCCTCGTCCCCTTTGTTGGCTCTCGCCCCTTTTTACCCTCTGCATGTAAACTCTTCTAGGTGTATTTGGTAACACAATAAAGACATGCGACTATGAGATGCTTTTCCCTGACACTGCTAATGGAAACATCTCTCTGAATCAATACCCACTCTCCCCAGGTCCAGCAATTTAATGGCTCCACGCCTGTTATTTTTAGCTTAAGTGGCCCTATTTTTTCCTGACTTTCCTCTAATTGAAAACATTTCGATCAGTGCGGGAGAAATCGGAGCACAGCGAGGAGGCCGCTGACGGGCCTGGTTTGAATAGATGGCATAAGACGTGGGCGCAAAGTTGTCTCCCTGCGCCCCTCTGCCTGCCCTCCCCTTGGGGGAGAGCTCGGGGCCTCTGCAGCGCGTCCCCCAATTTTCGCACCCCTGTCATAAGATACGCCCAAGGAGTCGGCTACTGCTGAGCTTGGGCAGCTCCTTTGGTGTCTCTGAGCCACCGTATCATCAAGTTCTGAACAAGATAATATACTTTTTACTAACGTGCTAAAGAGGCACTTATTATAACAAAAACACAAAACATTTTTTGGTTTTAAAATATGCTGCCTTTGTTTACCTTTTTGTTCAAAACTACTTACCGAAGCTGGTTCTCCTGTGAGCCATCAGAAAAGAGCCGGCTTCCCAGGGTTCACTAAATGGCCGCCTTTCAGTTTCAATCAATCCTTCAGTCAGTGTAACTCAGCAGCTACTTTTATGTTACGAAGTTGACATGATCTATTCCAGTTTGCAGCTCAAACAGCTGGGAATATTGGCAACAAATCATCACAAACAGGAGTGTTACAAAGATCTTGCACTGTTTGGGAGGTGGACTAAAGCCTGCTATAGAAATCAAAGGATGCTCAGTATATTAAAACGTATTAAAAATGGCATTGAGTTGAATAAAAAAAAAAAATGCAGTACAGGCATACCCCGCATTAACGTACGCAATGGGACCGGAGCATGTATGTAAAGCGAAAATGTACTTAAAGTGAAGCACTCCCTTTTCCCACTTATCAATGCATGTACTGTACTGCAATCGTCATATACATGCATAACTGATGTCATGAAGTAGGGAGCCGGTATTGCTGTTCAGGACGTGCTGACAGGCGCATGCGTGAGCTGCCATTTTCCTATTGAGCGATATGTACTTACTCGAGAGTGTACTTAAAGTGGGTGTCCTTAAACCGGGGTATGCCTGTAATGTAGGATATTGCTTGTTCGGTCCTACATAGCACGAAAATGATCTATGATATTGATGTGTTAAATGGGTTATGGCATCTACCATAACGATCTAATGACCATGATCTAATTCATGTTTTAAAGGGTCAGTCCCATGTCGGACCACAGGGTTCTAATGCCTCATCTCCAGTAAGCATGGTCAAATAAATCTAATTAAAAACGGTTACCGTTTTTTCTTTGCATGTAAATAAGGCCGCGGGTATGGTCAGCTCACGCTTGGCAGTGAGCCCCTGCAGCAGCAATGAGTGGCTTTAGCAGGGGCGTGCGTAAGTGTAGCCGACAATTTTTTTTTAGTTTAAGCGCTCACGGGAGCGGTTTGCCCAATGAGGGCGAACCAGCTACTTGACGTCACTGGCCTGCCCCCAGGCGACGCGCGAACTAAGGCCAGGGAAAGCACTTGCTTTCCCTCAGCCTCTGCGCGCCTCCGCACGGCTGGTGTCTCTATGGACTCGGCCTAAGAGGGCGATACTCCGCGCGTACGTTCCGCTTGCTGCCGCAGAATTCCCCATCATCTTCACATTTCTCAGTGGCCACAAGACCTAGGCAGAATACAAAGGAAGACTTGTCTGCCTCCTTTACCCTACAATACACCAGGAATGTCAAACTTGTAGGAGCAAAATGAGACGGCCATAGGGAATTTAAGTATCTGCGTCTCCAGGGAGAACACACACGAACGCTTTGAAGCGCTGTCCCATTTGGCAATGCAGCATAAAACAAGTCAACCTGACACCGGCCATTTTTTTTTAACACTTTGTTTTAACCTCTGGTGGCAGCGGGAGGGCTCGGAATATTTTTTCTCGCTTGGGCCCTATGTAATAATAATAGCATGTTCTTGTATAGCGCTGCTAGTTTTACGTAGCGCTTTACAGAGACATTTTGCAGGCACAGGTCCCTGCCCCGTGAAGCTTACAATCTATGTTTTTGGTGCCTGAGGCACAGGGAGATAAAGTGACTTGCCCCAAGGTCACAAGGAGCCGACACTGGGAATTGAACCAGGCTCCCCTGCTTCAAACTCTCAGTGCCAGTCAGTGTCGTTACTCACTGAGCCACAAGCTTTTCTAGAGACCTGATAATTGTGGCGTGTAATGGGTTAAAGGAGACTCCAATAACATGCAGGAGCTCCACTGGGCTTTTCCTAAGTGTGTAGCGTTTAATTCCAGGATCGACGTTTCGGTCCCAGTCAGGACCTAGTCAGGACCTTTGTCAAAATAGTGGTCAAGACAAAAATGTAATTTATACCATCAAAAATCCAACGATGCATATGGACGCCTCTATTCTTTTTGGCAGCCGCAAAGTGTTTGACGCCAAAACGTGGCGTGCATCCAGTTGCTTGGCAAACACAAGCATACGGCCTCCTAGGTGTATGTAGTGAACATTTAGTGATAATTGGTTAAAGGGTCCGTCCCACACGCGACCTAATGAAGGGGACGTGTTTAATAGGTTAAAGGGTCAAAGCGACCATTTGTTGCAGCGCTCGCGTGGATAAGTGTGGTGCAAAATAACCAGCTACGCTGCGGGAGGGGACGTTTCTGGCGCAGCTTCCTCCTCCTGAATGTGTTTAGAAGGAAATGACCTTTGTAGGGAGTCATTGGCAGGTCTGCTACTGAGGGACGAGAGTGGGGATTATACAGGAAAGAACTCCGTTACAGATTTACAGTGGCGTTTTACTGTGTGGTGTACCCCCACCCCCCCAAAATTATATTTAGACTTGAATATTAAAGCACAGCCAGTGGAGCTGCAGTAAAGTGATATGTAACTAGCCACTCGGTCCCATAGTAGTTGTATAAAGCAGGATATATCTGTAATTGTCATTAGTTCACTTTGGTCCTAGGTGACTGTTTTTTTTTTTTTTTTGGTAACTTATTTTTTTTATTTAAGTTTTTTTTTTTTTAAAAACATGGGGGAAGGGATGCAGAAATAGAGAAAAGAGAGGGGTAGGTAAAGCAAGGTCCCGCTTCTCGGCGCCCCTCTTTTCGGCGAGACGACGGTACAGAGAAGGGCCCGCCATTTCTGCACATGCGCAGAACGGGCCGGTCCGGGGTTGCGCATGCGCATAATGGGGGATTTTGCCGAAGTTGCGCATGCGTAGAACGGCGCATTGCCGGTCTGCGCATGCGCACATAACAAAAATCGCCGGTTCCGCTTTCCGGCGATTTTTGCTTTTGCGGCGGATCCTTAGGGCTGGGACCTGCTGCGCCCGGTGGCGCGGGTGGCCGCGTGAGCGCTACTCGCCATTGCCTTGTAGCCTCACGATCCGGTCCCAGTCCCTCCTCACTGCCAACTGACTACGTACTGTGACGCGTCAGCCAGCAGGGGATACCAGAGAATTATGTTCCCGTGCGGCGACGCTTCACATGGTACGCGAGTCAGCCAATGGGGAGGAGGGGAGGGAAGGAGCTAGATGGGAGGCGCCTTGGGCGGGGAGCAGGGAAGGAGCTGCAGGTTAAAGTGTGTGTGTGTGTGTGTGTGTGTGTGTGTGTGTGTGTGTGTGTATGTATGTGTATATGTATATGTGTGTGTATGTGTGTGGGGGGGTGGACGGCACCACGATCAGATCCCGCCCCCCTCCCTCCCACTCCAGCCCCGGCTCCCTACAGACCGCATATCGCGGTCTGTGTCTGTCAGCGCCCCGCCTGTCTGCAGTGCGGACGCGCTGACTGAGGGAGCGGGGCCTTAGTCTTAGAACGGAACCCGCCGCATGACAGGGGCCCTGCTGTACCACCAATTTAACAGCGGTATAAAAAAACCCCAAGAGTACAACAACGCCATACAGTCCCAACTCCACATATTACACAGAATTACCAACTCTGAAAAAGGAGACAATAGGAGAAAATACAACCCTCAGTCCGCAGTGACTGAAAAATTCACCCAGAGTTCCAGGGCTCCCAGACTTTTTGGCCTTTTCTTGAATTATGTCTCGCGCATGCTGTTAATCTTTCCATAGGTTGCACCCCTATTTACTCTCGATTTCTCTCCTGGAGGGGGAAAGGGGCTTTTTCCAGGCCCCTGCAAATGCATGTCTGCCGCGGTCAGAATATGTAACAATAATTTAGATTTGTTTTCGTCTAAATTATCTAGCGGCTTACCCAGGAGCATTATAATCGGGTCTAGCAGGATTCTTGTCTCAAATGTTTCTCGCACCAATTTCTGCACTATTCCCCAGAATCTCTGTATTTTGGGGCAGAAACACCAGATATGGGCCATATAGCCGCCGCCTCCTCAACCCCTCCAGCAAAGATTCGTGGTCTCTGGATAAATCTGCCTCAACCTCTGAGGTGTCAGATACCACCTGAACATAACTTTATAAATATTCTCTTTAGATATTGTGCATAATGAAGTATTCGTTGCATTGATCCAGATAGCTGACCAATCCTCCCAACAAATCTCTACCTGAAAATCATGGGCCCATTGATCCATATAACGGTGTGTGCAGGGAGCCTTATATTCCCGAGAAATAAGAAGTTTGTACAAAATTGAGATGAGAGCCCACTGATCATTTCTATTTCTGCATAGTTCTTCAAATACAGCACATTCTGGAAAAGACTCACCTGGGGACGGACAGCTGTCTAAGATAATGAGCAGCTTGCAAAAATCTGAACACCTCGGCACCCGTGAAAGAGTATCTCTGGCAATAATCGCTAACATTTAGTAATTTACCTTTGCAAAGCATATCCCACACATCTCTAACATTTTTAACCTTCCATAAATCGAAGGTACCTGTGGACCAACCCGGACCAAAATCAGGGTTGTCAAAAATAGGGGTGCATATCGAAGCAGCTGAGGATAATTGATAATAGCTTTTGACCCTATGCCAAATCTTAATAGAAACTGTTATTACTGCCGAATCAAAAAGTTCGGTTTAGAGCATTTTGTTGGCTTGTTATTCCATAGGAGGGCCGGGAATGCCCTGGAGCTATTGAATATATTTTCTAAGTCTACCCACCGGTATTGACTTTCTTGGGATTGCCAGAAAACCATCTGTTTCAACTGGGAGGCTAAATTATATTTCCTAATATCAGGGACCGCCGGACCCCCTCTTTCTCTGGGTGCGAGCATAACTGATCTCGGCCCTCTTGGTCTTTTGTTACCCCATATAAATTGCATCATTTTATTCTGTAAATCCCTTAAGTATTTTGTCGGAATAGCGACTGGGAGTGTCTTGAAACAGTAAAGCAGTTTCGGGAGAATATTCATCTTGACTGATATATAACGGCCTATCCAGGAAATTTGGTGACCGCTCCAGAATAAAAGATCCCGTTTTAATCTAGTGAAAAGCTCTGGATGATTATATTTATATAGAGATTGATAGTTTTTTTTTTTTTTTTTGTGAGAAAGATCCCTAGATATTTCTATTTTACCTTATTCCAGTGGTAATTGAAATATAATTTAATTATTTTTACCTCAGTGTCTGGTAAGGTTAAATTTAGAGCCTCTGATTTGGCCGAATTAATTTTATAACCTGAGAACAAACCGAACCTAGAGAGCTCTTCTTGTAGATTGGGGAGAGATGTCAGAGGATTAGAAATTGTCAGAATAATATTGTCGGCAAACATAATTTGAAGTTTTCCTGGCTAATCTTGATACCCTGAATATTAGGATGTTTCCTAATTTTAATTGCAAGCGGCTCAATTGTTAATGCAAAAAGCAGGGGAGATAATGGGCAACCCTGCCTGGTGCCATTACTAATCTTAATTTGGTTTAGCTACCCCCCCAGGCATTTTTATGGAAGCTGAAGGGGCGTCATATAAAGCTTGGACCCCTTTTAAAAATTGGCCAGAGAAGACAAACCCCTTCATAGTTCTATCTAGGAAATCCCAATTAATTCTGTCGAACACTTTTTCGGCGTCTAAACTCAGTAACATCGCTTTGGGTTTAGAGGACTGCACATAATCAATTATATTGATAATCCTGCGTGTATTGTCTGAGGCTTGACGCTTGCTTATAAAACCTACCTGATCATTGTGGATTAGTCTAGGCAAAATTGGGTTCAATCTATTCGCCAGAATTTTACTTTAAATCTTTAAGTGAAATTGGCCTGTAACTTGCACAACTCATTGGATCTTTTCCTTCCTTAGGTATTACTACTAAATTTGCTTTTGACATTTGCGTTGAATCTGGGAACCTGATAAACTATTAAACATATCTAAAAGATATGGTGCTAAAATTCCCCAATATATTTTTTTTATCGTATAGATTTGAGAAACCACCCGGGCCTGGGGCTTATGAGGGTTTCAAACCATTAATAACCTCTTTTAATTCTGTGAAATTAATTTTAACATGGAGTCCCTCCAATTCTTCCGGAGACAGCTTTGGGAGTTCGCATGCTTGTAAATAGCTATCTATTTCTTTGCTGGGGGATTTATTAAAATTGGGATCTGATGAATTAAGATTGTACAAGTTATTGTAATATTTAGAGAATTCCTCTGCGATTTGGCAAGGGTTGTGTGATTTCCCCGTTACCCCGTCTTATCGCAGAGACTTGCGATTTAGCTTTAACACCTCTTAGGCCCAGGCCATGGTTAGTGCTTGCTTAAGCGTGCTCGCGCTTGCTGATGCTTGCCACTGAGCTCCTACAGCCGCAATTAAAGCGACTTTAGTAGGGGCTCGCACATGCTTTCCGTTGCTTGCTGAGGCGCGCTTGAACAGAGCCGACAGTGAAATTTTACATTCACGCGCTGACTCCGCTCACGTGACGCCTCAGCATCCAATGAAAGGACGAGCAGGGAAATGTGAACGGGGTACTTATTGTCTGGCGCTGGGGGGGTGGGGGGGTGTTGATGTGCACCCTTCTGCCCGATCCCTGTGGCTGTCAGCCTGCGGGAGATGGAGGGGGCTTGCGCCGCTGGGGAGGGGGGGAGCGGGTGATGTGTCCCCCTTCTGCCCCGATCCTTGTGGCTGCCTCCCTGCCCACGCAGGAGAAGGAGGGGGGTTGCGCGGCCGCTGGGGGGTGGGGGAGAGGAAGGGGTTGTGTTCCGGAGCAGTGGTGGCAGCAAGGTGGTGTGTGTGTGTGTGTGTGTGTGTGTGTGTGTGTGTGTATATATATTTATCAAAGTTGCACAATGTTAATAAATAATTTAGTCTCACATGTCTTTTTTTTTTTTTAAATATTATATAATACACACACACACACACACACACACACACACACACACACACACACACACACACACACACACACACACACACACACACACACACATATACACACACACACAGGTTCCCCAGTGACACACAGACCACTTCCAAGTGACACACACACAGTGATACCCGCCTCCCAAGCGCGCTTGCTGTCTCCTCTGCCAGGACAGCAAAAAGCTCCTGGTAGAGCGAGCGGCAGCAAGCGAGAGCGAGCAGCAGCACCTAAGCGCTTACTATGTCCGAGGCCTTAGTTTGCTGGCGAGAAGCTTTATTACCTTTATCATAAGTCTGGCGGGTCCATTTTAATGCTTTCTCTGTGTCCTCCAAACTTAATTTATGTAATTCCTCTCTAGCCTGGCAAAGAAGCTTGTATATCTTCGCGTAAGGGTGTGATTTATGTACCTGTTCTAATTCAATTATTTTAGCTGTAAGTTTACCTTGTTTAAGATTTTTTGGCTTTTTTCCTATATGAAGCTATTGAGATAAATTGACCTATAATGGGGGCTTTATGAGCCTCCCTGAAGGTGGACGGGCTAGCGACTGAGCCTTTTTTAGTCTGAAATAATCTACCAAAATGTTTCCCATCTGTTCCTCGATCTCTGTCTGGTTCAAAAGTGACTCATTTAAGTACCACTGGAACTCCTTAAGTCTAGTAAAAGGGGGTTTCAGGATCATTTCCACTGGAGCGTGGTTAGCCCGTGATTTGGGGCCTATATTTGTCTGGGTGACCTGATCCAAAAGATTCGCTGAGACAAATATATAATCAATTCTGGTGTATATGTAGTGCGGGGGAGAATACAATGTATAATCTTTGTTTTTTGTTCTTCGTACGCCAAGCGTCTTTGAGTGTAAACTCTTATCAGTTTCTTTAAAATGTTTTGCTTTGCTGAATACCTCGTTCGCTATCTTATGCCGTGGTGATGAGGATCTGTCCAACTTGGGGTTCGGGGGTCATGTTAAAATCGCCTCCTAATATTATATCTCCCGAGGGGGAACACCCAATTTTTTTCTAGGATTGATTTCAGAAAATCAATTTGTTGATCGTTCGGAGCATGTATATTAACGAAGGTTAGTCTAACCCCTGACAAAGCGCCCTGTGCGTGAAACGCGTCAGAGTGCCTGCCAGGACTACCCATGTATCCGTTTTTTAATCAATAAATCTTTTTCTACAAGTCCTGTGTTAACCACGTCTTTTGGGAAGCTGTGCTCCCGTTTTTTTCCTACTGGATTTCTTTCATCTAGCTGTGTGCTTGCTTGGATGCACGCCACGCTGAAGATCTCTTGGAATCTTACTACAATCTCCTGCACTGTGCTCCCCGTGCAGGGGGAACTACACAAGCCGAGCCGCACGGTGCCCAGCTGATTTCCCCGGCGTTCCTGTCATCACGACGTCACACGTCAGTGTAGGAGACGCAGACGGAACACACACCGGAGGAGCTGACGGCAAACGGTCAGCTCATTGAGAGAGTTCCTTCATCTCTATTGGGCTTCTCTCAACCACCAGTACAGAGCTACGCAGCTTACACCGCGCTGTTCCCCTCCTCCCCCCAGGTTCCACTACCGCTCAATTGTGAGTATATGTCAGGCACACTCTTAGTGCTATACGTGCATAGCCATCTGCCATCAAATTCAAAGTCGCTCTCTACTTATTGTGAAATATGAGATGGAGTGTGGGTGTGAAGGCCTCGTTACCTGGACTTGAGAACCTACTATGACCCGCTTCAAGGGTGGGAAGACGCATCCTCCTCGGTGATCTGTGGTGGTACTTTGGGCACCTTTAGGGGGGAAAAGATTAGGGCAACACAAAAAACGAGTATATTGGGGGGGATGGACTTATTGTCCATCCTAAAACTTTTTAAGTGTTAGTCTGTATGTAGACCAAAATAAAGGGCTAGAAGAAGCCCAAATAAGGGGGTTGCAAGTCTCGAGAATTCCGGGGCACCTCTAACTCAGCAGGGGGACCCCTCAATACTGTAACCTCCAACCTCTTTACCTCCGAACTCGAACCCCTTTTATAGAGAGAGAAAAACAGGGAATTACCGCAGTTTAAATAGCCGTATGAGCTTTTTGCGTTAAACATTTCCAGTCTTTCCATGAGGTAGATGGCTTGTGGCTATACTAAATGGGAATATACAGTAGTATAAAACATTAGAAACCTTAGAAAATTCGTGATCACATACATTTAACAAAAATAACTTTGAGATTTGAAAATAAGTCAACTTTGTCTCGGGTTTCCTGCCTCCCACCCAGATCCAATGTCCCACTGACAAGGTCCCCTCTGGAGTACAGCAAAAATATCAAGCATCGCCAAGGAGAAAAATTTGCAGCGGGTCATATAATCTGAGCCGCCAACCTTCTCCAGCAGATATACCGACCTTTAGTCTTAGAGACAGGACCCTTTGCTTGTTCAGGCCGGGTGGGTGAAATCCGGATCTTCTAGGCGGTCCTCTCTTTCACGCCACGCTGAATCTTCCGGTGGTCTCCTGGGCCTTGAGGAATGTTGCAGTTTACTGGCCTTGTAGACCCAGGGCTCCAAGGAAATTCTCCGCCTCTTCTGGAAGTCTTAACGAGAATTGTTTCCCATCTCTGTTTACAACTAAACGGAATGGGAAGGCCCATCTATAGCGGATCTCGTTGTCTCTTAGAGCCGCTGTGACTGGGCGCGGAGGTTTCATCTTGAAATTCTAGATCTGGACAGATCTTGAAAAATCTGGATCCTGTAGTCCACAAATTCTTGATTCCTACTGCCTCTCATTATTTTCTCCTTGGTGGTGTAATTTGACTATTATGTCCCTGCATTTCCGAGGGTCCGTGAATCTTGGACCTAAGGCTCGGTGTGCTCTGTCCATATGAAGATCACTGGTTAGAAGCAAAGGGACTATTTTAGTAAATAGGTTTAAGTAGGTCTGTAATTCATCTGGCTCGACTGATTCCGGAATATTTCTTATTTTGAGGTTTTGCCTCCTTTCCCGATTTTCCAGATCGAGTGTGTCGGTTAGATTCCTGATTTCGTCGTTAAGTCTGAATAGCTCTTCCATTGAGCCTTGACTCTGCAGGGATTCTTTGAGTTTATTTTCCAGCTGCATCGTTCGTTCTGTCAGGGAAGTCAGACATGCCTTAAATTCAGCAACAGCCTTGTCGAGAATCACTTGAAAAACACCTTGCATCTCTTTTAAATAGGTCTTTTAAAATCTTTGGGGTGATATGGGTATTTTCATCTGTCTTGATCTGAGTTAGTAACGTTTCCTCCATGTTGTTGTGGCTGTTCCTGCCTGCACAGGCGCCATCTTGTTTTTCAGGTACTGGAGAAGCAGCCTTCTCAAGGTATCGGGATACTGACGGGGTCGCCGGCCTCCGATCTTTCTTGGGGTGAGGCATGCCGGTAGGTTCTGCTGGCTGGGGGAGTAGTTTTTTTTAGCAATTTTTGCCGGTTTGGGCGTCTCTGATGTCCACTATCGGAGTGGAGTCCTCGGAGCTAGCCTAGAGGGCTCCCGTCATCTCTGACGCTGCGTGCGCGCCCCCTGGCTCTGGTTTTTAAAGGGGCAGTTTAACCTAAATCTAATTTTATTAGTAAAATATGAAGGCTTCTATATATAACGATTAAAACACCGAACAGTGGCAGACATTTTGTTTTTGTTAGCAATATTCCCGATTATCGTTCCTTCCTTCTTAAGCATTGGAAGTAGCTGCAGTCTCCTTCCTCCGCCCACCAAGTCCCACAGCCACTCGTATTGTACCATGGCCCAGAAGTTATGGGGGCGTGTGCACCCACGGGGGCAGTCTGAGTGGCTCTGATGGTGCGACAGTGGGAGACGTGGGGAGAGAGCCAGGAGAGAGCTTTTATTCCGAACACAGGGTGTGGAGCGTGTGAAAGAAGTTTGTGGTCAACAGAATCAAAGGCTGCAGACACGTCGAGTAGGATGAGAAGGAACTACTGTCCTCTTGGATTTAGCAATGTGGAGGTTGTTGAAAACCTAATTGGAGAGCATAGGAGCAAAGGGGGGAAGATAAGTTTAGAAGGAAAAGCTGTAGAGTCTCACATACAGCACACCTGTGGTCACGTGACCTGCATACGGGATAAGGGTTAATACACAGCTCACAAGCTGGCCCACTTTTCACCTTTGCAAAGGTCCCTCAAATGAACAATATCTCTCCCCTCAATCCGTCCCCGTACACCATCTGTCACGAACAGCACACAAATGAGCACGTTACTTAGATACCAGAGTTCATACACACGGCTGCTCTCGCCAACTTGCCTTTCTCCTCCGCAATGAGTTGATATTAACCCTTACTCAACTGCAATCAGATCTATCCACTGTCACTCCAAGAAATATGCAAAATATGTAATTAATATAGATCTGCCAGGGTCTCGAGGTCCTGTTTATTATAGAAAAAAGATGCACTTAACACGCCTCTTGTAGCAAAATGTGTGCTCGGCTGCGGCGTCAAATGATGCAGCGGGGTCAGGTGACATAATTTGACGCCGGGTTACCACGACGACGCATCGCTGTCAGCCAAGGTAAGTTCGTTACTGAGGTTTCACGCGGTGCCCCCGCATGTAATTTAAATGCCTTGGGGGAGAGTGCGGGACCTCTGTAACTGCCGCGCCCCCAGTTTGCGCACCCCTGCTCTTAAAGACACACGTGACTTTTAAGTCCTCCTTTGAAGATCAGCACAGACCCAGGAAAAGTCTTGACGTGTCATAAACCCAATATATTGTATTTTTAAAATGAAAACTAGCTACATTAACCCCTGAGCACCAGATTGATTAAAATGCATATTCTCATGACCGAGACAATGCGTTAATTGGGGACCAGAGTGGTGTTCTTGAGAATACATCTCAGAACAGCATGTTTAAAGGGGGAGGAAAAATACCAGAGGAAAGAGAAGAGTTGAAAAACCGAGTAAGTGCAGAAATCGCAGTCACCGAGAGGTTGGAGGAGATGGGGATGATTGGGATCAAGCTGGCAAGTGGTAGAGTAAGAAGAGGAACTGGGCTATTAGCTTGTTTGTTGCAGGGAAGAAAGTAACTAGAATAGAGCAAGGCATAGAGGGGATCTCTGGTCTTGTAGTCCACCTTGTCTTTGAAATAGACTTGCGAGTGTTGGTAAGTTTAGAGAAATAACTAACTTTGCTTGGCTAGAAATAGTGCCGAGTTGTAACCTGAGGAAATTGTAGTAAGAAAATAAGAGTGCAAGATTTCCTCCATAGATTCTCAGAGCAGCTTAGAAAGCCGGTTTGAGGATTACGCCAGGGTTGAGGTTTAGAACAGCCAGTGTACCGTAAAAAGGTGAACATGTTGGTCCAGGCAGTTGGAAGGACTATGCGGTGACGAGATTGGCACCTTGAGAAAGGGCATAGTGCCCGAAACGCGTTGGTGGACTTGTGCTGTGACTTAGGGGGGACAATTAGTCCATCTTTTTTATGCAATAAATAACTTTTGCTGCTGCAACCGTGAGCCTCCTTCTGTTCTTTCTGGCAGTGCACTACCATTTTTCCTACTAGGATAGATGAGCGTTTAGAACTCAGGGAGCATTTCAGAGCCTGATGATCCATGAATCGTAAAGCTCTAGAATAGTGAGGGGGGACGTGTGGTGTAGTGGAGGAGAAGTCCGAGACAAACAAAAGGAGATTAGGTGATTGTCCAAGTGTGGAAATGCGGACATAGAGAAGTCTGAGAACATCCAAAAAAAACCACAAAACTATTTTTAAGTAAAGACAAAGGTCCAAGTAGCGGTCATCACGTGTGTTGGAAGGAGTGCATTGGTGAAGACCATAGGAGAAGGTAATGGAGAGAAAACGTGAAGCCCAGGAGGAGGCAGGAGTCGACAATATGACAATGGGTCACCAAGGCGTAGGGTTGGAGAGTCGGAGGAGAGAACTAAAAACACATAAGAAAGAAGGGAAATCACAGGATCTCCCTTAAGTCCCTATTCATTGCACTCAAAAACTGTCGGGAAGGTAGGAGTTAAATACTCCAAGACACAATGGCCTCAATGGCGAGTAATACTACACTAAGTAAACGCTCCCAGCACTGTGGGTGGACATTGTTACCAATAAAAGCCAAAATGGCCAAAAACAAAAGTTTTATTCAGAATTCAAAACACCATCGCAGAAAAGTGTAAATATATACAGTGTGTATTAAAAATAAGAAAAGAAAGGGTGGTACTGATTGCCCCAAGATAAGGATTGGAGCCCAGTACTAATGCCCTATATACGGAAGATGATCCACAATGCAATCAAACCCCCCCCTGGCTCTCATAAAACAATATTGGTTAGGGCACATCAGAATCATCCTCTGCGTCATGGGAAACTGCTACACAACTAATGTATCCAATAGTAAGCCTTAGGCCGCGCCTATAGTGACGGCGACACGACGGGTGACGACACCCGGCGAAAGTTATGTTTTGCTCGGCGTCGCGGGATTCCGGCAATTTGATTTGTTCAAGGGCCGTCGCGTGACGCGTCAGCCCATGAAAAATCAAACGTCGCTTTGTCGCCGTCACGCGCACTATAAGCGCACGCGGCGGCAATGTATTTATTTTCGGGTCGACGTCGTGTCGCCGGCACTATAATCGCGGCCTAAGAGTGATTAGAGTCGGACACTCTACTTGTATGCTAGGTGTAATGTGCTAATGATAATGTTCTCATGCAGCACTAAACCCACTACACAAATGTGAGGCGATAAACAATTCACATCACTTGGAAGACTGTTGTGAAAATATGTCTGCGCTCAAGTGGTAGGAGGGTCACCTCACAGTGAAGATGATATAAGCCCAATACATAGTATCACTGAATCCCCCGCTATCTGCTTACCTTCATGTCTCTCAATGCAAGGTAAGACATAATATATACATTCATGTCATAAAGGATTACATGAAGAATAGAGAGCATGTAATATACAGCAGTTTCCCAGATCAGGGATGAATACACCCGTGGCCTCCAAAGATGTCAACGCGATGTTTATAGTAAGCGCGACGGAGCGACAATTTGGAAGCGGGTTATATTTGAATTTTTTTTTTTTACAGATTGTCGCCACATGTGACTATCTGTAAACCAATCAATGACCCTGTCGCGAGCGACGTCGCTGAAATTTCAATGATATCTTTCGCTAGTGGCGACGGGTGATGGCGTCGGTCGCGTCGCCGGCACTGTAAGCGCGGCCTAAGGTGGCTCACTCGGTCCCTGCTTCAGCACAGGTGGCTCAATCAGAGGCCCAGTCTTCGCTGAGCCTCTGATTGAGCCACCCGTGCTAAAGCTGGGATATCCCCAAAACCCGACCCGCCGGGAAGGCCCGAGGACCAGAGTTGAGCACCCGTGTTCCAGGAGGCGCCTGCATTCAGGCTTTAGTTAACGTTTGACCCTACGTCTGGCCCTGTGTTTTTGCTGCTGAAGCGGCTCCGCAGGTCACTCCTGGTAGAACCCGCAGCAATCCCAGCTCTTGAATGCAGGCGTCCAGCAGCTAGTCCTCCTTCCTCTGTCCTGGGCCTGACCCCGAACACTCCTGCTGCAGGTCCCGCGACTCGTCTCCCGCTTCGTCATGTTCGAGTACCGCAGTATACCTGTTAGATTCACTTGGAGATATCACTTTGTGATAAAAACGCTTGTTTTTATCTCACATCATGGGAGTTGAACATCTGCAGTCTTTATTAGCACTTTTATATATTTTTCTTGCATTATCACTGTTTTTTTTCTTCTGTTTTTATTTTCACATGTACGTTGAGCCACGTTTGCTGCTATCTTACCCTGTGGATGTTGGGAAACATTCTAAACTGAGCTGTATCTTGCCCAAGGTTTCTTGTGTAAATTATCAATATTGATTAACGTTTATCACGTTTTGTCCTTTTCAAGGTACCTCAGTCACTTGATTTAAATTGTTCACCATTGGTGGTTGCTTTGTGCTTGTTCATTTTTTTCCGCCATGTAAATTACTGTATATAGAGTAAGAGTTATAGGGCAGATAGAGGGAAGATGAGAACGTGATAAGCAGAGGGGAGAGTAACGGGGTAGACCTACTGAGAGAACGGGCAGAAATGTGACACACACACGTGGTGTTGCACCCGTTATTGTAGACCATTAAAGCTGCAGTTCAGTCAATATCCTGCATGTGTTTTTTTTTTTAATAAATCAGTTCTGTAGTAAGAAAAAAAATACTTTTAGCATTTTCTGTTTTTAAAAAAACAACTTTGAAAGACCAATTTTCTTGTATTCTATGTTAACAGCCATTTGCTAAGGCACTGCCCCTTCATGTCCTGTCACAAGCTCTGGCACACCCCATTGTCAGCCCTGCCCTCCCTCTGCACATGTCAGTGCAGGAGTGCTCATGAATATTCATGAGCTTCCACTAAGTGACAGAAGCAGAAGAAAAACAGATCCCTTCACTAATTATGTCACCAAATTTCTTTGATCAATACATGGAGAACGAATTAACCTGCAGCTATACAGTTCTTTAGGCAAGTAGAGATTGCCCACATGAAACTATTAAAGTAAAAAAATTAATTAAAAAAAAAAAAAAAAAAAAAAAAAACTGAACTGCAGCTTTAAACACTCAACACTGGAAATCACGTTATTGTGCAATAATATTGGCTACATTTGTGTGTGATGTATCTCAATATGAGATTAGTCTTTAAGTAATCCTTGGGTGCACATGGAGTAAAAAAAAAAAAAAAACAAGCAGAAAGTACACACACACCACACACCACACACCACACACCACACACCACACACCACACACCACACACCACACACCACACACCACACACCACACACCACACACCACACACCCTGACAAACTGGGCTAAACCCCCACATGACACACCTACGGCGGGTCCTGACGGCGTCTCCGGCCATCTGCTGTCTTGTCGCCTTTAAAATCATGTTTTTCTCCTGCAGCACTATTCAAAATGGCCACGCAGCGTCATATGGCGCTGCATTGCCATGGTAACGGGACGCTGCGTGGCCATTTTGAATAGTGCTGCAGGAGAAAAACATGATTTTAAAGATCAGGACGGAGAAACCTGTCGAGCCCTGCATATGTAAACGTACACACACGTACACGTACGTACATACACACATCACTCTTGCGCTGAACCAGTTTGCCAAATAGGTGCCAGTCCATCAAAGTCCCCCTTTGCAGCCTCGTCGAGGCGGGCGCTCCACTCGCTCACAAACAGAAGAACCTCACGGGCCTCCGGAAACGACATCGAGAGACGACAAGGCACACCAGGGGTTAATGCAAGACCATCCATTTATAAAACCCACCCACACACACTCCCAGACTTGCACAGTAAGAAAAGGTAGTGCTGCGTGACGCTTGGTATCCGGGTCCAGTCCTGTCACAGCTGATACAGCAGTGGAAGGCCCGGGCCATAGAGGGGTGAGGAGTTCGGAGCCGCGCTGACGCCGAGGCTCGCCTGCTGAAATCTGCGCCATTTCATGCCCATGCAGGTGAGCCAGCGGGCGCGATCGGAGGCGGGGGGAGACTGAGGGAGGCGGGGCAGTGACGTCGCTGGGCCAATGGCCCGCGACGCACCGACGTCAACGTCCTGGCGCCGTGATGTTGACGCTGCTCCGCGCTGATTGGATGTTTTCAGACAGCGCGCTGAAAAACAGTTTGGCTGTCGGCTGAAAAATCCAGCGCCTCAGCACGCCTGCGGACGCTCGCGTGAGCCCCCTCTCAAGGCATAGTCATAGAGGATGCCGGGCTCAGGGCGGAGCGTCTGCACGGCTCAGCGCGGCCTGTCCTTCTATGGACTCGGCCGAAGCCAAAACACTCGTGCCACCGGCATTGCCGGTTCGGGTGCCGATAGAGCGAGGGACTTGGCTTCCCCTGCTGCATCAGCTGTGACAGCATGGGACCCGGGGCCTGCTGCAGAGGTGATTTGTGGCCTAGGGAGAGACGCGACACGGAGGCGTGGCCGTGACATCACGGAGCTGGTTCGCCCTCATTGGCTGAACCGCTCACGTGACTTGGCCGTTGCGTGTCAAAATGAAATAATTTTGTTTGCTCGGCAAGCGGTCGCCTGCTCTATGGCCTGCCTCAGAGGCGCTGCCTTTTGGTGCGGTCGCCTGCTCTATGGCCTGCCTCAGAGGCGCTGCCTTTTGGTGCGGTCGCCTGCTCTATGGCCTGCCTCAGAGGCGCTGCCTTTTGGTGCGGTCGCCTGCTCTATGGCCTGCCTCAGAGGCGCTGCCTTTTGGTGCGGTCGCCTGCTCTATGGCCTGCCTCAGAGGCGCTGCCTTTTGGTGCGGTCGCCTGCTCTATGGCCTGCCTCAGAGGCGCTGCCTTTTGGTGCGGTCGCCTGCTCTATGGCCTGCCTCAGAGGCGCTGCCTTTTGGTGCGGTCGCCTGCTCTATGGCCTGCCTCAGAGGCGCTGCCTTTTGGTGCGGTCGCCTGCTCTATGGCCTGCCTCAGAGGCGCTGGCTTTTGGTGCGGTCGCCTGCTCTATGGCCTGCCTCAGAGGCGCTGGCTTTTGGTGCGGTCGCCTGCTCTATGGCCTGCCTCAGAGGCGCTGCCTTTTGGTGCGGTCGTGCGAAGTGTGGACCCGACCTTAGATAAGTGACTTGTTTCGTTTTATTCAATTCTTCCTGCCAATTTTAATGAGTTTTAAAGCATCCTTTGATTTCCAGAGCAGGGTTTAGCCCATCTCCCAAGCAGTGCAACATCTTCACAAACAGGAACGTGATGGAATCATTTGATGCCAATGTTCCCAGCAGTTTGAGCTGTAAACTGTAACAATAGATAATGTTACCTTCGTAATATCGGGATACATTGTAGCTGCTGAGTTACACTGACTGAAAGTGAAAGGCAGCTATTATGTTAAGCAGACAATCAGGGTTTATAACGGGAGCACCAAACTATTGCCATTTTAGGTAAGAATGTAGAATTATACATTGTCACATGCGTTACATATACAAATAAGAAAAAGTAGCTGGAAAGCAGTATTGCTGCATAGGAAAGAAACATTTCTTCATAGAATTAACCGTCATTCTCTGATTTTATGCTGCAATCTAACATCGCTGAATGGTTTTAGATTTCACCATTCTGTTGAATTCCCTAATTTATGATTATTTAACTAATAGGTTCAAATATTAATATTAACAACTATATACGAATAGCTTTCATACTAATGCCTCTTTCACTAATATGTTTTTAGAACATGTTTTTTTAAATATCTATCTATTCTATCATATATATTTATATATATATATATATATATATATATATATATATATTATATAAATTTTATATATATCTATATATTTTTTTATATATATAAAAAAAAATTAGCGCAACCTTTTAACATGAGCACACAAGAAAACAAATTAATAAAAGTATCCTACAGCGCACACAGTCCATAGTTTATCGACATGTAAATTAATTAATAAAAAGGAGACCACACATACAATTTTTTTTTGCCCCAACTGAACAAAAGCTAGTCACGTGCTGTAGATAAATTAATTTATTTAACATTTTATTTATTTTTTTAATAATTTTCTCATTTTGAGATGAAGCTCAGAATTAATTACAGAATATAAAGTACACCCAGCTCTTGTTTGGCGTCTCACATCGGCAGATGTAGCCAATGGCACTGCAACCCCTGGCGCCCAGCACTGAGACAGCGCACCCAGCACTGAGACAGCGCACCCAGCACTGAGACAGCGCACCAGCGGGAGAAGGCGCCATTGTTCTGAATAAGCCACGAGTGAGAAGGGGGACGGGGCTGTCGCTCTATTTCACGCCGCGGTGTGCAAGAGTGATGCTAAAGCTGCCGCAGCAGTAGATGAATATGTTTTGAAATGACGGGAAAGGTCAATGACGGGGCTTTCGTGTTATTGCAGCTTAATGGAACATCCTGCCTTCCCTCGTGCCGTGAATGTTGGACTGATCCATTTTCTCTTCCGCAGGGGGGTCTGGACGATGACGGAGTATAAGCTGGTGGTGGTGGGTGCAGGAGGTGTTGGGAAGAGCGCGCTGACCATCCAACTCATACAGAACCACTTTGTGGATGAGTATGATCCCACCATAGAGGTGAGATGGAGCGGAGGGCTCTGCAGGACCCGGATACAGAGTGGGTTTAAGACTGGATACACATGTGTTTGTCTCTATCTCAAATGAAAATATCACTTGTGAGCACATTCACATGTCTTGGACAGGTCTGCAACCCTGCCTTTCACCATTATCACATACAGTGCTCCCACTGCAGCAAGGGATTCTGAGAAATGACATGCGAATGAGCACCCAGTGCCACCTTTTGCTTCAAATCCATTTTGACATGGAACCCTTACAAGCTTATGCTTGCTCCATTAGGCTGCGGCCCCGCTAGCGCTGAGCGGGCAGTGCTTGGCGAGGTGACGTGTGTGTGTGTGTGTGTATGTGTATATGTCCCTGCTCACGCGATGCGTGCCCGCACAGCTTTTCAGCACCGCCTGGGTTAAGATGCTCATTTGCATGTCATTTCCCAGAATCCCTTGCTGCAGTGGAAGCACTGTATGCTGGGTGATAATGGTGAAAGGCAAGGTATATATGTGAATGTGCTCACTAGTGATATTTTCATTTGCTATTCTGTGGAGGGTTTTTTGTCACTCTTTTCACCCATCATAACTTATCGTGTGTGTGTGTGTGTGTGTGTGTGTGTGTGTGTGTGTGTACATACACACATACATACATACATACATACATACACAAACACTATCAGCTAGTGTGTGTGTGTGTGTATATGCATCTAATGTGTATAACTATCTAATATCTTGTGTGTGTATAAATGGATCTAAATATTGTGTGTGTGTGTATAAATATCTTGTCTAGTTCTGTGACAGGAAAAAGTTCAAGGGTACAGTGCCATTTTTTGTGGAGTATGTAAGTGGAAATGCAGTAATTGAGCATTGACATTCCGGCCCAGGCAGACGGAAGGTTTTATGGAGGGAGGGTACTGTAGTACTGTATGATGGGGGAAATCAGCCAGACTGAAATCAGCAGCCTGTAAGAGAAACCCCCCATAGTGCAGTACAGGAGCAGCTGGCCAATGGTTTATACTGCGCTTTATGTACAATGTGTGTAAATGGTGTTCTATTTGGACCATAATACCGAGTCCCTGGTTTGGTGATGTATATTTGGGTAGGTCTTGTGATACTTGCACACGTTAATTTTGCCATCAATTTGTTTTTTGGGGGAGATTGAGTATATCAATGCTACGAAGCTGACTAAAAAAACCCCAGAGAATTTAACGATCTAATTGGCTGTTAAACAAATGTAACTGCTAAAGGAAATATTTGTTTTCTTTGTTTTTTTTATAGTGACTTTGAAGCAGGTTTAAATCCTGTTGCCTGCTTTCTGTGTCCTTTGACAAGTCTCTATCTCTCTGCCTCAGTAACCAACCACAGACTGCCTGTAAAATATTTCATGTACAGCACTGCTTATCACTGTTGTAGTTGTGAACTGCCTTGCGTCCCATTAGAGGAAAATATATGGAATAACGTTATTGCTTATCACCCAGATGTGGCCAAATGTCAATGCCGTTAGTAAACTTTTTTTCCCATAAGGGTCTAATCGCTTAAACATGTCACTGCCGTTAGGACACTTTGCTCTCCTAGGAGGGACTGACCCCTTAACCATGTCACTGCCATTAGTACACTTTGCTCTCCTAGGAGGGACTGACCCCTTAACCATGTCACTGCCATTAGTACACTTTGCTCCTAGGAGGGACTGACCCCTTAAACCTGTCACTGCCATTAGTACACTTTGCTCCTAGGAGGGACTGATTACTTAAACATGTCACCTTGGCCCTAGGAGAGACTGACCCCTTAACCCCCCTCTAAAGTTTCAGTCCCTCCCTGGACTGACGTGAACTAATGACGATGACATGTTTTCCTTAAAGGGTCAGTCCCCCATAGGACGTAAGGGACTTCATGACGGACAGCAGACAAATATAAGAATTGCTTTAGTTGAACATGTTTTCTAAGATTGCCCAAAATGACCCTTTCACCCATTAAACCTGTCACTGATATTGGGTTACCATGGTCTCACGTTTAGAGGGTCAGACAGTATATTGAAAACGGCATTGTATATCTTTAATACCATTTGAATGACTGTAGAAATAGACCTGAGGCGTTTTATAGCCAATTGCATTGATGGATTTAAAATCGTTTTCCGTCTGCGCCATGGCATTGTTTCCATATTTGACATTTCAGATGTAGAGTCTGTCCATTTCAACTCTCTTGCATACCTTCTCTGTTACAGGACTCGTACAGAAAGCAGGTGGTTATAGATGGAGAAACCTGTCTCCTGGACATCTTGGATACAGCTGGTCAGGAGGAATACAGTGCAATGCGGGATCAGTACATGAGGACTGGAGAGGGCTTTCTATGCGTCTTTGCCATAAACAACACAAAATCCTTTGAGGATATTCACCAGTACAGGTGTGTGATTGAACTGTGTGTGTGTATATGTGTTTTTTCTTCTTCTGTGGGTGTGTGTGACTTCATTGCTCCTGCTGATAATACAGCATATTGTGTTGTAACGCAGAATATCATATCCTTTCCATAGGATTTGATGACACAATATCCCACCATAATGTGTCAGCCGGAGCAATAACATTTGCTTCATCTCTATGAATAACACCTATTTAAATAATACTGGACTGTTAGAATATGCTCGGTCTAAAGGAGAAAGCTTCCTGACCAGTGGTCCAAGGACCACAGTTTGAGAACTTTGTGTAGAACGGTTCACCTACCTCCATGTCAGCGTGACATTCCATCTCACTGGTGGTGGTTCTCCAACACTTCATTTGAACTAGGACGGTTGTAAACTCGGTGCTCTGCAGAATGTTGGCATTTCCGGGGAGACAGTATTCCAGGAAAAATAATTGCTGATGTTGGACGCTTCAACATTTGTATGCACCCTTGGGGTTCCTCAGCAGGTTATCATGAGATCAAATACGAGGGCTGACCTTTTTATTCTTCAAATCACAATCATTTAAATTTTGCCGTAATTTTTTACTTTAATAAAAACAGAAAGGTGGTCGTTTGTGTACTATAATATTAGAAATTATATCTCGTACAGAAAGCTGTTGGCTTATTTTGAAAACCTAAGCTTTGCCACAGTAATAGTATTATATAGAGATGTAGCAGCCATTATTGCAGCGGGTGGGGACTCGTAGGCGTCCTCAGACATGCGTGAAGGGCTCCATGGGCGTTACACGGCTTAAAAGCAGTATTGTGAAGCAGAGGTTCCAAACTCTAGTCCTCAAGGACCACTAGCGGTGCAGGTTTTGTGGCTCTCCTCATTAGCAGAGGTAGCCTAATCATTTTGACTGAGCTACCTGTGCTGAAGTAGGGGTATCCTTAAAACTGGAACCAATGATACAACTCCCACCGGAGAAAAGAACGATGCACCGCCGTATAAGAAAATAGCAGCAAAGGCTGAGGTGGTGACTAAAAAAAGATTTATTGGAGCATAGTAGTGTAGTTCTGGCGGATCCTCTGACGCGTTTCACGCCGAAGCGCTTTGGCCCGATTGGTGAACCTTTCGGTTTCCCTATACACACACATCCTTAAAACTGGCACGGTTAGTGATCCTTGAGTTGGGAACCTCTGTCTTTAAGTGAATGTGAGGGGAAAAAATCATACAGATTGTTTTCTTTTTCCATTTGCTTCAACGAGTAGACTATTTTTTTTTTTTTGAAAGGTGCAAATTATGAGAAATTTCAAGTTTTTTATTTTTGGGAGATGAGGAAAAAGCCTGTGTGAGGCGACACTAAATTTATCGGACGTGACTGGTGGGTCAATTCAAATGAATGATGTACACACAATCGGGGCCGGCTTGTTGGCAGTGCAGTCGCAGAGGGACCCGCGGTTAAGAGGCCCCGCGCTCTTTCCCCACAACTGATTGCTGGGATAGAGTGCGTGGCCTCTAAGTGCCTTCTGTCAAGCTTCTCATCTCATTGCTGCCGTGATGTCATATGACGTCGCTGTGATGAAGAGCAGGAGGGGATGCCGGAGCAGGCAAGTGGCCCCGCACTCTTCCTCCAGCACTGAGCTCTGCTAAATTCCAAACCAGCTCCGACATGCATACATATACACACACGTGTGAATATGTATGTATATTCTCACATTTAGAATTTAGGTGAATGTTACACAGGTTGGGCAGGTCTTAATTTAATTAACCTACTTGATTATCTGTCTCGTCTGTGCAGGGAGCAGATTAAACGAGTGAAGGACTCCGATGATGTCCCCATGGTACTGGTGGGGAACAAGTGTGACCTCCCTGCCCGAACGGTGGAGACACGTCAAGCGCAGGATCTGGCCAGGAGTTACGGGATCCCCTACATCGAAACCTCGGCCAAAACCAGACAGGTGAAGACAGGACCTACCCAGGCATTATAGGACCTTTTAATGTAGAGACCAGACAGGTGAGGACAGGACCCAGCCAAGAGCTCTAGGATTAGAGAGTGACCTGAATAGGTGAATCAGATCTATATATTTGTGTGTGTGTATAGAGGCCTCCTTCAGAATCTGAAAGATGTGGACAGGACATTGTTTTGAGAACAGGATTCATATAGAGAGACATCCTACAAAGTCAGCGGGGTATGGCCAACATGGCCCCCTGAGTTACGGGATCTCATGCATTGAAGACTTCTGCCGAAACCATACCGGAAAGGGAGGACCAATCAGGAGTTACTGGGCCACGTACAAAACCAGGAAGATGAGGAGAATCTCTTTTCTATAATAGTTGTTGTTTTGATACTTATACGGATGTGCCCTACGGGTACAAACGACTGTTTCTTTCTCATAGGGAGTAGAGGATGCCTTTTACACGTTGGTGAGAGAGATTCGGCAGCACAAGTTACGTAAGCTGAACCCACCCGACGAGAGTGAGAAGGGCTGCCTGACCTGCAAATGCGTTCTATCCTGACCACGGTGAGTAGGATATAGACTCTGTGCACAGATCATAACCCAAATCAAATATATAGTAATAACGGTGGGGCTTTGAATACACGGCACATACACACCGCCTGAGGATTTACATCCACCAACTGCCTGAAAAGCCCCTTTGGAGTATATAGTAGAATAAGCAAAAGCCCTTCCAAATTCAAAATACTGTATAACAAAAAAAAAAAAAAAATGTATTTATTATAAATGTTGACAAGGTTTCATCATGACAAAATAAAGTGGTTATATTGTTATTTTGGTTCTGATAGTCTCAGACAAGACTGAAACGTTGACTTGACTTTGTTTTTTTTGCATAAGGGGAGTAGGGCCCAGGTCTCCAAACCTTCTTGGGTCCCAAAACCTATAGAACAGTCCACACTACGTTCCTATTTTTTTTATTTTTTATTTGGTTTCGTCCCTGTCCTGTACAACAAACAGTCGGCTATTTCCGTGCCCACTGATTTTTTTTTAACTTATTTTTTTTTTTAAATGCCTAAAAAATGATCCCAAGACTGACATTAATATGCGTGCTTAATCCCTTCTTGCTTTGTGATGTCACTGGACTTCAAAGAGCCTCATCTGAGGAGCTCCGGGTAAGACTGCTTCTCTGAGCAGTGTTTTGGAAGTCTGTGTGGGAAAACATAGTTCAGGGGTGGAGGGAGTGGGAATAAGCAGCAGGAGTTGCCAGGTGGATACACTACTGCAGGCTTTTGGGCCTTTTAAAATCCAAATGAGATCAATTCACCGCCTGATGAAGCACCGGAGTGTGTGAAACGCGTTGCGGAGTTCACTCAGTGCAAAGACAGACATCCAGACGCTCAGTTGTCCAGTTTACAGCCTCCCCACGGAGCTCTGCGCCGTTTCTATCCGGCTAACTCCGAGGGGGAGTAATGCTGTAGCTGTAGAGACACGGCGATTGCGGTGGACTACTCCATACGGGTATCGCGAGAGGACGCAACCCGGAAGTAACATCCGAGTATTGCCGAGCCAGTTGGTCCCAGTGGGCGGGACTGATCCGTGAGCCTCTGCGTTTACCCTTGTGTCTACCATCTACTTGTGCCAGATGTCTGTGCACTGTCTTCTACTGGACTCATTTTATTATACATGTAAGTTACTACAGGCAGTCCTCGTTTTACAACGAATGGCTTATCCAACGCTATGCTATGCATACCTATATTCATTTTTACAACGCCAAAACGGCTTATCCAACGCTCTTACGACGCTTTGCAACGTTGTTTGTGTGTGTGTGTATAGGCCCTCCCTCTCTGGCCTCCCTCTCCGGCCTCGGCCCTCCCTCTCCGGCCTCGGCCCTCCCTCTCCGGCCTCGGCCCTCCCTCTCTGGCCTAGGCCCTCCCTCTCTGGCCTCCCTCTCCGGCCTCGGCCCTCCCTCTCTGGCCTCGGCCCTCCCTCTCTGGCCTCGGCCCTCCCTCTGCGGTCTCGTCTGCTTTGGCATGTGCATGCAACATAACACAAATATATACTTTTACCCAAACCAAGGTACGGAAAAAGATGCCACGCGTCGTTTGTAAGTGACCAAAAAGTGTATTGGTTAAAGAGCCAAATACCAACGTTTCGATCGTTAAAGCCGGATCTTCATCAAGGCTGTGTCCTGTATTTTGCCAATACACTTTTTGAAGTGAAACTTCTTTAGTGGCACCTCTGATGGGATAAAACTGGATGATGTGGGGCGAAATGTGAAACGGAAGTGACGTCACGTAATGGACGCCACTCCGCTCACACCGCCCCTGTCATGTCGCCGCCGGCGCCGCTCCTAATCGCTCCTAATCGCCGCAACCCCCCCCCCCCGCTCGCAGGAAGCGGTGACATACGGCGCAACACACGCGCGGCACAGGGGCTCGGCGCCGGCTCCTGGAAGAAAGGGTGACCCGGGCGGCGCGCATGTACCCCGCGGGGGGGGGGGTGGGGGAGGGGAAGGGTGTGCGCAGAATTTGTGGCGGGTGGGGGGGGGGTGCACAGGATTTGTGAAGGGGGGAGGTGCGCAGGACACACACACACACCCACACCCCCACACACACTGACTGACCCACCCACACCCCCACACTCACTGACTGACCCACCCACACCTCCCCACACCTCCCCACACCTCCCCACACACCCACACCTCCCCACACACTGACTGACCCACCCACCCACCCACCCACACACACACTGACTGAACCACCCACCCACACACTGACTGACCCACCCACACCTCCCCACACACTGACTGACCCACACACCCACACCTCCCCACACACTGACTGACCCACCCACACCTCCCCCACACACTGACTGACCCACACACCCACACCTCCCCACACACTGACTGACCCACACACCCACACCTCCCCACACACTGACTGAACACACTGACTGAACCACCCACCCACCCACACACTGACTGAACCACCCACCCACCCACAACTTCCCCCACCCACCCACAACTAACCCCACCCACCCACACCTCCCCCACCCACCCACACCTCCCCCACCCACACCTCCCCCACCCACCCACACCTCCCCACACACTGACTGACCCACCCACCCACACCTCTCACACACTGACTGACCCACACACCCACACCTCCCCACACACTGACTGACCCACCCACACCTCCCCCACACACTGACTGACCCACACACCCACACCTCCCCACACACTGACTGACCCACACACCCACACCTCCCCACACACTGACTGAACCACCCACCCACACACTGACTGAACCACCCACCCACCCACAACTTCCCCCACCCACCCACAACTTCCCCCACCCACCCACAACTTCCCCCACCCACCCACACCTCCCCACACACCCACACCTCCCCCACCCACCCACACCTCCCCACACACTGACTGACCCACCCACCCACACCTCCCCGCACACTGACTGACTCACCCACCCACACCTCCCCGCACACTGACTGACTTACCCACCCACCCACACCTCCCCGCACACTGACTGACTGACCCACCCACCCACACCTCCCCGCACACTGACTGACTGACCCACCCACCCACACCTCCCCGCACACTGACTGACTGACCCACCCACCCACACCTCCCCGCACACTGACTGACTGACCCACCCACCCACACCTCCCCGCACACTGACTGACTGACCCACCCACCCACACCTCCCCGCACACTGACTGACTGACCCACCCACCTACACCTCCCTGCACACTGACTGACTGACCCACACACACCTCCCCACACACTGACTGACCCAACCACCCACACCTCCCCACACACCCACACCTCCCCACACACCCACACCTCCCCCACCCACCCACACCTCCCCACACACTGACTGACCCACCCACCCACACCTCCCCGCACATTGACTGACTGACCTACCCACCCACCCACCCACACTTCCCTGCACACTGACTGACTGACCCACCCACACCTCCCCGCACACTGACTGACTGACCCACACACACCTCCCCACACTGACTGACCCACCCACCCCTCCCCGCACACTGACTGACCCAAGCACCCACACCTCCCCGCACACTGTCTGACTGACCCACCCACCCACACCTCCCCGCACACTGACTGACTGAACACACCTCCCCGCACACTGACTGACTGACCCACCCACCCACACCTCCCCGCACACTGACTGACCCACCCACACCTCCCCGCACACTGACTGACTGACCCACCCACCCACCCCTCCCCGCACACTGACTGACTGACCCACCCACCCACCCCTCCCCGCACACTGTCTGACCCACCCACCCCTCCCCGCACACTGTCTGACCCACCCACCCCTCCCCGCACACTGTCTGACCCACCCACACCTCCCCGCACACTGACTGACTGACTGACCCACCCACCCACACATTGACTGACACACTGACTTACACATACACACTGACTGACACAGATACACATACACACTCACACTAATTGACATACACACACACACACACACACACACACACACACACTGACACACACACACATACACATTGACACACACACACACACACACACACACACTGACTGACACACATACATACACATTGACACACATACACACAAGGAATTCACACTTAGTGCAAATAGCTAATACAGGGAATGTGTGCCGAGCACGCGCATTCTAAGTCAAATTTATTTGCGTTTTGTCAATGAAATTGTATTTAGATTTTTAATTAAAACATCACCAACACAAATACAATTTCTGTGACAAAAGTCAAAGAAGTTCCACTTACTATGCGCGTGCACAGCACACACAGCTTTTTTGATAGTGTCAGTCCAAAATTAGATCTGATCACAAGGACATTTCATAAGCCTTTTTTTTTTTTTTCAGAGGAAACCGTTTCGGAGGTCACACCGCCCCTTGCAGCGATGGCTTAGCTGAAACCTTTTCTCTGGAAAAAAAAAAAAGAGACGTTTGTGAAATGTCCTTGTGACCATATCTAATTTTTGTGTGCTATCAATTTAACGCTTTTTCCCTTACTATATTGGCGCGTGCGGCGTGCGTGTGTGACAAGTTACCATGAGGAAACATACATGAAAAATAAGTGGCATAGTATTATACTGCGGCCAAAGGTAGTTCAATAGAGGCAAGTGTGGTGCCACAGCCACAGGATTGTTGCTGCGCTATTTGTTGCTCTTGTCTCTTCGGGGTTGTACCTATAAAGTAAGAGCACAAAACACTCCCCGTGGCATAATAAAGTAATGTATTTGTAATGCAGAAGAACGTTTTTAAAATGCACACTCCTAGTTTCACAGTACAGCGGTGCGCAAAATGGGGGGCACGAGGATTTTTTTGGGGGGCGCGGGTGGTAGCAGAGGCCATGCACTCTTCCCCATGGCATTTAAATTAAATGCCGGGGGATGGCGTGAGGCCTCTGCAACCTGCACTTATAGAGATTCTGAAGGCTGCTGTGACGCGTCGCCATGGCAACGCGGCGTCAAATGATGCGGTGTCATGCGGCGTGACGTCATACACGTCTCCATGTCAACGGGGTCCCGTGACGTCATGACGCTGCCGAGTAAGGTAAGGCGGCGCGGGGGAGGGGGGGGGGCGTGCGCAGCATCAAAAGTTTGCTCTCCCCTGCCATACTAGATGAGGTTGAAAAAAGACATGCGTCCATCCAGTTCAACCTATGCTAAATTTAGACGACAGATCATTTATCGTATATTTGTACTTGCAGTACTGTATATTGATCCAGAGGAAGGCAAACCAGAAACCCCAGTGAAATAATATTATCTAATGATATCTCATAAGAGGGAAAATAAATTCCTTCCTGACTTCAATAATTGGCAATCAGATTACACCCTGGGTCAAAATCCTTCCCATGTTTACTTATTCACAATTTCATTGGAGTAGAATCGCATTTAGAAGCATAAAGGTCCTTCCAGCATCGTTTCTTCAGTATCCTCCTGCTGCTGAGGTGCTGCCCGGCGTTCTCGTTGTCAGGGACGCTCTTCGGTTGCAGCGTGGAGTCGGGGGATGATGATGTCAGACCTTCCCCCACCTTGGTTACCTCAGACCGACTTGCTTTGTTCACCCCTACGCGTTTCATAGGAACGCTCCCACTTCTTCGGGGGGTAATGAACGGATAGGTAATCCTATCTTCTGCCAGACAGTAAATAGCTGTTTTTGTTACCATGGTAACTGGGTGGCTCTCGTTCAGTAGCAACACTTCTCTCTGACCCCTCTGCTGTTTTTATACAAGGGATATTGACACACAATGGAATCTGTCCAATCGGAAAAAGGATTGAACCCACTGAGAATAAAATGACTTAATGTTACTGAGTTCTATATGGGTCTGTACATAAATGTAACATGGGTATAGCTAAAAATGACAAGGCCATAATAAAAAGGATATGTAAGGTATTTTAGTAAGCTTTCTAGTGAGGGAAAAGTAGATGAACCATGGTTGAAAGATTGAAAAACTAGACTAACAATGATTCATATTCATGATTAGAGGAACGTGGAACAGTAAAACTAGTAATAAAGATTGGCAATAAATTACATCAGTGTAATGTCAAATAGGACTAATGGCTTATAACCAAATCGATAATGGGATAAACAAAAGCAAATTAAAGCTGCAGACCCAGCAATATCCTAAAGGTGTTTGTTATTTTTTTTTTAATATAATAAATCAATTCTGTACTATGAGAAAATAATTGTAGCATTAAAAAACAAACAAAAAAAACAACAACTTTGAATGGCATTTTTAAGGTATCGTAATGTAACAAGCATCTTTGTTTCTATAGCAACCACTTACTGTACATAGTCACATTCCCTTGCTTTTCTGAAACGGGCTCTGGCACACCCCTTTTTGAGATAATGACAATCGGTAAAGGGATAAATAAAAGCAACTGGGTAATTCTTGAAAGGGAGCATAATAGGAACAGGGTTAACATGATTTTTAAAACATTTTTTTTTAATGAATGCCAATAAAATGAGTCCATATACAAAAAACTGTAGAAGTATTAGACTAGATCAGATATAAACTATATTAATATTGTGTTTGTTCCGAAAAGCGGTGGTGCAGGGTGCTCAAGTACTGGATCAAAACTATTGAGATGCGGTAATGAGGAGAGACAGTGGAGAAGGGGGTGAAGAGCAATCTTCAAGAATATTGTAATGTGAGGAGTATTGGTAATGTCCTAAATCAGGGGTGCGCAAACTGGGGTGCTCGGTGATTGCAGAGGCCCTGCGCTCTTCCCCAAGGCTGGGGGATCATGTGAGGCTGCTGCAACATGAACTTATCGAGATTCAGCCGGCTTCTGGACGCGTGTCCATGGCAATGTGGGGTCAAATGACACCACATGACCCCGCTGCGTCATCTGACGGCACTCTATGGTAAGTGGGGGTAGGAGGGGGCAGCAAAAAAAGTTTGCGCGCCCATGTCCTAAACAATAAGACGGATATTCACCGAAGGCAAAAGTGAGCGAATGTTATCAGGGAGTATGGTCTAAAACTACAATGTGTTAAATTATACAGGGAGGAACACTCATCATATTAAAACAGCAAAATCAATTTCTAAGTTAAACCATGCGAGTATAGGGTGTTCAATGAGTGGATCCGGTAGCGTTCTCAGCCGTAGGAAAGTGTCACCACCTCTGTCGTTTAGGGTGACATTCTCAACACCCTTCAATTCTTTATGATGTTTAAAAAAAAAAAAAAAACAACAAAGTCCATAAAACCTGACCTTTTTATATTTCTTTTATTTTCTAGCAACCTTGATTTTAGGTTCCTCGCCGTTCGTCCTCCATACCGTTTATTACACCGGTACTGGAGTACATACACAACAGAGCTCAAGTTGCCGTTAATGAAGCTTTGTAACCGGGAATGTCTGCCCATTACAGGATGTAATGCGCTTCCGGTCATGGTCGTCTAGAAATGCGCATGCGCGGCACCCAGACACCTTGTATTTAGCGGCCTTCTGGTTTACCCATATTCCATCCGGTCTCCGGTCGTGTCCTTCCTTTTCAGTTGACTTGGTGCTATCCTATCCTTCAGGTTTCTATCCTTTCTGTACCGGAATTTCTTTGCCTAAAACTTCGTCTTTGTTTAGTAAACTCCACTGTTTTTTTTTAAAGATTTTATGTACCGTATTGGCCCGGATATAGTGCGGCCGCGCACATAAGACCCTAAAGTTTTGAAGGTGTTAAGCTGCGCATATAATTAGAGGACAGTTTTCGGAAGGAGATTTTAAGGTAAAAACATACCACTATTAATCGGGCTTATACTACTGTATCTGTACGTTCTCCCTACCTATTAGATTGTAAGCTCCTCGGAGCAGGGACTCCTCTTTCACAATGTTACTTTTATGTCTGATGCACTTATTTCCATGATGTGTTATTTGTTATTTATATGATTGTCACGTGTATTACTACTGTGAAGCGCTATGTACATTAATGGCGCTATATAAATAAAGACATACCCCGGTTTAAGGGCACTCACTTTAAGTACACTCGCGAGTAAGGACATATCGCCCAAAAGGCAAACGGCAGCTCACGCATGCGCCTGTCAGCGTGTCCTGAACAGTAATACCGACTCCCTACCTGTACTGAAGCTGTGCGCAAGCAGGGAGACTATAGAGTCTGTTACAAATGCGTTAATTACGTTAATGCGGGGTATGCCAGTATACGGTATTTGGGAAGCTTCTTCGTTAAAACTTGTGATAAACTGCACACCCTTTTTCCTATCCTCCATCTTTTGTTTACTGTTCGGTTTATGTTTTCTACTATCTTTAGAGAGGAGTTAATTCAGGTTGGTAGTTTTTCTCTTCACACCTCTAACGATATTTTTGTTTCCAGATTTAAAATAAATTGCACACTGAATTCAGAATTTAAAAAAAAAAAAATTTGCCCCGTCTGATTTGTTCAGATGGGATATTGTTGATCAAGTTAGGATGGTTGCATAGTTACATAGTAGACGAGGTTGAAAAAAGACATACGTCCATCAAGTTCAACCTATGCTAAATTTAGACGTCAGATACTTTATCCTATATCCGTACTTACAGTATATTGATCCAGAGGATGGCAAACAAAAAACCCCAGTGAAATATCATGCAATAATCTCATAAGGGGAAAATAAATTCCTTCCTGACTCCAATAATTAACAATCGGATTACTCCCTAGATCAACATCCTTCCCATGTTTACTTATTTGGTATATCCCTGTATATCTTTTGTTTCTAAAAAGATGGCCAACTTTTTTTTTTTTAATAAATCTATTGTATCTGCCATCAGTCTCCATGGGTAATGAGTTCCACATTTTAACTGCCCTTACTGTAAAGAACCCTTTCCTTTGTTGCTGGTGAAATCTACTTTCCTCCAACCTGAAGGGACGACCCGATTCCTTTGTACTGTCCTTGGAATAAAGTTATTTTGAAAGCTCCTTATACTGTCCCCGACTATATTTGTATATAGTTATCATAACCCCTCTTAGACGCCTCTTTTCTAATATAGATGCATCTAATTTAGCTACCCCCTCCTCATAAGTTAGATTGTCCATCCCCTTTATTAATTTGGTGGCTCTTCTCTGCACTCTCTCTAGTTCCATAATGTCTTTTCTAAGGGGTGGTGCCCATAATTGTACTCCATATTCAAGGTGTGGTCTTTCTAATTCTTTGTAAAGGGGCATAATTATGTTTACTTCCCTTCCATCCATTGCCCGTTTAATGCACGATAAGATCTTGTTTGCCTTTGCAGCTACTGCATGACATTGGGCACTATTGCTAAGGCTACAGTCCCTGTGTTGACTGCTGCACGCGCGCCTGGCGTCGTGGCTTAGCGTGCACAGATAAAAGCTGCGGTCTGTTGGGAGGCACGGGGAGCGTGGCCAAAACGGGGGTTTACACTACCTGCGCTCCTATTGGTCCAAACTATCTGCCCTGCCATTGGCTCCCCGCGCACCACGTAATTGTGTCGCTGCACGTGAAGACAAAATTCTTATCTTCCCTGCTGGCTGTTGCGCCATTAATCGCCACCATTTCCACTGGGGACCCGGCCTAAGCCTGCTGTCTACAAGCACTCCTAAATCCTTCTCCACCAAGGATTCCCCTAATTTATCCCCATTTCGGTTAGAAGTCGACTATTCTTGTTTCCCAAATGCATAATCTTACATTTATCTGTATTAAACCTCATCTGCCATTTACCTGCCCACGTTTCCAGTCTCTCCAAGTTCTTCTGAAGAGAAATTACATCCTGCTCTGATTCTACTACCTTACACAATTTAGTATCAGCAAAGATGGAGACTTTGCTCTCGATCCCAACCTCAAGGTCATTAATAAACAAGTTAAAAAGCAGGGGGTCCCAGTACTGCTACCCGGAAGTGCCTTGGATTTTGTCACTGGTTGTGGCGCCGGATTCTCTTCTATGTCCCAGTACCGATCCCTGAGGTACTCCACTCACGACTTTAGCCCAACCTGAAAAAGTTTCATTTATGACAACCCTCTGTTGTCTGTCCTTCAACCAGTTTTCAATCCAGGTGCAAATATTTTTACTGAGTCTAATTTTGTTTTATTTTGTACATTAACCTCTTGTGTGGAACCGTATCAAAAGTCTTTGCAAAATCTAAGTAGCCCACATCAACTGCATTACCCTGGCCTAAATTCCTACTTACCTCCTCAAAGAAACAAATAAGGTTAGTTTAGCAAGATCTATCTTTCATAAATCCATGCTGACTATTACTAATGATTTTGTTTTCCATTGGGTATTCCTGAATATTATCCCATATTAAACCTTCAGGTAGCTTCCCCACTATTGATGTCAGGATTATAGGTCTAATTCCCTGGTTGTGATCTAGCTTCCCCTTTAAATATGGGCACCCATCTGCTTTACACCAATCTTGTGGTACTGAGCCTGTGGAAATGGAGTCCTTGAATATTAAATGTAATGGTTTGGCTATTACTGAACTTAACTCCTTGAGAACTCTTGGATGTATGCCATCGGGGCCAGGTGCCTTATTTACTTTAATTTTATCAAGCCGCCTATGAACTTCTTCCTCTGTTAACCAATTGTTCATTAATATAGAGGTTGTGGCTTCCTCCAGCGGCACTATTGCAATTGATTCTTCCCTGGTAAACAGAGGCAAAGAATTTGTTTAATACCTCTGCTTTTTCCTTTTCTCCGATAATCTGCCTACCCATCTCACACTGAAAGGGTTGATCTTACTTTCTATTGCAATCCCCCCCCCCTTTTTTTTCCATTTTAGTTTTTTTTCTTATTTGATTGCCCGTATGCAACTTTTGTTATATTCCTTTAATCCTGACTTTAAGGTTCTAAATATAAAAGAGCAGAAAGTGGCGCTCAACACTTGTGAATAATAGAATACGTAACTAATTAGAGTTACTTAAACTGATCAAATAAACTGATGAGTGAAAAAACTAACACTCAGTGCATGAGTGATAATAGTGAAAATACACTGGTGAATAGAATACATAAAGCTCAACCCCGTTAGAACGCGATCCGCTACAACGCGAATCCGCTTATAACGCGATGCAAGGGTGGCTCCCATTTTTGTATATTTATGAATACTTTACAACACGATTATTGGTATCTTAAATACTTTATTGCATACAATTGTACATTATTTCTAACGCGATCCGCTTATATCGCAATGTGATTCTTTGGACCCCAAGCACCGCGTTATAAGGGGGTTAAGCTGTATATCAATCAATTGATAAAACAGAGTGAAATCAAATTAAATGTAAAATAGTATACTCCTCCACTCAGAATTCTGGCACAGGATATGTTTCCAATATCCTCCACATTCGACATTCAAGAAAATCGGGGAAACGGGGTATGTATCACCAAAGGAGAAGAGAGAATGGACATAGAACAGTACTGTAGGACTGTCTGGGTTCAGTTGTATATAGAACCTCCAATGATTATACTCGCAAACGTAAGAGAGAGATGGGCATATCCAAAACTGTGGTATAACGTGGGTGGATGTGCACTCTGTTCAGCAGGACCCAGGGGAAAGACAAAAGACCAGGATAGTGCAGATGGTACTTTTAAAAGATGTATATTTATCACAAGAAGACCCCCTGCAGTAAAGGCTTACACCAGGGTGATCCGTTTAAAATATGGTACGATACAAATTAGCCGCTGTGGGTAAGTCGCGCTCTCACCCACTCCAAGTCTCCACCGCTACCGCTGTTGTCACTTCCGTGTTCCAAAGTCAAGTGACTGGATGACGTGGATGGCGTTCCTCCCAACACCGGTCCTCTGTTCAGGATCAGCTGCTTAACAAGATGCCAGACTCTAAACGCCTGCCTCTTCATTTCCATTTCCTCCCTAGCTGTTTATTCAGCCGCATTGGTTTTGACGTATTTCTTTTATACTTATTACCCAAGGGTATATATAAACTGATAAGTGTGCTTTTCTAACAATGTTTTAAAGACTGCCCATTTATCTTACACATTTGTCCCTGCAAAAACATCATCCCAATGTATTACTTGTAGATTAGACCTCAGTTTATTAAAATCTGCCTTTAAGGTCTTTGTTGAACCCAAGTAATCTGTTTTTTGATCATTTATTTCAAATGAGACTGTGTTAGGATCACTGTTAACAAATATTCAAGTCCGGGAACATTTGTGTATTACGTCGGCATTGTTTGATATTACCAAATCCCAGTATTGCCCCTCTCCTGGTTGGTTCCTCAATAATGTGGGTCATGTACTTATCTTTAAGCACCCCCAAAAACCTGTTTCCTTTTGATGCAATGCGAAACTCATTGCCCAAGTCTGTCTTGATAATTAAAATCACCCATTATACAAACATGACCCAGTTCTGATGCCTTCTCCATTTGCAAAAGTATTTTTTCTTCCACAATCTCACAGATATTTGGTGGTTTATAGCTTATCCCTACAAACATTTTCTGTATACTTTTACCATCACTGCTAATTTATATCCACAAGCTCTCTACATTTTCATCATTCCCTTCATAAACATCATCCCTTATAATACTGTAAGTTTTAGATCCGGTTTAACATATAAACATACTCCACCTCCCCTTCTATTTGCTTCCGAAAAAGAGAATAACCCTCTACATTAATTGTCCAGTCATGAGTTTCATCCCACCATGTTTCAGTAATGCCTATGATATCATATGCAGCCTTGTAGCTATTAATTGAAGCTCATCCATTTTGTCTGTCAGGCTTCTTGCATTGGCAAACATGCATTAAAAAAAATTCAGTCTGTGCTATCCTCCTCTTCTCCTGACTTTCTACTCCAATTGGGTTTAGTCTTTAGAAGTTTTATAGTATTATCTGTATTTACTACGGGTGTCTCGCTGCTGGCCAAACTCCCACTTGCTCCCATTCTACCTCCATGACCCTTTGCTATTTCTCATCCCCATCTATTCTATTTAAAGTGGCGGCCGCCTTTAGCCTCCTGCGGCCGTTTCAGCGCAACTTTGAAAACCGCGGGCAAATGCAGTGTTTGATGCGGCATGTTCCGGTATTTAAAGCTGCGGCCGCGTGCATTGTATCAGCGCTGTGCTTATTTAATTGTTTTCAAGTTATGTGAGGTCTGTATTAAAGGTACACAAGCAAGCTACTTTAGAGTGGTAACAACTAACTCCCTATACTACTGTAAGGGCAACATTATGGGCGGCGTGCTGATACAGTATATACAAACTTTCACTGATAACTACTATTAGCGCTGTCTCGGCATGAACGTGGTGAAGTGCGTGGCGTTCGAAAAAAAATACCCAAACAAATTGGAGATGTTGGAGAATAAAAGGGGCCGTGACAGTAGTTCGTTATCTGTTTCTTGTCCCACCCCCCTCCATTGTAGTTTAAAATCTCCTCCAACTTTTTTAACGTTCTCACCCATAGCAAACGGTGACTGCTCCGGGCATCATGGTACCTGTTGCACTCAATATCCTTCTTGTAAATGTGTATGAATAGGTCCCCCTCCTGTATTGCATAGTAATAGGTCTACAAGCTACTTGATGTTCGTCAACAACACTACTGGAAACCAGACCGAAGTTGTTCTTATGAATACATTCTAAAAAGCAGTCTAGCAATTCCCTATGTGTACCTGGATGGTGCTACATAAAGATGTACATACCCTAAATGCACAACTTCTAGAAGTATGGAGAGATGCATGCTGGGTGTTGCCGTAATATATTTCCCTAAAACCTCTGCCACTAAGGATAGTGCTGCAAGAGTAGCTCAGTGGTAATTATTACTGCCTTTGAAGTGGGTGAACCCCCCTTTTTTTTTCTCCCAGTCTCCGCTCTCCTTGTGATCTTGAGCAAGTCACTTTATCTTTCTGTGCCTCTGGTACCAAAAATAATTGTAAGCTCTTAAGGCAGAGCTACCCATTGGTGCTATGTGGGAAAAATATTAAGGAAAATACAGTAGTCTACGGGGAAAATTGTAGTGTGAATAATGTAGCGCTTCAGTTTGGCCACCAGAGGGAGCTGTGTGTCTATAGATGTGTCTGTATTTTATTTATTTATTTATAAAATATTTTACCAGGAAGTAATACATTGAGAGTTACCTCTCGTTTTGTCTTTATGTGTGCATGTTTGTCTATTTCTATATGCATGTCTGTATTTTACTTATACATCAAATTCTATTCTTTTTATAATGTAATATAATCAAGAAAAAATATATTGTTACCTCTCGTTTTCGAACTATTTGTGCAGCCTGTGTGTACAGTATGGATGCAAACGCAGGGGCGATAGTCAGCTGGTTGTTACAGTGCTGATAATGAACACTCCGTGTCTGTACAATGATGCTGGGTATCTGTATACGCTGATAATGTGCACACAGTGCTGCATAATGATGCGGAGTATGTATACACCGATAATGAACACACCGTGGAGTATGTGTAACCTGGCAATGAACACTCCACTGTATAATGATGCCATATCCTGCCGGCGGTGCGCCTCTACATGTGGTGTAAAGGTTAATTTACTGGGGGAACCTGTTACAGATTGGCATGCCACCCCCTGCCTGTGTGTGTGTACAGCAGGCCTGCACAACATACGGCCCGCGGGCCGCAACCTCTCTGTGCGGCCCGCGATGAGATTAAAAAAAAAAAAACTTAAAAAAAAACTTTCCCCGCGGTCCCGGGGATGATGTGAGGTGCATTGAGGTGAGGTGGAGGTGAGGTGCAGGGGTGATTGGAGGTGCAGAGGGGGGGGGGTGATTGGAGTTGCAGGGGGTGATAGGGGGTCATTGGAGGTGCGGGGGGGTCATTGGAGGTGCAGGGGGGTCACTGGAGGTGGAGTCATTGGAGGTGCAGGGGGGGTCATTGGAGGTGCAGGGGAGGGTGATTGGAGGTGCAGGGGGGATGATTGGAGGTGCAGGGGGGGGTGATTGGAGGTGCAAGGGGGGAGAGTGATGTGAGGTGCAGGGGGAGAGTGGTGTGAGGTGCAGGGGGAGAGTGGTGTGAGGTGCAGGGGGGGAGAGTGGTGTGAGGTGCAGGGGGGGAGAGTGGTGTGAGGTGCAGGGGGAGTGGGATGTGTGCGGTGTGCAGGGGGGTATTGTGTGTTTGATGTGGAGAGGGAGTATTGTGTGTGTGGGTGAGGGGGAGAGATGGGGGTATGAGAGATAGATGGGAAGTATTGCAAAGGTTGATAGTGAGGGGTTCTGGGGGAGATATGAGGATGATGATGAGAGGTGCTGGAGGAGAGATGATGATGATTTTACCCATGAGGCCCAATTTTTTTTCCCTTGGAGCAGTTCGGCCCTTCTCGCTTTACGAGTTGTGCAGGACTGGTGTACAGTATGTGTTTAAGATAGATCTGCCCGGCAACAAGTTGTTTAATGGGGACAAAACCCGACTAGAAGTTTTACCTTTAATCATTGTGAGTCAAGTTTCTAACGGCACTATTTTCTGTCCCTTCCTGGTCCACAGGTCACGATCTGACCTGAAAGGGTTGCCCTGCTGTGTTCTTCAGCCACGAGGCAGAGTCCCAGGTGGATTTCGGATGACAAGATCTCAAGGGGCAGGGGGATCTGGGGAAGGAAAAATCTTCCAAGGCTCAAACAGGATCAGTCTCGGACTTATTTGCCAATATCCAGTAATTTATTGTCCTGTGAATATGCCAGCTTTATAAATGGAGGTGGGAATTGGGGGGGGGGGGTGGGGAGGTTCAAACAGTAAAGGGGTTAATGACATCACAATTGTAAGCAAAGGAGCAACGTAACAGCTTAACATGTCACTGCCGTTGGTACACTTTGGTCCTAGGAGGCACTGACCCTTTAAAGCGTGTCATACAGTATTACTTAAATCTTATTAAAAAAAAAGTGTACGTCTATATACACTCTCTCTCTCTAACACACGCACACACACACACACACACACACACACACACACACACACACACACACACACACACACACACACACACACACACACACACACACACACACACACACACGTGTAGACGTATTCATCCCCTGCCAATAATTGAACTATAAATAATGTATGCACAATTTTTTTCCAAACAAAACTTTTTTTTTTAAATTCTAATCTATAAAGCTGTAGTGGTTAAACTGAGCACTGTTTTATATAAGGTGGAGGTTAAATGTCCGCAAAGGAAAGGTGCAAAATGGAATTGACTGCTTGCATAACTATTCAGTAGAACTTGGTAGACGCACATTTTGCAGCAATTACTGTGTTTTTGGATAGGTCTCCCAATAGCTTTGCACAGTAGGAGGGTGACCGTTTTTGCCCATTGATCCAGTTATGATAAGTTGTCGGGGAGCGTGGATGGATTGCAATCTTCAAGTCTCGCCATACGTTTTCTTTAAAATTCAAACAAGGAATCTGATCGGGCCACTGAAGAACATTCACTCTCTTGTTCAACCACTCCAGTGTGGCTTTTGGTTTGGGTCATCATCCTCCTGAGATGTGAATTTCCTCCCTCACGGATTCGCCTGTACTTTGCACCGTCCGTTCTCCCCTCTATCCTGACGAGCTTCCCCAGTCCCTGCTGAGGCGAAACTTCCCCATACCATGATGTTGCCACCACCATGCTTGGCCGTTGGGATGGTGTCAACTGGGTGATGTGCAGTGTTGGGCTCGCGCCAGATGTAACACTTGGAATTTAGACCAAAAAGGTACATTTGTCTTGCATGACCTCCAATCATTCCCCACGTGTCTGCAGTATCATCTATTTGCTTTTTCACAAACTCGATATGTGATTCAAGACAAGTCTTTTTGAGTAATGACTTCTTTCTTTCCACCCGTCCATACAGGCCAGCTTTGTGTAGGGACCAGCTTATTGTTGATGTGTGAACACTGACTCCCATCTCGGATACAGAACTTTGTAGATCTCGCGTGGTCATTGTTGACTTCAGAGTAACATCCCGAACCAGTTTCCTGTTGTCCCGGCTGCCCAGTTTGGGAGCACGACCTGATCTGGGTAGAATTAGAGTAGTATGATTCTTTGGCCAAAGTATTGTTAGCTTACAGCCACGTCACGGCTTGGCCCCTCTGTAGGTCCTAACACTGCTGCACCTGCAGAAAGCTCTCATAACCTGTCTAATGGAGGGAGAGCTGTCTTAATAGACTGGTCATTCACAGGTGCTTGGCAAGAACTGCCATTACAAAGGAGGGGGTGGGTGCGCTTGAAATCAGGGAGGAGGGGTCACAAACAGCTACATTGTTTTACCAATAGAAATGCACAAACACACAGACCCTATAAACTGGCAGCGAAGGCACCCGTGCTTATGGGAAGATATACAGATAAGTATTTAAGTATATAATTTGTCAAGTTGGATGCAGCATTGGGCCTTTTTTGTACTTTTTTTCTACACATGACGTCATAATCCCACTGGCACCCCTTTTGCCACAAATATATATGGTTTGGTGAGTTTGGGTTTTGAGTTTAAAGGGGCTGTGTATTTGTGTGGTGTAATGCATCTTCCACTTCATAATTATGAGCGGGCTAATGAGCCACTTTGAAAATGTCTTGCACCCGTCTACGCTGTGCCTCTATCACCGTAAGCTCCTTGGTCTTCATGGTTGCTGTGTTGGATCACTATGTGAGTTGCGACTTGGAAGTCTCTATGTTGCCGAGGGAAATGATCTACACGTTAAAGCACTTTGATTACCCACAGGCTGAAACCATCTCACTCATGTTGTAACCTTTTAAACAATTCATTTGCAGATGAGCTGATTTAGGGCTTCAGTAACAAAGGGGTTGAATACTTATGCAGCTGAGATGAATCTGCTTTCCTCTGTAAATCTTCTATATGCATTTTCTAACTATCACTTTGGAGTCATTTTTGTAGATTCTACATGTAAAGTTAATTTGAAAGAGTCGCGGAGTGCGCTCGGGTGCCAACAAAATGTGAATAATTAGCAGGGATGAATACACACCACACACACCACACACACCACACACACCACACACACCCACACACGTTGTAGAGGTAAAACTCATTATGTGCATCTTTGGCTAAAACTCACAAAATGCACTTCCTTGCCTGGAATTTCTTGATAGTTCTATTGAAAAACTCATTAAGTGCCTATTTAGTTATAGTTCAAAGTTACCAAACATAAAACTCTTTAAGTATTATTTTGAAATGTAAAAAAGAAAACATTATCGCCTTTTTCTCAGTACTAAACGAATGTAGTTGACTTACGTGTATAAAGACTATAATATATATATATATATATATATATATATATATTCTAATGTGTGTAAAGTCAGTGCCTTCTAATACTGAAGTAGTCATTTCTAACATTAGCCCCTTCGCTGCAAGAGTCCTGGTTAAAAAGGGTGTATATTTCTCTTATTCTGCCCAAACTAACACCTTAAACTCAAAATCACTATGTAAATTGTATTATATATGCGTATCCTGAAACCCACTATGGATTGTATGGAATTCCTGAGAGTGTTTTTATTTATTGTACATATTAAACTGCAGATTTGCATTAAAGTTCCTGTTGTTGAACCCTTGTTACCCTGCTTTTATTTTTTACCGCAATAGTGGTGTCATCTGCTCTATCTGTAACTCATCTTTGCAAAAGAGCTTACAAAGGGATGATTGGTATTAAATGAGCAATAGGGAGAGGTTATATGTGCAATAGGAGAGGTTGTAGGGAGCGGTTACTTGGAGCAATAGGCAGAATTAGGCGATTTACATATATGGTGAAAAACAGAACGGTGACACCCGCTCGACTCCCGTGGGGGATGGGTTGGAACACTAGGGAAAAGGGAATACCAAGAATGAAAAGGATCCTTGTGTGTGTGTGTGTGTGTGTGTGTATGCTACGGATTATGCCAAGAAAAATGTAGCTGTATAATTAACTAATGAATGGTCATAGCCGATGGGTACAGTGATGAAATGATCATGTGTAATAACCCAAATTAAAATAAACCAGGGACAGACCGTGTTATATAAATTGTGAAATACATTTCTATAGTGATATGTGAAACGTGCACTCTGAAAACGACAGGTCACCCAATGGCCTGCAAAAAGCAGCTAATATACATTAGGGAGGGTGACCGAAAAACAGTTGGGTAGAGGAACAAACTGGTGCCTTGTTGTTGTGCCAAAACAGTAACAAAATGGTATTGATGTGGTCTCTGAAAGTACGCAAGGATCGACCTAGCCTAGCAAACGATACCCTACGTTTGAGAAGGGGTAAGGGTGGGAAAGAGTACAGGTAGCCCTAATTTTGCTGAATAGCTCTTAATTAGTGAGCTGTGCGCAATTGCTTGCGGGTGGTGCAAGTGCCAAAGTGCTGCCTGCACAGCCGTGCAGCCCACAGATAAATGGTAATTCACTGATCAGATGACTAAAACGTCCAAATACAAGTGTACTCTAACTGGGGGGTGCGAGACTGGCGGCGGGGGGCGCGGGGTTTACAGAGGCCCCGCGCGCTTCCCGAAGGCACTTAAATTAAGTGCCGGGGGAGCTGCAGGGCCTCTGTAAACCCAAGGCTTTGCCCCCGCTGCCTACTACAGCGTCCACTGTGGCAGACGCTGCGTGCACGAGAGCCCTCCCCGCAATGGCGCCGGGCCCGCTGCGAGGGGGGGCCGCAGCACTCGCGCGAGAGCTACTCCTGCTCTCAATAGAATTGAGCGATACGGCACGCCCCCCGGCGGTTCAGCCAATGAGGGCGAACCTGCCGGGTGACGTCATGGCCGCGCCCCGTCACTCCTCCGCCACGCCCCCCCCCCGGTCTCTCTTCGTGCAGCTCCCTGCAGACCAGGTAATCGGCTGCACGCGCCGCCAATTTCGCGGGCGCGCGTTGCAGCTGAGTTACCGGGGCCGTAGCCTTACTTACCATGGCTCCGGCGGTTTCCTCCCTGCATCACCATGACAACGCGGCGGCAAAATGACGCTGCGAGGTCATGTGACGTCACGTTGCTAGGCAACGTGACGTCATTACGCCGGAGCGCGGGTAAGTTGGGGTTGGGGAGCGTGGGTAAGTTGGGGTGGGGGAGCGCGGGTAAGTTGGGGTGGGGGAGCGCGGGTAAGTTGGGGCGCAGGGGTGAGGGGACAGCCGGCAGGGGGGCGCAGGGAAAAAAGTTTGCGCCCCCCCTCTAACCTCCCGTACATAACCCTACAATAGGAGGTGGGTAGAGGGCAGGGATGAGGTAAGGTAGCCCCTATCAGTATGGCTGAGCTGGCCCTTTCCTAGGTCGTGACTGTGAGAAAATATCAGCTTCGTACTTTAAGGCGCTGCAGTGGGAGCCGAAGGTCCGCCGCGAGACCTCCGATCTGCCGCGAGACCTCCGATCTGCCGCGAGACCTCCGATCTGCCGCGAGACCTCCGATCTGCCGCGAGACCTCCGTTCTGCCGCGAGACCTCCGTTCTGCCGTGTAAACTGAGTGAGCGTAAACGTGCGTGACAGCTGGACCCTGATGTACTTTTCGCGTATGCTTTATAAAAGGGTAAGTAACTGCCCCTAGAGAGACGGTTTGTTTATATTATACTCCCCTCCTGGGAGAGGGAGCAATGTTGCAGTCCTGGTATTGAAGTTACTGGTTATATATTGTCTTTGTTGCTGCAGGCATGAATTGCTTGAGATTGGGCTACAGTGTTGATTTATGGGTATATTGATGGTTAAATAGCTGAAATAAATGAATAAAACGTATGCAGAACTGTAAAACATCTGACACTGGGGAATTAACACAGCTTTCTTAGGCCTCGTCCAGGGCGGTGCTGAGCGGGCGGGCTCACGCTGGCCACGATGAGGCACATTGCGACAATGTGTGTGGCCAGCGTGGGAGGGCGCGCCTGCTCGGCGCTTAGCTGCTTGCTGAGCAAGCAAATTTGAATTTGCTGCTCGCAAGCGCGTCACGTGAGCGGTTCGATCTCAGACAGCCACGAATCTCCCGGCCGAGCAGGGCGCAGCGCACAAGCGCCAGCGGTCCTGTTCCCTACCTCTCCGAGGCCTTTAAAGGTGACTTTCTGTGCTGCCTTACACCCCTGTTAATACAGATGTATCAACTACAACTGTATTGTATACAATGGTCAGTGGAATATATTTAACTAGCTATACCAACCAGATGTAACAATAACATGAAGTCAAAAGGGAGGGATGATTTTATATATATATATATCTACTATATATTTGTGAAATCACTGTATGTCTGCGTCCCAAGGGTCAATCGCATTGGACCTTGGCCCTGTCACTCCGGCTCAGGCCATGCCTGCCCCCGCACACCTCTCATTGGCCTACGTCCAACACCAATGCCACACTGTCCCACCCCTCACTGACTCTCATTGGCCTGCGTCCAATGCCCGCCCCCGCACACCTCTCATTGGCCTGCGTCCCACCCCTCACTGACTCTCATTGGCCTGCGTCCAATGCCCGCCCCCCGCACACCTCTCATTGGCCTGCGTCCCACCCCTCACTGACTCTCATTGGCCTGCGTCCAATGCCCGCCCCCGCACACCTCTCATTGGCCTGCGTCCAACACCAATGCCCTAATACAGTGTTTCCCAAACTGTGCGCCGCGGCGCCCTGGTGCGCCGCGGCTTGGCTAGAGGGGCGCCGCGATTAGGGCCGCCAGCAGCGGGAAACAAGGGCTGCTAGCTCATTTAAAAAAAAAAAACCTCTGGGGGGAAGCAGAGGAGCGGTCACGTGACCGCTCCCATCCAATGGGACTGCAGCCTGCCCGGCATTGCAACTTCAGTGCCCGGCATTGCAACTACAAAGCCACCAGACAGAGGTGTGTGCGTGTGCGTGTGCGTGTGTGTGTAAAACGGGCTGCAGGGTGTGTGTGTATATATGTATATATGTGTGGTGTGTGTGTGTATATATGTATATATGTGTGGTGTGTGTGTGTGTGGGTGTATATATATATATATATATATATATATATATATATATATATATATATATATATATTATATATATATATATTATATATATATATATATGTATATATGTGTGGTGTGTGTGTATATATATATATGTGTGATGTGTGTGTGTGTGTGAATATATTTATCAAAGTTGCACAATGTTAATAATTTATTCTCACATGTCTTTTTTTTTTTAAATGTTTAAAATATTATATAATATACACACACACACACACACACAGCTACCAAGTGACAAACACACACAGTGATACCCGCCTCCCAGCGCGGCTTGCTGTCTCCTCTGCAAGGACAGCAAAAAGCTCCTGGTAGAGCGAGCGGCAGCAAGCAAGAGCGAGCAGCAGCACCTAAGCGCTTACTATGTCCCAGGCCGGAGGAACTATAGCCGCGTTGATTACAGATGCAGGGGCTTTGTGCATCTGTTCAGCCCGGCTCAGCGACGCTGAGCTGCCTACGCTGAGAGAGGGAGGCCCGGCGCTCACGCTGGAGGAGCAGCACCGGGAGACAGATGTCTCCCAGCAGCACTGCAGCGTCACCCCCCTCCCCTCCCTCCCCGCAGCACACCGGCCCTCCCCCCACATGGCACAGGCCCCCGCAGCACTGACCTCCCCCGTGCAGGGACCGGGCCGTTCAGCCATACCCTCCCCCACCCCCCGTATCTGTGTGTATTTATTTGTGTGTGTGTGTATCTGCATCAGTGTGTGTGTATCTGTGTGTATTTATTTGTGTGTGTGTGTGTATTTATTTGTGTGTGTGTGTATTTATGTGTGTATTTATTTGTGTGTGTCTGAGAGAGAGAGTGAGGTCAGAGAGAGAGAGAGAGAGAGAGAGAGAGTGAGGGTCAGAGAGAGAGAGTGAGGTCAGAGAGAGAGAGTGAGGTCATATAGAGAGAGAGAGAGTGAGGTCATAGAGAGTGAGGTCAGAGAGAGAGAGAGAGAGAGGGGGGTCAGAGAGAGAGTGAGGTCAGAGAGAGAGAGAGAGAGAGAGAGAGAGTGAGGTCAGAGAGAGAGAGAGAGAGAGAGAGTGAGGTCAGAGAGAGAGAGAGTGAGGTCAGAGAGAGAGAGAGTGAGGTCAGAGAGAGAGAGAGTGAGGTCAGGGAGAGAGAGAGTGAGGTCAGAGAGAGAGTGAGGTCAGAGAGAGAGAGAGAGAGAGAGAGTGAGGTCAGAGAGAGAGAGAGAGAGTGAGGTCAGAGAGAGAGAGAGAGAGTGAGGTCAGAGAGAGAGAGAGAGAGTGAGGTCAGAGAGAGAGAGAGTGAGGTCAGAGAGAGAGAGAGTGAGGTCAGAGAGAGAGAGTGAGGTCAGAGAGAGAGAGAGAGTGAGGTCAGAGAGAGAGAGAGTGAGGTCAGAGAGAGAGAGAGTGAGGTCAGAGAGAGAGAGTGAGGTCAGAGAGAGAGAGTGTGAGGTCAGAGAGAGAGGGAGGTCAGAGAGAATGTGAGGTCAGAGAGAGTGTGAGGTCAGGGAGAGAGAGAGTGAGGTCAGAGAGAGAGTGAGGTCAGAGAGAGAGAGAGTGAGGTCAGAGAGAGAGAGAGAGTGAGGTCAGAGAGAGAGAGTGTGAGGTCAGAGAGAGAGGGAGGTCAGAGAGAATGTGAGGTCAGAGAGAGTGTGAGGTCAGGGAGAGAGAGAGTGAGGTCAGAGAGAGAGTGAGGTCAGAGAGAGAGAGAGAGTGAGGTCAGAGAGAGAGAGAGAGAGAGAGTGAGGTCAGAGAGAGAGAGTGAGGTCAGAGAGAGAGAGTGTGAGGTCAGAGAGAGAGAGTTCTGAGAGAGAGAGTGAGGAGAGAGAGTGAGGTCAGAGAGAGAGAGTGCGGTCAGAGAGAGGTCAGAGAGAGAGAGTGAGGAGAGAGAGTGAGGTCAGAGAGAGAGAGTGCGGTCAGAGAGAGGTCAGAGAGAGAGAGAGTGAGGTCAGAGAGAGTTAGAGTGTGTGAGAGAGAGTGAGAGTGTCTGAGAGAGACACCAACTGCGCACTGCAACTGTTAGGTATGTTTGTACACCTATGTATGTATGTACACCTTTGTTTTTACTTTGGGCGCCGCGTAAAAATCCTGATCGCCTTGGGGAGCCTTGAAAAAATTCTGGATTGCCTTGGGGAGCCTTGAACCGAAAAAGTTTGGGAACCACTGCCCTAATACTTCCACACTGTCCCACCCCTCACTGAGTTTTGGGAACGCTTTGTTTTTGCAACACCTAATCCTCTAATCCTCAACCTGCTCTGGGGCCACGCTTCACAGCTATCAAAACCTTCACGTCTGCTACCACAGACTGCCGAATCAGGTACAGAATCTACACACAACGCACAAACACAGCACACACACACATTCACACAACACCAAACACTGCAGACTGCCTCTTCAAACCCCCCCTCCCCTCCACGCCACACATCTCCCTCCCGCAACCGGACCGCGAGGCCGCGGTCTCCACTCACACACCATGGCAACGATGTCCTCCCCCTATCCCGCCACCTCACACAGTGTAGCTCCCGCGAACCGCACAGCACGCCTCATCTCCTGCACCTCACACAGCTCCCTACCGCAACCAGACCGCGAGGCCCCCTACCCCGCTACACCATGCCACCAATGTCCCTCCCCCTATCCCGCTAGCTCACACAGTGTAGCTCCCGCTACACACCACCACTCCCTCCCGCTCCATTCCCTCCCCGGCGGGGGAACAGGCAGGCTGCCACGCGGCCCCTAAGATGGCGGACCCCCTTCCTCCCTCGCGCTCCATTCCCTCCCGCTCCACTCCCTCCGCTCCTCCACCACCACCCTCCCGCTCCATTCCCTCGCGCTCCACTCACCACTCCCCTCCCGCTACACTCACCTCCCTCCCCGGCGTGGAACAGGCTGCCACGCGGCGCGTAAGATGGCGGACCCCCTTCCTCCCTCGCGGCGCCGAGTGAGAAGATGGCGGCGGCCGGAAGTACAGGTAGGTGTCGCGCGCGCGTGTGTGTGTGTGTGCGTGTGTGTGTGTGCGTGTGTGTGACACTGCCCCCCCTCCTGTCCACTGCCCCCCCTCCTGTCCACTGCCCCCCCCTCCTGTCCACTGCCCCCCCTCCTCCTGTCCACAGCCCCCCCCCCCTCCTGTCCACTGCCCCCCCCTCTCCTGTCCACTTGCCCCCCTCTCCTGTCCACTGCCCCCCCTCTCCTGTCCACTGCCCCCCCCTCCTGTCCACTGTCCACTGCCCCCCCCTCCTGTCCACTGCCCCCCCCCTCCTGTCCACTGTCCACTGCCCCCCCCTCCTGTCCACTGCCCCCCCTCCTGTCCACTGCCCCCCCCTACTGTCCACTGCCCCCCTCCTGTCCACTGCCCCCCCTCCTGTCCACTGCCCCCCCTCCTGTCCACTGCCCCCCCCCCTTCCCACCGCCCCCCCCTTCCCACCGCCCCCCCCCTTCCCACCGCCCCTTCCACCGCCTCCCTTCCCACCGCCTCCCTTCCACCGCCTCCCCACCCCCTTCCCACCGCCTCCCCCCCCTTCCCACCGCCTCCCCCCCCTTCCCACCGCCTCCCCCCCCCTTCCCCTGCCTCCCCCCCCCCTTCCCCTCCGCTCCCCTTCCCCCCCTTCCCCCTCCGCTCCCTTTCCCCCCCCTCCGCTCCCCTTTCCCCCCCCCTCCGCTCCCCTTTCCCCCCCCTCCGCTCCCCTTTCCCCCCCGCTCCCCTCCCTCCGCTCCCCTTCCTCCCCCCCTCCGCTCCCTCCGCTCCCTTTCCCCCCCCTCCGCTCTCCCCTTTCCCCCCCCCTCCGCTCCCCTTTCCCCCCCCCTCCGCTCCCCTTTCCCCCCCCCTCCGCTCCCCTTTCCCCCCCCCTCCGCTCCCCTTTCCCCCCCCCTCCGCTCCCTTTCCCCTTCCCCCCCCCTCCTCCGCTCCCCCTTCTCCCCCCCCCTCCCTCCCTTTCCCCCCCCCTTTCCCCCCCCTCCGCTCCCCTCCACCCCCCCCTCCGCTCCCCTCCACCCCCCCCTCCCCCCCCCTCCCCTCCCCCCCCTCCCCTCCCCCCCCCTCCCCTCCCCTCCACCCCCTCCCCTTCCCCCCCTCCCCCCCTCCCCTCCCCTCCACCCCTGCACCCCCCTCCCCTCTCCCCTCCCACCCCCTCCCACCCCTTCCCCCCCTCCTCTAACCCTTCCCCCCCCCCGCTCCTCTAACCCTTCCCCCCCGCTCCTCTAACCCTTCCCCCCCCCGCTCCTCTAACCCTTCCCCCCTCCTCTAACCCTTCCCCCCTCCTCTAACCCTTCCCCCCTCCTCTAACCCTTCCCCCCTCCTCTAACCCTTCCCCCCTCCTCCACCCCTTGCCCCCCTCCTCCACCCCTTGCCCCCCTCCACCACCCCCTCCTCCCCTTCCCGCCGCCCTTCGCCTTCCTGCCCGCCTTACCGCCTCCCCACCCCCGCCTCTGCCTTTCACCCGCCCTTACTCCGGCCGCCTCTGCCTTTCACCCACCGCCTCACAGCCGCTGCACGCACTCAACAGACACCCGCCACACTCGACACATACCTGCCGCCACACACACCTGCTGGCTCCCGCCCCTACGCACCGACATCACTGACGCACCGCCTCACACCCTAGCAGGACCCCCACTCACAGACAGCACTCACAACCCACGCGCCACCCGCCGCCTCACACCCTAGCAGGACCCCCACGCACAGACAGCACTCACAACCCACGCGCCACCCGCCGCCTCACACCCTAGCAGGACCCCCACTCACAGACAGCACTCACAACCCACGCGCCACCCGCCGCCTCACACCCTAGCAGGACCCCCACTCACAGACAGCACTCACAACCCACGCGCCACCCGCCGCCTCACACCCTAGCAGGACCCACACTCACAGACAGCACTCACAACCCACGCACCACCCGCCGCCTCACACCCTAGCAGGACCCCCACTCGCAGACAGCACTCACAACCCACGCGCCACCCGCCGCCTCACACCCTAGCAGGACACACGCCTCACATTTTTACATCACTTATGGCACCAAAATATACATTGTACTGTGGTGTGGTTACTATAAACCATTTTTATACAACATCGTATTACATTTTCTTCCATCTTTCTTTTCAATATTATTATCCAATCTTTACAACAAATACTCACCTATTGTTCCACAATTTATAAATAATACTACCTATTACGCATTTACATCCCGGGCAACGCCGGGTCTCTCAGCTAGTATATATATGTAAAAAATTAGCTAAATGCAGCCCATATGTGTACAAAGACGGATACTGGGTGCAGGATATCTGACCAGTGTCCCAGTGACATGGGATGATAGGTTCTCTAACCCAGGGGTGCGCACAGTTTTTAAACTGCGCCCCCCCCCCCTGCCTGCTTACCTCCCGGCTCACGCCCCCCCCTCATCCTGGACTCCGGCGTGAAATTACGTCACGGGGTCATCTGTCACGTCGCCATGGCAACGCGACGTCACGGCATCATTTGACGCCGGTTATGGCGACGCGTCACTGAAGATCTTGTACTTTCCCCTCCCAGCTGTGAACGCCGGAATTCTGTTTTCCAAAATAAATTCGTAAAACTTTAAAAGAGGTGTGTGTGTTCTTCTTTTCCTGGTTTTTGTGGAGTTGACATTGAAAGACCCTGCTCTTAGAGGGGTGAGGGAGAGATATATCATCATCCTGTGGTTTGGACTGTGGATTTTCTTTAAAACCGCCTCAATCGGACGCAAGCCCATGGAGTCCCTCCTCTTTGCAGCTGGCCTCTGACTCGGAGTGCATGTCTCTATCCACCTCTGTTGCAGAATGCTGCAGAACATACTCTTGTGCTTGATTGTGTTGGCCATGGGGACAGACATTGTATGAATGCCCACTTTTTGAGCACAAGTTACACAGAATGTTGTTCTTGCATTCATTGCGGTGGTGCCCCAAATCTTTACATAGACTGCATCTGATCTTGTTGCATACTGATGAAGTGTGATCTTGATCCGCACTTAAAGCTGCAGTTCAGTCAATATCCTGCATGTGTGTTTTTTTGTAATAAATCAGTTATTTAGTTAAAAAAACAACTTTGAAAGACCAATTTTCTTGTATTCTATTTTAACAGCCATTTGCTAAGGCACTGCCCCTTCATGTCCTGTCACAAGCCCTGGCACTCCCCTTTGTCAGCCCTGCCCTCCCTCTAGCACGTCAGTGCAGGAGTGTTCATGAATATTCATGAGCTTCCACTGAGAGAAAGAAGCAGAAGAAAAACAGATCCCTTCACTAATTATGTCACCAAATTTTGCCTATCAATACATGGAGAACGAATTGACCTGCAGCTATACAGTTCTTTAGGTAAGTAGAGATTGCCCACATGAAACTATTGAAGTAAAAAAATAAATTAAAAAAAAAGACTGAACTGCAGCTTTAAAGCAGCATTTGGGCTGCCCACGGTTAAGCCACCTTCCTCTTTCATTTCCAAAGGATCGGAAGTTTGGTAAATGTGTCACAGTGTCGTCTGCACACACCAGTTTCACCTCAAACTGATATCCTCCATTCCAGTATTCACCATTGTAGAGTTTCCTTGGTCCTTTGAGTGTGTCACAATGGTGCTTCAGCCAGTACTCAATGTCAGCCACTGACTTATGGGGATAGTGGGAAATAATCTCAAACCTTTCAGTGATTTCCATGCATTTTGCTGTGAATCAGAGGGATCTGCTGGTTCTCAAAACACAAAATCCCAGCAAGCTATTTTTGGGAACCCCTGAGCCCCCACAAAATATATATGTATATGTGTCAAAAAGGAGAGCTATTGAGCGTGGCAAGTGTATAAAACAGAGAAGCCCAATGCTACATCCAACATGCTAAAAATACACAGTAAAATACTTATATATTGTCTTAAAAAGGGTCATTTAGTTTAACCCTTTGGCCAAAGCATTGTAAGCCTGCGAGCCCCGACACGGCAAACACCTGTTCGCAAGTCCTAACACTACCAGATAAAATACTAATATACCTCTATTAGGATTAAAATTCTCATTTACCTCTATTAGGAGGGAGAAAGACCACAGTGGGTCTATAGCCAGCAGAATGAAAGGACCTGCAAACTAGGGAAGTGGGGAGGGGCGGGCTTAAAACCTGGGAAGGAGGAGCCACTAACCTGAAACAGCTGAGAATAGGTTAACAAAACACAAAACCCCAGGAGGTCTTTTTGGGAACCCCTGAGCCCCCACAAAATATATAAGTATCAAAAAGGAGAGCTATTGAGCGTGGCATATGTATACAACAGACGACAGAGAATGGCTCCTTTCCCATTTTTTAAGCCCGCCCCTCCCCACTTCCCAAGTTAGTAGGTCCTTTCATTCTACTGGATATAGATCCAATGTGGTCTTGCTCCCTCCTAATAGAGCTAAATGAGAATTTTAATCCTAATAGAGATATATTAGTATTTTATCTGGTAGTGTTAGGACTTGTGAACGGGTGTCTGCCTTGTCGTGGCTCGCAGGCTTACAATGCTTTGGCCAAAGGGTTAAACTAAATGACCCTTTTTTAAGCGAATATATAAGTATTTTACTGTGTATTTTTGTCATGTTGGATGTAGCATTGGGGTTGTCTGTCGTCTGTTGGATTTGCTGGTTCTGTATTTTCCTGGCAGTTTGAGCCCCCCAGCAGCTGAAACGTGATCCAGTCTATTAGTGCTGATTGCAGGTACTTGGTAGAGCTGATTTTTCTCTCTCAGTGAGATTTCCCCTCTCTGGTAATCTGATTCCCCTACATCCTCTGCGTCTCCCTGCAGCCTCTGCGTGTCTCCCAGCAGCCTCTGCGTGTCTCCCACCAGCTTCTGCGTGTCTCCCAGCAGCCTCTGCGTGTCTCCCAGCAGCCGGAAGTTGTTCCAGGGTAGCAGTGCTGGTTTCAGGTAGCTGTGTAATCTGTGTATCTGTCAGGGAGTTAACCCTTTCTGGCTCACAGTTTAGCTCCATTGCCTCTTCAGAGTTTATAGCAATGGGCACTGAGTGAGAAGAAAGATTCCCGGGGTCTCTTTTCATTGTTTCTGCCTCAGCTGCTGTTTGCAATGTACCTGTGTTTGCCTCCTGACTGACTCCTGCTGCAATCACCTCATGTAAGAGGCTATCAGCCTCAGTTTCCATGTGCTGAGGACTCTCAGCCTCTCTTTTCTTGTGACATTCAGCTTCTGCATTGTGTTTGGACACTTTTGCTATAAGGATTGTTTGTCTGCCTGCTCTCTCTGTGCTGCATGTCTGCTCTCTCTGTGCTGCATGTCTGCTCTCTCTGTGCTGCATGTCTGCTCTCTCTGTGCTGCATGTCTGCTCTCTCTGTGCTGCATGTCTGCTCTCTCTGTGCTGCATGTCTGCTCTCTCTGTGCTGCATGTCTGCTCTCTGCTGCATGTCTGCTCTCTCTGGGCTGCGCGTCTGCTGTCTCTCTCTGGGCTGCGCGTCTGCTGTCTCTCAGGGCTGCGCGTCTGCTCTCCCTCTGGGCTGCGCGCCTGCTCTCTCTCTGGGCTGCGCGCCTGCTCTCTCTGGGCTGCGCGCCTGCTCTCTCTCTGGGCTGCGCGCCTGCTCTCTCTCTCTGGACTGCGCGCCTGCTCTCTCTCTGGGCTGCGCGCCTGCTCTCTCTGGGCTGCGCGCCTGCTCTCTCTCTGGGCTGCGCGCCTGCTGTCCCTCTGGGCTGCGCGTCTGCTCTCTCTCTGGGCTGCGCGCCAGCTCTCTCTGGGCTGCGCGTCTGCTGTCCCACCGGATGGTGGTGATATTATCACAAATTGCCTTATTATCATTTTAATCTTGTGAGTGTGTTTCTTTCCCCCCCCCTTCCCTTCCCCTTTTTAATATTAAATACACAGTTTTATGCTATGGGGCGTGCACTCTCTCACTTTTTTTGTTTCTAGATACCTCTGGATGTGGTTTATCCCATGTGAGAGCAGCCGGAGACCCCTTTATCAGCATTATTTACCTATATTCATGGACTGACATCAAAGGACTGGTTGGACTTTATATATTCTTCCTTTACACTTTTGCACTACACTTATTAAGTTTATTGTGTTACACTATATTGTTTATGGATATATATATGTTGATTAGAATTTATGTATTTTATTCACAATATTTAGCTTTATACACTTTAGTCACTATTTAGGTATATTTCACTCTCAGTTCTACTCTGGCGCTACTACCTTTGTTCTTATGTATATATATGTATATATATATATATATATATATATATATGTGTATTTATATATGTATGTATGTATGTATGTATATATATATATGTATAAAGCACAAAATAGGTGCCGCAGTCAAATCACCCCAATATGGTCTAATTGTTAGGATAGTAATCAGAGTAAATAGTTACCCTCTGGTGGTGCTACCGACCCACAAGAATTATATGGTAAAAGAAGAAGGGTCAAAAAGGTGCACTCAAACAATCTTATATTGAAAAAATAGAAAAAATGTACTTTATTAGCAATGAGTAATAAAAAAAACACACAAGACAGACCCAAACAAATACCACATAGTAAGTTGCTGTGTGTAAACTCTGTGATAAATTCTACACCAAATCACACAAAGGTCTGGCAAAACCCAAAACATAAAGGTTCAAATTTGACATAGCAAAACCAGGGGAAAAATAATTATTCCCCCAGTAATGCAAATGAGATCGGCCGATCTAAGAAAAAGTTATTGAACAAACCAGACCACATGAAAAAATGGTAAAACCTCAAATACCTGCTGGTGAAGCAGCAAAAAGAGAAATATCTACTTCAAATACTGCATAGAATGACATGAACATGACAGGCATGGTAAATAGGTGTAATAATGAGCATAGTAAAACACACAGCAATTATACCTAACTGGCTGAGAAAAGAATCATATAATGTAAACAAAACCACTCAGGTAAACATAAAAATGACCCTACACTGTGCTGCAAACAGAGTAAATAGACTGATGCCAGCTTAAAGGTTATTTAGTTTGGTATAAATAATTGTATTAATATCTTAATGAGAACTAAAGAACATAAATAAAACCAAACATGTATGAAACTAGAGGAACATTGCGAAACTGAGATAGTCATTAAGTCCTGTTGGGATCATTGTACCCAATTGTACTATCCATCTGCATTCTTTTTGTAGGAGTAGTTACTCCACATTACCGCCTCGAATACCTGTATTGATTTTATCAATGGCAAAGGCCACCAGGGATGAGGGATCTGAGTTATGCACATCACGAAAGTGCCGTGCCACACTTGTGATTTTTCTGAAAGATGCCAAATCTTTAGTGGCGTTTTTGATATTTCTTGTGTGCTCCAGAATCCTAACACGGAATTCCCTGGTGGTCATGCCAATGTAAATCAGGCCGCAAGGACAACTGAGATGGTAGATAATGTTTTTGGACTTACAATTAAGAAAGTGAAAAATCCTAAATTCTCGGGTGCCTTTCGTATTACAGAAGATGTTAGTCTGTTTCATATATCTACAGGCAGAGCAGTGTCCACATTTATGGTATCCTGTTATATTGGCTTGGTTTAGAAAACTAGTGCCCACTGGGGTAGTATAATGACTCCTCACCAGTAAATTCTTCAGGTTTGGTGCTTTTCTACTTGTGAGGTTGACTCTGTCACCCAAAATGACCCTACGGTCCTGGTCTCCTAGGAGAATGTCCCAATGTTTCTGGAGAATATTTTTGAGGCTGTTCCATTTGTTATTATAGGTTCCAATGAACCTGATTTTTTTGGATGATGTTAATTTAGTTTTAGGTTGTAGTAAATCTTGTCTATCCAATTGACAGCTTCTCCTTAGACCCCGTTTAATGACTGATCGACTGTAGCCCCTTGCTCTAAATCTGTTTGTCATCTCCTTTGTTTGAGCTTTAAAGGTGTCTACTGTCGAGCAGTTACGACGGAGTCTAAGGAATTCTCCATTGGGTATTCCCTTGATCTGATGCAGAGGATGAAAACTGTTAGCATGTAGTATAGTGTTGCAAGATGTTGTCTTCCGATAAATATCGGTAGCTATACATCCATCAGAGGCAATACTGATGCTCAGATCAAGGTACTTTACATTTGTTTTGCTAAAGGTGTAAGTGAGCCTGATATTGATGCCGTTGTGGTTGAGAACATCGATGAACTGTTTGAGCAGGGATGCGGTACCCTGCCAAAGAATAAAAATATCATCGATGTATCTCAACCACAACAGCACATGGGACGTAAACTCACTATTAGCCTCTGAGAAGACCTCTTCGCGTTCCCACCACCCCAGGAAGAGATTCGCATAGGAGGGTGCACATGTTGCACCCATAGCCATTCCTCTGATCTGTAAATAATAAGTATTTTTAAATAAAAAATAATTATGTTTCAGAACAAAATCCAGAAGTTGTATTATGGTATTGGTGAGATTAGTGCTTAAGTTTTGCATGGATATAAAGAATTTAGAGGCAAAAATGCCATCTTCATGGCGGATACAGGTATATAGTGTTTCAACGTCACACGTGACTAGTATGGTATCAGTGTCAGCAAAAACATTATCCAGCCGTGAGACTATATCCATGCTGTCCCTGAGACAGGAAGGTAAGGTTTCAACAGATAAACGTAAAAAAGCATCAATGAAACGGCTTATGGGCTCACACAACCCTCCTATACCTGACACAATAGGTCTTTCCGGGGGGTGGGAGAGGGTCTTGTGGATCTTAGGTAAAAGATAGAGTGTGGGTGTGACTGGGTATTTAGTAATTAGACCGTCATGATGACGTTTAGTGATAATACCCGTTTATCTGTTGAAACCTATATCCATGCTATCCATAAGATAGGAAGGTAAGGTTTCAACAGATAAACGGATATTATCACTAAACGTCATCATGACGGTCTAATTACTAAATACCCAGGCACACCCACACTCTATCTTTTATCATTATACTACCCCAGTGGGCACTAGTTTTCTAAACCAAGCCAATATAACAGGATACCATAAATGTGGACACTGCTCTGCCTGTAGATATATGAAACAGACTAACATCTTCTGTAATACGAAAGGCACCCGAGAATTTAGGATTTTTCACTTTCTTAATTGTAAGTCCAAAAACATTACCTACCATCTCAGTTGTCCTTGCGGCCTGATTTACATTGGCATGACCACCAGGGAATTCCATGTTAGGATTCTGGAGCACACAAGAAATATCAAAAACGCCACTAAAGATTTGGCATCTTTCAGAAAAATCACAAGTGTGGCACGGCACTTTCGTGATGTGCATAACTCAGATCCCTCATCCCTGGTGGCCTTTGCCATTGATAAAATCAATACAGGTATTCGAGGCGGTAATGTGGAGCAACTACTCCTACAAAAAGAATGCAGATGGATAGTACAATTGGATACTATGATCCCAACAGGACTTAATGACTATCTCAGTTTCGCAATGTTCCTCTAGTTTCATACATGTTTGGTTTTATTTATGTTCTTTAGTTCTCATTAAGATATTAATACAATTATTTATACCAAACTAAATAACCTTTAAGCTAATAAGATAACTAACTCTACTGTTTATTATATTATTTCTCATTTTATGTATATGATATGTTGTGTCTTTATTTATTTGATCCCTTCCCTATTTTCTCTTTGTCTTTTAACTTTTTGCTTAGCTATTATGTCTTTGTATTCACATTCTTTTTTAAAATTCTTTGGTCTTTCCATGACTGTCTCTTTAAGTCAGATTGCCTCTAAAAGTCTTCCCTGCTTTAACATGGCAACAGATGACGCGTATTTACTCTTTTAGACTTTCCCATTGGCTGCCTGCCACGGGGTGATTTTTGGCGCGAAAATGGAGCCTTTAAAGAGCAGTCATGGAAGCTGTCATTATACGCTCCCGGAAGAAGCCTTTTTGGCGAAACGGCCGTAGAGCAGAGCTGTGACAGCACCCCTACCTCCTCCTGACCCGTGTGCTGCATTGCAAACACTCAAGATTTCATTCTGTGATACCGCTGATGCCCAAACCAGGGACGCTGGTCTGTATTGTGGGATTCCCCTACTGCCCTGCTCAATACTCATTGGCAGAGCGCTGTGTCCCTGTTCTGCTTAACCCTGACCCCTGCTTTATCCTAAGCATGCTTTCACCATTTGGGGACTTACTATGAGTACTATTAGTACATCATTTGGACTTCCTCCCTTTGCTGTTCATCTCATGTGTTTAGCATAGCACTGGCATCAGTCTATTTACTCTGTTTGCAGCACAGTGTAGGGTCATTTTTATGTTTACCTGAGTGGTTTTGTTTACATTATATCAGCGTTTCCCAAATGGTGGGTCGCGACCCGGCAGCGGGCCACGGCACCAAAATTGCCGGGTCGCAGCGAGGCTGGCCGCGCGGTGTCTCCCGTCCCCCGGCACCAAAATTGCCGGGTCGCAGCGAGGCTGGCCGCGCAGTGTCTCCCGTCCTCCCCCCTGCTCAAGTTAAAAAAATGGCGGCGATTCCCCCCGCGGTCCCGTGCGCATGCGCAGGGCCCGCTCCCTTCCTCCCCCCCGCTCCCAACGTGGGACGGAGGAGGAAGTACCAGCTCCTCTGCGGCCCGCAAGTTATGTGGGACGGAGGGGGAAGTACAAGCTCCTACTGCGGCCTGCTTCCCCCCGCGGCCAGCTTCCCGAGCTCACCTCCCATGACACCCCCTCCGAGTCCATCTCCCGTGCCCCCAAGCCCACCTCCCGTCCCGGGCAGCAGGGGATATCGGGGGCAGCAGGGGAAAGCGTCCGGCGGCAAGGTAAGTCACCCCACCCAGTCACTGTCACCCAGTGACTCTCTCCCACCCAGTCACTGCCTCCCACCCAAGTGTCCCTTGCCCCCTCCTCCCACCCACCCAAGTGTCCCTGGCCCCCTCCTCCCACCCACCCAAGTGTCCCTGGCCCCCTCCTCCCACCCACCCAAGTGTCCCTGGCCCCCTCCTCCCACCCACCCAAGTGTCCCTGGCCCCCTCCTCCCACCCACTCAAGTGTCCCTGGCCCCCTCCTCCCACCCACCAAAGTGTCCCTGGCCCCCTCCTCCCACCCACCCAAGTGTCCCTGGCCCCCTCCTCCCACCCACCCAAGTGTCCCTGGCCCCCTCCTCCCACCCACCCAAGTGTCCCTGGCCCCCTCCTCCCACCCACCCAAGTGTCCCTGGCCCCCTCCTCCCACCCACCCAAGTGTCCCTGGCCCCCTCCTCCCACGCACCCAAGTGTCCCTGGCCCCCTCCTCCCACCCACCCAAGTGTCCCTGGCCCCCTCCTCCCACCCACCCAAGTGTCCCTGGCCCCCTCCTCCCACCCACCCAAGTGTCCCTGGCCCCCTCCTCCCACCCACCCAAGTGTCCCTGGCCCCCTCCTACCACCCACCCACCCAAGTGTCCCTGGCCCCCTCCTCCCACCCACCCACCCAAGTGTCCCTGGCCCCCTCCTCCCACCCACCCACCCAAGTGTCCCTGGCCCCCTCCTCCCACCCACCCACATCCGTCATTGCCTGTAATTCACTGTTTGTTTCTGTGTGCGTATAGGGGAGAGCGAGTGTGTGTGTATCTGTATCTGTGTGTGTGTGTGTGTATCTGTGTGTGTGTGTGTGTGTATCTTTATCTGTGTGTGTGTATCTGTATCTGTGTGTGTGTATCTGTATCTGTGTGTGTGTGTGTGTATCAGTGTGTGTGTATCAGTATCAGTGTGTGTGTATCTGTATCAGTGTGTGTATCTGTATCAGTGTGTGCGTGTGTATCAGTGGCTGTGTGTGTGTATCAGTGTCTGTGTGTGTGTGTGTGTGTGTGTGTGTTTGTGTGTGTGTATCAGTGTCTGTGTGTGTGTGTATCAGTGTCTGTGTGTGTGTATCAGTGTCTGTGTGTGTGTGTGTGTATCAGTGTGTGTGTGTGTAGCAGTGTCTGTGTGTGTGTCTGTGTGTAGCAGTGTCTGTATCAGTGTGTGTGTGTGTGTAGCAGTGTCTCTGTGTGGCTGCGTGTGTGTCAGTGGCTGCGTGTGTGTATCAGTCCGTGTCTGTCAGTGGCTGCGTGTCTGTCAGTGGCTGCGTGTCTGTCAGTGGTTGCGTGTCTGTCAGTGGCTGCGTGTCTGTCAGTGGCTGTGTGTGTGTGTGTGTGTGCGTGTGTGTGTGTGTGTGTGTGTGTGTGTGTGTGTGTGTATCAGTGGCTGTGTGTGTCTGTGCAGGCCCTATAGGCCAGTATAGGTGATAACATTTTTAGTGGGTCACGAAGGAGAAGTTCAAAAATAACCGGGTCACGGAAAAAAAAGTTTGGGAAACCCTGTATTATATGATTCTTTTCTCAGCCAGTTAGGTATAATTGCTGTGTGTTTTACTATGCTCATTATTACACCTATTTACCATGCCTGTCATGTTCATGTCATTCTATGCAGTATTTGAAGTAGATATTTCTCTTTTTGCTGCTTCACCAGCAGGTATTTGAGGTTTTACCATTTTTTCATGTGGTCTGGTTTGTTCAATAACTTTTTCACAGATCGGCCGATCTCATTTGCATTACTGGGGGAATAATTATTTTTCCCCTGGTTTTGCTATGTCAAATTTGAACCTTTGTTTTTGGTTTTGCCAGACCTTTGTGTGATTTGGTGTAGAATTTATCACAGTGTTTACGCACAGCAACTTACTATGTGGTATTTGTTTGGGTCTGTTTTGTGTGTTTTTTTTTATTACTCATTGCTAATAAAGTACATTTTTTCTATTTTTTCAATATAGATTGTTTGAGTGCACCTTTTTGACCCTTCTTCTTTTCTTTTTTTACTATATATATATATGTGTGTGTACTGATGGCTCACATCTTACCTCTCCTTCCATCGTAACGTTTTTACAGCTTTTGTCAGAAGAGAAAAGAGCAGAATATCACTGATCAAATTGGAAGTGAGGGGCAAACTCTGAGCTGATGTCCCTCGTGAGTGAAGATTGGGAAGCTGGCAGCATGGAAGCCATGGGGATCCCAGATAGTCCTCTAAATATCTCTGTCCCTAAGCTGTCCAAGGATGACAAGTACCACGTATTCATCAGCTATAGTAGCGGAGACTCCATCTGGGTCTATGGTCTTATCCACAAACTGGAGGAGACATTCCCCAGCCTGAGGATCTGCTATCATGAGAGGGACTTTCTTCCAGGGAAGACCATCATAGACAATATGGTTGAGTGCATCCAGAGCAGCCAAAAGACCTTGATGGTGCTTAGTCCGGATTTTGTACGCAGCCGCTGGTGCCTCTTTGAGGCCAACCTGTCCATCTTCCGGGACTGCATGGGACACAAAGCTATTGTTCCCATCATGCTGAAGCCATGTCCAGTGCCTCTTTATCTCAGCCACCTGACTTATCTGGAGGCCGAAGATTCCCAGTTCTTTGAGAAACTGGCCCAGGTACTTTTATCCAATAATGACCAAATGACCCATTCTACCTTAGTGCATTTCCAGCCGTCTCTCTTGTACAATGGGAAGACAATTCATACCTGTCCTGCGGTCAACGAGGGAGGTGAAGCTTGGCAGCCGGCCATCTTTTCTACTTCTGTCCCTGACTCACTCAGACCGGTTGTGAATGACCCTGAACTCTATAAGGAAGCCATTGGGATAATCAACGATATGCCCCGTTCTAGTTCTTTTCTGCGTTTTATAACCTGTCGGGTGTTACTTTGTGTTATCCTTGTTCTGCTGACAGTAGCGACCTTTGTTTTTTACATTGCTGCTTTTGCCACTTTTGATCTGTACTATGGTTTTGTTGCTCCTCGAATGCTCATATTTTTACCCATTGCCATGATCAGCTTGATCCTGATGCCCACTTTGTTTATCAAAGTCTTATGTTGGAAGAGGAACAGGGCCAAGGTGATAACGCGAGAGATGGTCTTAAAGACTGGCCAGGCCAACCATCTCCTGATGAAGACGTCTGTCCTGGCCGGCTGCCCCTCCAGAGTCCAGCTGTCCTTTGTCTATGTCTCTCTACACCAATGCATGCATACATTCCAAGTTGCCTTTGGCCGTGGCAGTGCATTGGCCACAGAGACGCAGGAGAAAGCCATTGTCCGTTATTCCTCAGATTACGCCTGCTGCTTGGCCAAGAAACATTTCCCCTTTGATATCGCAGAACCTCCCGGGCACCTGAAAGGCGGGATCTGCTTCTGCCAGTATGTAACCACACGGATAAAAAACGGTGACTGGCCCTAAGGAACATTTTTTAAGCTGCAACATACTCTACTCACAAATGTTTCCTTTGCTCTTACTATTGTGAATATCATGTCGGCGGCAGCGATGTCTCTGTCCTCCACACCTTTTATTTTAACTTCCTTCTTAAATTCTACAGATGTGACTTGCTGACAAATTACCTCACAGGGAAGTTAAAATGGCTGCTGACAACGGCACACATGAAGAAATGGCTGCAGTAACAGCTCATCCCAGGGAAATAATAATTGGGAGAAAACCCTGTGCTGAAGCAGGGATATCCTGAAAACCTGACCAGTTGGTGGCCCCCTGAGGACTGAAGTTGGCCACCTCCTGGTCCAAAGGGTACTAAAAGGTACTAAGTGCAGTGGTATTAACTGTAGCAGATTGACACACTTTAGCTGTTTATATTTCCATTTGCAATCTTTATATAATGTCTTTCAGTCATGAGACACTCAATTCTTTCAGCTAAAATCATTGTCATTCTTCGTCTGTTTCTTCAGTAATTTTTTAAAGCCATCAATCGTCAAACAGATAAAGCGGAGGAATGGATCAGCATGAATTTCCATGAATTATGGCGACCTGATAGAAATAAAAACATCCATTTGTTTTCAATAATACAAATAAATCAATGTTTGACTTTAATGGTGATGAAATGTTTCTGAGGATGCTAATTTCTCTGGTGTGTTGTTTCTTTTGTGTAGGACGGTCCCGTGAAATGACAATATAGCATGATTTAGACGTGTGATAATACATAAAATGCATGTTTCCTGTAACAGCTCTGAATTCTATTTCCTGTATTTTGGGGATACAGTTAAATGATAAAAACCAGAGTAGCCGGGATTAAAATTAACGATTCACAGGGATTGCTAAGGAAACCAGAGAAGGCTCCTCTTACTTTCCCCACACTTTATATAGGGGCAGCTCAGTGTGGGCTGTCCAGACCGGGCTTGTATTTTAAGCTCACACCTCTAAGGATTCTGGGAGATATATAACATGCAGAAAAGGAAAGAAACGTAACCCTAACCTGATAATGTTAAATGAAACTTAATAGATACAATACAGTGAATATACAAAACTAAATACAGTATATATTGAGAGGAGGTATAGTGTCCAATATATAGTATACTTAAGTCCAGCTGCCAGAGTCCAGGAGAGAGTTTCACGTCCCTCCAAAATATGAGCAAGAAAGAAAGATGGCTTCCGACGCAAGTACACATGTTAAGCAGGAATAGATAAATACAAAGAAGGGGACAACGATGTATTAATAAGAGTTATTATCCTATTTAGAGACTCTAATTTAAGCTTATACACTTACAGATTGGTGAGGTTTTCAATCTATAAATTCATTTCCACATGGAGCTTCAAAGGTTACATCAACTAGATGAGGGATAATGCAGTACAAGTTGCAAATGGTATTAGCTCCTGACAGGGGTCCGGTGGGGTATAGTGTACCCAAGTGGATCGCCTGTCTAGAGGGTAGTGGGGAGATACTAGTGTAAAAATCTATTAGTATAATAGATTATCACTTACACGGCCTTGTGCTGGTGCATCAAGGTTTCTTTTCCTTCTTTTTCTTCCTTCCGATGTGGATTTCTTTCTGCTTCTCTTGCGGCCGTCTCTCCTTGGGCTGGGGGACTCCTCCTGGGTCCCTTCTGGTTCCTTGCAGAGGTCTCCCTTGGGGGTTCCTCACGGCCTTCTTCCGGTGCACACTAGCAGAAGAGTATGCCGAGGAGATGAGTAGACAGGGGAGGTGGTGCAGGTGCACGCTCACCCACACGAGTGGGTGTGGGTGAGCGGTAACCCCACTCGTGTGGGTGAGCGTGCACCTGCACCACCTCCACTGTCTACTCATCTCCTCGGCATACTCTTTTGCTAGTGTGCACCGGAAGAAAGCCGTGCGGAACCCCCAAGGGAGACCTCTGCAAGGAACCAGAAGGGACCCAGGAGGAGTCCCCCAGCCCAAGGAGAGACGGCCGCAAGAGAAGCAGAAAGAAATCCACATCGGAAGGAAGAAAAAGAAACCTTGATGCACAAGGCCGTGTAAGTGATAATCTATTATACCATTAGATTTTTACACTAGTATCTCCCCACTACCCTCTAGACAGGAGATCCACTTGGGTACACTATACCCCACCGGATCCCTGTCAGGAGCTAATACCATTTGCAACTTGTACTGCATTATTCCTCACCCTGTGCTCCCCCATTTTTTCTGTGTTCCATTATTGTATTGTATGTCTTTATTTATATAGCGCCATTAATGTACATAGAGCTTCACAGTAGTAATACAAGTGGTAATCAAATAAATAACAGATAATATAAACAGATCATGGGAAAAAGTGCTTTAGACATGAAAGTAACATTAAGGAAGAGGAGTCCCTGCCCAGAGGAGCCTACAGTCTAATTGGTAGGTAGAGAGAACGTACAGAGACAGTAGGAGGGTGTTCTGGTAAGTGCGTCTGCAGGGGGCCAAGCTTTATGTATTATGTGTTCAGAATGTTCACAGTTCTATTCATATGCTTCTTTAAGCAAGTGTGTCTTAAGTTGGGTCTTAAAGGTGGATAGAGAGGGTGCTAGTCGGGTATTGAGGGAAAGGGCATTCCAGAGGTGTGGGGCAGACAGTGAAAAAGGTTTAAGGCGGGAGATGGCTTTAGATACAAAGGGGGTAGAAAGAAGACATCCTTGAGAAGAACGCAAGAGTCTGGATGGTCATTATCATTAAGGCTCCTGGATAGATCCTGTTGGGGTCAGAGTCACAGGATGACATCACGAGTTTAAGGGGTATTACACCCCAAGAAGGTTGTTACACACTCTTTACTTATCTATTTACCTATTTCCACATTTTGTATTGAGATAGCACCCGGGTATTTTTCCTGTACTATCAACTAGAGGAGGCTAGGTCTCAGCTTATTCCGGATACTTGAAGACAGCACTTGACAAATCAGTGTTTGTGGATAGCTTCCCAGCATGTGGTAATGCTGGGGAGCTGTTGCAGAGTACATGCATCCACACACGCGGGTTCTCTTGATAAGGCTTCTTTATTGAGCCTTAAAAACATACAGCACACAAAACAAAATAGCTTCTCTTCAGCATACAAAATAGCTTCTCCAGCAGACAAAAACAAAATAGCTTCTCTTCAGCATAGAAAACAAGGCAGCTTCTCTTCAGCATGCAGGACACAGACAGTTCATCACACGTACTTTGAAAAACAGACCTTATAGCAGTAATCTCTTAAATATTTCAGTCCTGTTTCCTGACCAGCTAGTTTGCATGTGTGTACAGCCTGGGGGTTTTAAAACACCTTGATTTAATTAAGCAGCCCTTCTCAACTGAAACTTAACCTCGTCACTGCTGCACTGCAAGCCTAAACATAGGTATGCCAGGTATATGGCTGGTGACGTTCATTCACCCTGTCACATTCCTCCCCTGTTAGTGTGTGGCTGGGGTCACGCACGGCTGAAGCCCGAACATCCACCCCTTCTCTAGAAAAGAAGTCAGCATTTGCATTTTCTTTTCCAGGCCTGTGCTGAATCTCAAATGAGAAGGGTTGGAGGGACCTAGACCACCTAGTCAATCTAGCATTGGAGTCCTTCATACTATTTAACCACTTCAATGGAGCATGGTCCATCACCAGAGTAAAATGGACTCCTGCCAGGTAATGCCTCAAAGCCTCGATTGCCCACTTTACTGCGAGGCACTTCTTCTCAATCACTGAGTAGTTTTTTTCCTACTCAGAAAAAGGATCGGATGTTCCACTCCCTCAAACTGTTGTGACAACACTGCCCCTAGCCCTATCTCTGATTCATCGGTGCACTACAAAAGGCCTGTTGAAGTCTGGGCTTCTAAGAACGGGACCCTCTGATAGACACCTTTTTATGTCCTCAAAGGCTCTCTGACACTCCCTTGACCATACCACTTGTGTAGGGGCACACTTTTTTGTGAGGTCCGTTAATGGGGCTGCAACTTCCGAGTAGTTGGGGATGAACCGCTGATAGTACCCTGCTAAACCCAGCAGAGAGTGTACCTGCGTTTTTGTTTGGGGGGTCGGAACTTCTTTCAGGGCAACTACCTTGTCGGCTAGTGGCCTTACTTTTCCACCTCCCACTGCATACCCTAAGTATTTAGTTTCCGCCTTACCTAAGGCACATTTCTTAGGGTTGGCTGTGAGCAATGCCTCTCTTAGAGATTTGAGGACCGCTTTCAGCCTATTTAGATGGGCCCGCCAGTGTTTACTATAAATGACAATGTCATCTAGGTAGGCTGCGGCATAAGCCCTATGAGGTCTCAGCACTTTATTCATGAGTCTCTGAAATGTGGCTGGGGCTCCATGCAGTCCAAATGGCATTGTCACAAACTGATATAAACCCATGGGAGTGGCAAAGGCTGTTTTGCACTTGGACTTTTCCTCTAAAGGTATTTGCCAGTATCATTTTGTTAAGTCCAGTGTGGATATATATTCCGCGTTACCAAGGGCGTCAATTAAATCGTCCACCTTTGGCATCGGATATGCGTCAAACTTGGATACTGCATTGACCTTTCGGAGGTCCACACAAAATCTTACCTTCCCATCGGGTTTAGGGACCATAACTAGCGGACTACACCACTCACTGCATGATTCCTCAATCACTCCTAAGTGTAACATTTCTTGTACCTCCTTCTCTACCAGGGCCCTACGACTTTCAGGCAACCTATAAGGACCGGAACGTACTTTTACCCCAGGTGCTGTCTCGATCACATGTGAAATTAAATTAGTTTGCCCTGGCAAATCAGAAAAAACGTCATGGAATTGGGTAATTATTTTTAACAAGTCCCCTTTTTGTTCAGAGGACAACTGTCTACCTATTGGGATTTTATCGTCATCCACGATGTTCTCCTGTGGGGGCTGAGGACCCAAGTCCGTTTTCTCCTCCACGGGGTGGATGAATAGAGACCACTGCATCTTCCAGGGTTTCAACAAGTTCACATGGTAAATTTGTTTACCCTTCCTGGACCCTGGTTGAGCGATCTCGTAATCTACATCACCCGTGCGGCGGAGTACTTCGAATGGGCCCTGCCATTTGGCTAGGAGTTTGCTCTCACAACTGGGTAACAACATCACCTGATCTCCTGGGTGAAACACTCTCATACGAGCATTTTGATTGTAATGTCTCTCCTGACTGTCCTGGGCTGATCTAAGATTCTCCCTAGCAAAATGCCCTACCACATTTAGGCGCTTCCCTACCACATTTAGGCGCTTCCTAAGGTCCTATACATATTGCAGGGTATTCTTAGAAGGGGACCGCTGTTCCTCCCAGGACTCCTTTAGGAGGTCTAGGATACCCTGGGGTTGGCGGCCATACAGCAGTTCAAATGGAGAGAATCCTGTGGAGGCCTGGGGAACTTCCCGCACTGCAAACAGCAGAAAAGGGAGAAGTTCATCCCAGGCTCTCTTCTCTGAATCTACAAATTTCCTCAGCATCCCTTTTAGAGTTCGGTTAAATCTTTCCACCAATCCGTCAGTCTGTGGATGGTAGACCGATGTCCGAACAGACTTGACCTCTAGTAATTTTAAGACATCCTGCATCAGTTTAGCCATAACATTTGTACCTTAGTCTGTCAACAAAACCTGGGGAAGTCCAACCCGTGAGAACAGCTCCAACAACTTGTTGGCTACTTGCTTCGCCGTTGCTGTTCTCAGGGGGAACGCCTCAGGATATCTTGTTGCATAGTCAACTATTACAAGAATAAACCTGTGTCCTTTCGCAGAAGGTTCTAGAGGTCCTACCAAGTCTACCCCAATCCTCTCAAAGGGAACTAACACCAAGGGTAGAGGAACCAAAGGGGCTGGTTTTTGTCCCTTCGGACTAGTTAGCTGGCACTCCGGACATGCCGCACATAACTTAGCAATATCACTATGCATCCCTGGCCAATAGAATCGGGACGAAATATGGTCCAAAGTTTTATCCCTGCCAAGGTGACCAGCCCAAGGGACAGTATGGGCTAGAGTGAACACAGATTTACAAACGCCTTGGGAACCAATATCTGTCTGGTGACCTCCCCTGTTTGTGTCTGCCTATTCACCCTATACAGGATATCATTTGATAATTCAAAATGGGGGAATACTATCACCCCCTGTGCATTCAATATCTGCTCATCAATTTTTACCACCTTATCATACTGTCTAGCAAGGACTGGGTCTTCCCTTTGCCTCTGGTGAAAATCAGGGAGGTATAGGTCTGGTAAATCTCCAGGGCCCATATCTCCCTCCCTCTGGCCATCCCCAGCCATCACTTGTGACTTCTGGCTACTAGAATGGTCACCTTGAGACCCAGATTTCTGCAACAGTCCTGTTTGTCAGAGCATCTTTGCTTTTGAGTCTTTGGAACCCGGTGTCTACTGGGAAAAAGGTCTGCCGAGAAGGGGAACAGTTTGCCAGGGTTCTCCTGAGCCATAGAATAAGGCTCCTCGTAAGAGACTGGAGCCATTAGGTCCAAAAAGAAAGGCCAGTCCCGGCCGAGCACAACGGGGGCAGGGAGCCAAGGAGCGACTCCTACTTCGAGGTAGGCCTCCTGACCTTTTACCTGTAGCCGGATTTTGGCCGTCTGATACCGTTTTACATCGCTGTGTATACATTCTATACTCCATGGAGAGTCAAAAGAACATAAGTTAGGCGGTAACAGTTCCTGGAAGACCAGAGTTTTCCCAGAGCCCGAATCTACAAGGGCCTGGACGTTTTGTCCCCCAACCTGGGCTGGAAGTAGCCAGGGCTTGTAATTTTCTCCAGTGAAGGCCGAGGCGACGGTCCTGCTGAAGGAACAATCCATCTGTGGACAGTCTACATGCCGGTGGCCTTGTTCTCCGCAGACGGAACATGGAGAGGGTTCCCCCGCAGGAGGGGGCCGCGGATAGCGCTCCGCTGGACTGGATCCTGGAGACCAGGCATCTGGTGGGTCCTGTGAGCGATGTCCTCGGAAGTTCCTCTCATTTGGCGACAAGCCGACATCAGGAAGGGGATGAGGGTCTCGGCGGTGCCCGGCGTTTTGACTTCTTCCTTGTTGGAAGGACTGCTCCTTTCGTGGCACTTGGCGGTTGCGCACGGAGGGGCCGTAGTTTCCCCGTTGTTACAATCTCCCTCTTTGGGTCTCCGCAAGTGCTGGTGAAGTTGGATCCGTCGGATCCACGGCACTCGCCTGATCCTCGGTCCCAAGGAAGTTCTCACGAGTCGGACCGCCAAAGCTAGGGTTTCAGCAGCATGGCGTTTTACCCACGAGCGTGCGGAAGGGGGTGTTATCTGTAGGAATTGTTCCAAAACCACTTGCTCCAGAATTGCCTCCTTAGTTCGCTCCTCGGGTTGTATCCAGCGAGTACACAAGTCCAATAACCACTGAGCGAGGACTCGTGGTCTCATCTTAGTGGTGTACTTCAGGTTCCGGAACTGCTGCCGGTAGGTCTCTGGGGTCAGACCTAAGCGATCCAGTATGGCGTCTTTTACTTGTTGGTAGTCCATTGCCTGATCTGCTGGGAGGCCCTGATATGAGGCCTGGGCTTCTCCTATGAGGAGCGGGGCCAACGCAGTTGCCCAGCAATCTGCAGCCCAGCCCTGAGCTTCGGCAACCCTTTCAAATGTCAGTAGAAAAGTCTCTGGCTCCTCGTTCGGAGCCATTTTCCTCAGGAGGACCAGGGGTTTGTTCGCAAGTTCTGGACTGGCAGACCCCTGGAATTGGGTCAGCAGCTTGGCCATCCACTCATTCTGTGCTGCCTGCTGCTGGGTTAGGAGCTCGGTTTGCTGCTGCAATAGTAGTTGAGCCTGCTCCTGCATTAACTGTCCCTGCTGTTTGGTGTGCTCCTGCATTAACAGTCCCTGCTGTCTGGTCTGCTCACAGAAACTCTTTTAAAAATTCTTCCATTTTTCTCATTTTTGTGTGTGCGTGTGGCCCTTCAACTGCAGGGGCCTCTCAAAATCCCGGCACTTCTGACACCATATGTTGCAGAGTACATGCAACCACACACGTGGGTTCTCTTGATAAGGCTTCTTTATTGAGCCTTAAAAACATACAGCACACAAAACAAAATAGCTTCTCTTCAGCATACAAAAACAAAATAGCTTCTCTTCAGCAGACAAAAACAAAATAGCTTCTCTTCAGCATAGAAAACAAGGCAGCTTCTCTTCAGCATGCAGGACACAGACAGTTCATCACACATGTACTTTGAAAAACAGACCTTATAGCAGTAATCTCTTCAGTATATCAGTCCTGTTTCCTGACCAGCTATCTTGCATGTGTGTACAGCCTGGGGGTTTTAAAACACCTTGATTATGCAGCTGGGGTCAGACTAATTAAGCAGCCCTTCTCAACTGAAACTTAACCTCGTCACAGCTGCACTGCAAGTCTAAACATAGGTTTGCCAGGTATATGGCTGGTGACGTTCATTCACCCTGTCACAGGGGCGCAAACTGTTTTCCCTGCGACCCACTGCTGGATGTCCTTCTCTCCGTGTGCCCCCTTCCATCCTTACCTTGGTTGCTGGCGTCTGGGCGTCATGACGTCACGTTGCCATAGCAACGTGATGTCACATGACCCCGCGGCGTAATTTGCCGCCGCGTCTCCAGATGCCGGCTGAATCAAGGTAAGTATTGTTTACAGAGGCCCCGCAGCTCCCCCAGCACTTAATTTAAGTGCCTTCGGTAAGCTCGCGGGGCCTCTGTAAACCCTGTGCCCCCCACCGGTAATCTCGCGCCCCCCACCGGTAATCTCGCGCCCCCCAGTTTACACACCGCTGCTCTAACCGATCCTAGCATTTAACTTCAGAAAAGAAGAATCGAGAACCTTCATTCAGGCCATTAGGACTTCATGTGGGGATCATATATCCAGTAACACTCTCACGGTAGGAGACTCCTATCCCAGTCTCCCTTCCTGGGGTGGTAAACTGGTAAATCCCAAAGTATTTGAGCACTTTAAGTCCTTCTTGGTTTGCATCATTCATATGCCATGCTAGCGGGGTCTCAAGACGGTTCCTGACTGATCCTAGATGTTCAAGGACACAACATTTTAGTTGGCGGTGGCTTTTCCCCACATAGTCCTTACCACAGTCGCAAGATGCCATGTAAATAATACCGGTAGTCTTGCAAACGCAATCACGTATATCAAAATTCTTAGTGTAATTCCAGATGGGAAATGATTTGGTGGGGAGCATGTAGGGACAGCTTTACAATTGCATTTGAAGGATCCCTGTGTTTTTTGGGTGGAGCCATGCCTCTGATGATATTAGTGAAATGGCTATGGATTAGATGATCCTTCAAATTGTGTGCCCTCCTTTTGACTAAGGTAGGTGTTGGTTTAAGGAGTTGTCTCAGATCATCATCTTCTACAAGAAGATGCCAGTGATCTTTCAGGATGTTACCGATATGGTTCCATTTGTTATTAAAAATACTCACCAATCTGATCACTTTAGGTTCGCTATGCATGGGGATTTGAGCTGTTATAAATTCATTATGCTTCAAGGATTTGGCCTTTTTGAGACTTTTTTTTGAGCCATTGCTATCTTTGTAGATGATGTCATCAAGAAAGTTGTCTTTCCGTTTGTATCTCACTGGTCAGTTTCGGGTTAAGTTAGTTGTTCAGTACAGCAATGAACTCCAGGAGGGTCGCTCTGGTGCTGCGCCATAGAAATAGACAATATACTACAGTATGTAGCTACACCAAACATTAATAAACTGAGTGTACTGTGCCCCTGGTATGTAAAAAGTGGGACACGGCCTTCATGCCTGCAGTGTGTGGGATACTAGTGTATAATGCCTCAACATCCAGCCCCACCAAAAATGTCTCCTATATGGAGACCCCTTTGAGCCTCCACAGGACAACCTTGGTGTCCTGGAGATATATGGGGAGGCTTGTCACAAACGGTCTTCAAATTTCACGTAGATGCCGGTGTTCTCAGTCAGAGAAACCGGTGTTTGTGAACTTTAGGGAGACTATAAAAAGTCTCTATACGCTGGGTTTTTCCCAGGAAAAATTCATATACCCATTTTGACAGAACCTTTTTAACCCAGACTCTGTTTAAGTATGATGACTACTATTCCTAAAAGTTAATGTGGGATCTGAATCAACAACCCTATAACAATTGATATCTCACAGTAGTCTTAAATTCTCCCTAATAGTCATCTCGCTGAGGGACAACGATGTTGTCCCCCTTTTCTGATGGCTTAATGACCACTTATGGATTATCCTGGAGTTGTTTAAGGTTAGAAAAGGGCATAGGTCGTGGTATTTAAATCTCTGGGTACAGAATTTATGAAAACCTCATAATTGGCGCTTAAATTCGAAAAGGTGGGGGAATTGATTGAGATTTTAAATCTGTAAAAGGTCCCTCCCCAGCTATGCGCTCCTCTTCGAGTAAGGCAATGGCATCTTGTAGATATAGATATTCACTTGCCTTCAGAGAATTGAGTGATGTGTTTTTTAATTCAATTCACATCTTTTTTTTTTTTTTTAACATTTTTATTAGGAAACAGGCAAATTTACAGGCATATATCACATCTCAATATCCTAATACACTCTGATTTTCAAATTTTCCATGTTGGAGGGGGGGGGGGTGTCAATTCACATCTTTTTAATATGAAATGTATGCAGTAATTATTTCCACGCAAATAGGTTTGTATCTTTAACCCAGATACTGTGCAGTCAGTGAAAGAGAGACCCCTTTTTAAGTACTTTCGTTTGCATTTCAGTCAGTTATAAGTCAGACAGATTAATGATTTGAAGGTATTGGGTGGAGGTAGCAGTGGTCAATATCTGTTTGGAGTGCCTCCTCCCTTTGCTGCTGTATGCCCAGGTCTCCTGGTCCCTCAACCTTTCTCTTCCCACCCCTTCTTGTCATCCTCTTTTGTATATGGGAGGGCAGTGCCTCGGGTGTTCTAAAGAAAAGAAAAAAACCGGTAGGGAGCTGGTCAGGGTCAGTCTGGGTATGTATTGGTTCTGTCTTTTGGTGTGTGTTCAGAAAAAATGGGACCCCTTTTATTTTGTCACACCTTGCAGAACAATCACTCAATCATCATGAAGATTTGAACAATTCTAGGTCTGTCAAGAGGACTGGAGGAGGGCTGTTAAGTCACACATCGCCTGGCCGATATCAGTCTTCAATCTGCCCCTGTATGCTGTGCTAAGAAGGGCAGTGCATACAAGCTGCATGGTGTGAGGATGCCTATATGAGGTGAATTTCTGCAGTAGGCACCAGCAGCGTTGATGGGGCCCCCACAGCGATGAGATCTTGGAAAAGAACATCAGATAATGCACCCCCTTAGCAGTGATGAAAAGCAAGACGTTGCTGCAAACTCTGGCATAGAGTGAATAGATAGTCCTCCCGTGCAAAAAGATTAAAGTAATAAATAATACATCTTAACTTTCAGTTCTTATTATTGCTTGAATTCTCCATAAACACCACAGACTCATTCCTTGAGGGTTAATAGTAGTCACGCTCCACATAGAACAATGTCATACAGTACACTAAGTCTGTTGTATTAAGTCCAGGAACACAACAGAGCACTTTGGGAGCCGCGAGCTGTTCTCTTAGTCTACTCAATGAGAATTTGACATATTGTGATCTTTATCTGTGGAAGTGCTTAGTTCGTTTAGCTCTGACTATTTGTCCTAAAAGATGTAGTTGGGAATGTAAGTTATTGGTTATTTACTGCAGTCATTTTGTTATTGGAAAACCGCGCGACAAATATTCATGGGTTTGCAAAAGTTTTAAATTAAAATAAATAAATTCGTTGTGAACGGAATTTGGACACATTCACCCATCTCAAATTCCAAGTATCCTATTCATTAAATAACCCTTCCCCCTTACTACCCCTCTCCACTTTCTCCACACATCTTCAGTACACAGCTCTAGCGTGGACCTCAGAATGTCACCCTTCCCCGATTAATTCAAGCCTGTCTTTCCATAACTGAGAGGATCAATTAAAAATACAAAAATAGAAATATACCTGGCGCATGTGAAAGATAATCAATAAACAGTGATAACATATAAATTGTGTGACCATAAATATATAACCAAAAGTGGTGATGATTATCTAGAGTCCAATAAAAGGATATGATGGTATATGGAATGAATAGAGTCCTTTTCTTCAGTGGTAATCAAAGATAGACTCAGTCCTCCAACCATGTGAAGAAGTTCCTCCCTGCAGCAGCTGTTTCCTGTATGTTAAGACATAAACCAGGGACACAGCATTGCGCAGTGCAGTTTGTAAGCAAAGACGCCCTCTGATATAACTGTCCAAAAGAATGCCTACTTACTAGAGGTAAGAAGGCAGCATACAGTTGAGAGAAACTGTGTCTTGGGTCTTCTAAATCAACACCTTTTCAGGGTGCCACGAACCCCCCGTGACCCCCCTGGTCCGATTGGATTTGGATGGAAAAAATACCTTTTTCCCAAGGTAAACTGTTTTCTGCAGATGTCTTAGAGACCTAAGCTCAAATCTCCATAATGGGGAATAAGAGAGAGGAAAGGGATTGCGCAATACGTCTGTACTTTAATAAAACATCCTAAACTAAAACAACAAGCATACTCACATTACACTTGTGCGTTAAAAACAAATTAGAAGTCCCCGGCCTGGCTACCAGCTGCAAACCGTCTCTAGCAATCCTCATGACAACGCGTGCACTCCTTGCTGTTTCGGCGCACCACGATGACGTCACCAGCTCTGTGCCAGATGGATCACCTGATCAGCACTTCCTTAGGCTCCTCCCTACACGTTTCGTGATGGGGAATGTCTTACACGGGCTGTGGTCGGTGAAGAGCTACGCGTTTCGCCCTGAACAGGGCTTCCTCAGGCTGCAGCGATCAGAGAGGAACCAGAGGTGCTGTGGACACCCTCTATCCGGACGCGGAGATAAGAGACTTTTTGCCCACTCACCACCAAGTGATTCCCTATGCTGTATACCATCCCCCCTAGAAGCAACAGATGTTGCTTTGTTTTTAAAGTTAACCCTTTAACCTTTATCTTTTTATCCCATTTGTACACCATCTGTCGTTATTGATATTGCCCGTTTTTTAAATAAAGCCATCATTACCCACAGACCTCAGTGTCCCATAGTCTTTCCTTATATATACATAGCCCCTAGGAACTCCTTACTCCAGGATCTTGGAGCCCAAAGAGACTTTTACAAGTGTGTACTCACACTGGCCCGTGTGAGTATTTTGACTTACCTTTTTTTCCCTTTCACCATTGCTCAGATCCCACCTTGGGTCTGTATATCTACCTGAAGGCCTAATATCTATACGGGTGCCAATTAGATACGGCTATAAGAGATCACTCACATTAGGCCGTGTGAGTGAAATATTAATCTATGTATGCAATTAGATATTGCTTGAACCCCTGCATAACACCTGATTTGTGTATGTATGTGTCTAATTGCCTTTTCATTCACATTTACATTTGTATGAGAGGCGAATTACCATGAAGGATCCATCTATTCGACGACTAACATCCAGGACGCAGTGAGGAAAAAAGGATCGGAAAGAAAGAAGAACCGGTATCCAGAGGAAAAGACACGAATGCCAAAGAAACCTTGATGAGATAGAACTTACACAAGGCCGTGTAAGTGATCCATCTATTTATTTTGCATACCTACACATTTATCAACATATGTGAGCTCCCCACCTAAGGAGTCAACCATCTCTCACTGAGGGTTCAATAGAGGTATTAGCACCTCATTCACCACCAGTGAAAGAAAGTACATTTTAACCTCATCTTTCCTCAAGTTGTGCTCCCCCATCTCCTCTTGTTTTCCATTTCAACCAAGGGTCCTGGATAGATCCTGGTGGGGTCTTTTTGAGTCACACGAGGACATCCCAAACAGATCATATTAAGGTTGTATTATACCTTCCTTCCAATAAAAGGACCTTTTCATCTAACACAAACCACGGTTAGAGAATTAGCGCCCGGGTAAACACACCTTAGGTCTCTAAGACGTCTGCGGAAAACAGTTTACCTTGGGAAAAAGGTCTTTTTTCCATCCAAATCCAATCGGACCAGGGGGGTCACGGGGGGTTCGTGGCACCCTGAAAAGGTGTGGATTTAGAAGACCCAAGACACAGTTTCTCTCAACTGTATGTTGCCTTCTTACCTCTAGTAAGTAGGCATTCTTTTGGACAGTTATATCAGAGGGCGTCTTTGCTTACAAACTGCACTGCGCAATGCTGTGTCCCTGGTTTATGTCTTAACATACAGGAAACAGCTGCTGCAGGGAGGAACTTCTTCACATGGTTGGAGGACTGAGTCTATCTTTGATTACCACTGAAGAAAAGGACTCTATTCATTCCATATACCATCATATCCTTTTATTGGACTCTAGATAATCATCACCACTTTTGGTTATATATTTATGGTCACACAATTTATATGTTATCACTGTTTATTGATTATCTTTCACATGCGCCAGGTATATTTCTATTTTTGTATTTTTAATTGTTTTTTGGGCATTATTTGAGATTTTACCCACATTAGATCATCAGGCTGCTTTTTGTGCACTGCACTTATTATCAGGTCTAGCGCTTGTTTTAGTACACTTGTTTTTTATGAGAGGGTCAATGTTCACCAGCGGGTCCTGAAATGGGAAATGATCCTATTTTAACAGTATATGGACCATATTAAACTGGGATAATGCCGATTGGGGCACCATCGCATGACAACTTCCATTGACTTAAGCACTATAGTTCAATTTGAACCCCTTCAGTGTACATCTGTGTTGCACCAAAGGCGGACGCTTGATGGGGTTCCCCAATAGCGGCTTCCCTCTGCACAGGACCAGCGTGCCAATGTTTAACATTTGCTTGTACTATGTGGAATGTCAACCCCACCCACCGGAATGTTAATGAGCAAAGAGGACAAAGGACTTTGAATTCACAGCTGCATTCAATCTGAACCCCTTCAGTGTATATCTGCATCGCCCAAAGGCGAATAGCCTTTAGCTCAGCCAAAGGGCAGCCAAAGGGTGTGAGCCATTTGCTGATGTTTAAGCTTCTCTATTTCAATCTGAAACTCACCAGCCCTTTTATCCCCTGTACCCAATTTTCAAACTCTATCTGTCCATGAAATGTCTGTAAATGAACTGTATAACCTCTGTTTTTTTTTAAATGTAACTATGTATTGTTATAACTCTGTACCCAGGACATACTTGAAAATGAAATGTAACTCTCGATGTATTACTTCCTGGTAAAACATTTTTATAAATAAAAATAACCTAAATAAATATATATTTTTTTACAGTATAACCTTTTTTTTTAGGGTGATTCACTGCCTGTTATTATATATTGCGGCTGTCTCATTTTCCCATTGTTTTGGTATTTAGATTTTATTTATCGGTTATCTATTGTTACTAAATGTGTTTAGAAACAAATGATTTAATTAGAGCTAGAAAGCTATGTATTAACAATAATAATGTGAGAGCAAAAGTACAGTACAGCTCAACCCCGTTATAACGCGATCCGTCACAACACGAATCCCCTTACAACGCGATGCAAGCGTGGCTCCCAATTTTCGTATTTATGAATACTTTACAACACGATTATTGGTATCTTAAATACTTTATTGTACAATGCATACAATTATACATTATTTCTAACGCGATACCCTTATAACGCAATGTGATTCCTTGGACGCCAAGCAAAGGGTTATAAGGGGGTTGAGCTGTACTTAATTAAAAATAGGATGTATACTGCATAATTCCAAGTTATGATACCTCTGAGGAAGCTTTTTGGCGAAACGTGTTGGGATTTCAACTTGTGAGGCCCTCATACCTGACTTTCTCACCGCTACCTCACAGGAAGAACTGTGACGCTCCTAATTTTAAACATGAAAAAAAAAAAAATGGGGTAGAGGACCCCAATCACCCGGTGCTACAGAGCTTTGTAATGACCCAGAATGATAAAAAAATAATAAAAGATAAGTATCTAACTGCTTATGAACCGGGTCACTTGATGTAAAAAATGCGTGCTTGAGGCTGTATGCATAAATCCCCTAGATGGCACAAGGTGGCAGAGTTATGCAGAGTTGTAGGGGGGAGTCGTGAAACCCCCCCCCCTGACCTCTCCAGTCTCTCTGTACTAAATTATCCTATAATGCCTGGGGCAGCTCTCATGGGGCAGCAATGGTACTCACTGTGAAACCACCGGTTCTGTGTGCTCCAAGCTGATTATGGCAAGCAGAGGGAGTATACCTGTTCCGGTGAGGAGAGGCAATTCAGCGGGCACCACGAGGCAGAAGAAAAAGTTGCTGAAGCTGGACTGTGCTGTATATAATTTTTTTTTTAAAAAAAAAAAAGCCCATTTTGCGGGTGAAACGCGTTAGAGGTGCAGGGGTATGCGTCCCCCCTCTTTTTAATCATGCTTTATTAAAGAATTGTTATACAGCACAGTCCAGCTTCAGCAACTTTTTCTTCTGCCTCGTGGTGCCCGCTGAATTGCCTCTCCTCACCGGAACAGGTATACTCCCTCTAATTTTAAACATGCAGGCAAGCGTGTTTGTGCTTGTAGCCGATTAGGAGAGACTGTGTTCTGCCACTGTTTCTCTTTACCTGTTGGGAAATGACTATCCACACAGGGAGAAAGGGATAGGACGATCTTCCCCCGAGCTGTGTTCCAAAAGAACGGACAGCAACAGGACATCCACTGATTTTTCTAGATCCTGTCACAGCGCGGAAGGAAGGTGTAGAGGAGCCATAATGGATCGTTGAATATCGCCATACTTATCATGCATACAAATCAAGATATTCTTTTCGGGACAGCCACTGCGCTCTCCCCGCTGGTTTCAGCTCTGTCCAATTCTCAGAACTTGAACACGAGAACTTGCTAGTTTGCTTATCCTCCACTTGGCCAGGCTGCTCTGGCACCTCTATGCCGAGCCAGTCGCGTCACTGGACTAAGCCTAGATCAAGTAACATCGTTCCTCAGTACTTGTCCTCAGCTAGGCTAGGCTTCTCTGGCACCTTAATGCCTAGTGCTTTGCTATTGTAAGCAAAGCACCTTTGAAAAGCCTGCCAGCGCTTCAATGGACCAAGTGCCAATATTGTCTGTAAGTCTGAGAGACAGAGAAAGAGAGTTATACAAAAATAACACTAGATGGCGCTCTAACACTCTATCAACCTCTAAACAGTGAATGTGAACATATAAAGTGACATGTAATCAAAATAATGTGCCGTGCAAAAGGTGATAATAAAACACTCAAACACTTGGTGGACTGTTTCAGGGTCCAAATAAGAAACATAAAGGAAAACCAGGGGAGCGAAAATACCTAGGAAAAAATATATAAAACTACCATAGTGCAGTTAACGTTAACAAAACACAATAATGGCTGAACTCTTCAAATTGGCAAATGAGACACGCTAGATAACATTAGTAAATGTCCATCAATAGATATCCAGATAATGAAAAAATGAAGAGCAAAAATAGGAGCTGGTGTAAAAATCAGAAGAGAAACACAGAGCCCAGATAAAATACCAAAGCATTTATCCAATACTGGTAAAATTGAAGGCTTACAAGATTCCAAATGGTTAACAGCATGGGTATAAGGGTAAAGATGGTAACCGAGTCGCGTTCTCGGGATCCCGTCACAGCGCCGCTGCGTCCACTGGTCTCCGTCCTGCACCTCTGCTCAGAGCCGATATGTCACTTCCGGTTCCTCCACCAGTCGAAGTCGATGTCACAGGAACTCCAGGCAGATTCTCTCCCTCCAGATGATACACTGAGGGTTACGCTCTACGTGTTTCGCCATTCGTAATGATGTCTTTGTCAGGAGAGTTCTCTGATCGGACAGTCCCCTTACATAGACCTCGGGGTCCTATGTCTGTCATGGAACAGGGACTGCTGACCAACCAGAGCACGGATTGTAGTGCAACCACCATTCACAGACAGGGGGCTTGGCTGGTTGCACCCAGAGGAGGGAGTATACCGAGGGGCTCAGGTAGCTGGTGAGTATGAAATTCGAACTGGTCAATGGGATCCTTGCCTACGAGCAACGGCTTTCCCCTTTCCAGCCCCAAACCTCCCGCTGTGTAGGCTCCACAGTGCCTCAGAGAACAAAGTGTCTCCCCTGCGGGGTGTCTTGTTTCTGGACCTGTTTCTCCGCCTTTCCCTGCTCAACCACATGGCCCGACACCTCACTACTCCCATCCTCCCCTTTGATCCAACATATCTATGAACACATCCTGACTGCCCTCATAGAGATGAACTACACAAACTTTTTTACAAGAAAATGTATTTCTAAAACTTGGGCTTGAAAACTTGGATTCTACAACTGGGTTTTAAAACAGGCTCCTGCACTGTGTTTTAAAACGGGGCTGTAGATCTTGCTGGCAGAGCAATGATGTTACAAAGGGTTATTTTATTAATAAAACACACTGTCTTTATCCATAGACGCGTATCCGCAAAACATGCACGTTTCACGGGTATAATTACAGTACTACCGGTAGACCCGGTCAGCAACACTTTAAAAACATTTTAACCCTTTCCCCCCCCCCCCAATATCCACCCTTAAACACCTGTAAATACAAACTAAGGTTCCCGCACTCACTGACTAGAGAATAATAGATTCAACACGGTAAATGCCAAAGTAAATAATTTAATGTAGGCACAAGATTATAAAGTTAAACCTGGAGTGATGTGGCATTTGTTTATTGTTCACTCCCTATCACAGTGTTTCCTGTCCCCTACCACCCTCACTGTAGGGTTTTTGTCTACCCACTAATGCCACATCACTCCAGGTTTAGCTTTATTATCTTGTGCCTACATTAAATTATTTACTTTGGCATTTACCGTGTTGAATCTATTATTCTCTAGTCAGTGAGTGCGGGAACCTTAGTTTGTATTTATAATTGCCTCTAGGGGGAATTGGGGTCCCCCTGTGTTCCGTAGGCACCCTGCACGTATTCATTTATATGCTTTTGATTGCTGTCTATTCCGTATGTATTACCCTTAAACTCCTGTTTCAAAAGTCCCCGTCCTGCAGCTATTTCCCATAAGGGGATCTGAAACACACAGGACATTCCCAGCTTATGAGCTCACGGGACAGTTTAAGGAACATGTTTTATAGGGGATTCAGTAAAAACAAAAACACTTTACTAGCCCTCTGGGCTTACAGAAACAGACCATTACACACAGTTTTAGGGGCATCGTGTTTATTTTGTAGACCGGCTACACCTACCATCACATTTCCACTCTCAAGAAGAAGGCTCCAGGACAGTCACTTTATCAGGTGGCTTCGTAAGTCAAAAAGTCCTTGAGATCTCCCGGTCAAGGCAGAGACCCTCTGGCCGGGAAAGTCCTCTGGCATTGCTGTCCATAGTCCAAGTTCAATAGGGCAAGACTCAACCACAGCAATAAACCCATCTTCCCCTACCAATCTGGGTACCCACTGTCACGGTTGTGCTCGCCACAAAACAGGGTCGGACCGCGTGGCTGAGGTGGGGTTGTAAAAGCACCGACCTTAGACCGCGCAGGCTGATCCGGATTGCGCAGTTCGTAGTCGTACATAGCAGGGTCGGGACTGGAGAGAGCAGCGTAGTCAGTGGACGCGCCAGGGTCAGGATTGGAGACATCATGGTAAACGTAGTCCAAGCAGGGATTCGGCAACAGGAGATCAAGCAGGTCTTCCTGCTTCAGCGAAATTTCTGCAGGAACGGGGTTTGCGCGAGTGGCATCTTCGGCCCATGGCGCCAGTCTCAGGAAGGGGAAGGCTGACCGGAGTGGGCACACCGCCAGGCAGCACTGGTAAAGCAATGCTTCAGCGCAGGAGTCCAGAACGAGCCTGTGCGGGGAGAGAGAGCTACAGGCCTCAGGACTCAGAGACAGACCTCTGCTATGGGAAGGGCAGCATGTCTCAGGAAACAGGGAGCTGAAGTTACGCTGGAGATCCACCGCTTCAGCACAGGAACCAGGACACGGCCTCTGCAATGGAGAGAGAGCAGTAGGCCCCAGGAACCAGAGACAGGCCTCTGCTATGGGAAGGGCAGCAGGCCTCGGGAAACAGGAAGCTGAAGTTACGCTGGAGATCCACCGCTTCAGCACAGGAACCAGGACACGGCCTCTGCAATGGAGAGAGAGCAGTAGACCCCAGGAACCAGAGACAGGCCTCTGCTTTGGGAAGGGCAGCAGGCCTCGGGAAACAGGAAGCTGAAGTTACGCTGGAGATCCAACGCTTCAGCACAGGAACCAGGAACATGAACTAGGACAATAACAGAGTTAGTAACGAGAGAACAAGCCAGGGGCTTGTGACAGAACACTTGGTAACATCTCGGAAGGATTATGCTTGGCAGAGAAGCATTGTGGGAAAGTTGTATTTAAAGGTCAGGAACCCAATAGCAGAAGGGGCGTGTGACAGCATTGCTCTAATGGCTGAACCCAGGCTGGGGCTGCAGTAATAGCTTGCACAGCTGCAGTAGATATCAGGGGGAGTGTTCCAGGACTGCACAGGTCTGTATGGCAAGGTAAGCAGTAAACTGAGGTGTGGATTCCTTACACCCACCCCTGGGGCTGTGATCTCTGACCACTGGGGTCACATAGGGCTGCCAGGTCTTCTTGGCTATGACTGTAGCAAGGCAGGTCCACAGAGCCTGAAACACTGTCCTACACACTCGGGGGACCAGGCTGCCAGTACCATAAGCCGTTGCTGAGTCACCTCAGTGGGGGGTTCAGTCAGGGCACTGTAATGGGCCACTAAATCATGGTAGTCCTCCTGCACTTCCCTGATCTCCCCTTCTATCCTCTCCCCTTCCACAGAGACACTGAACTTAGTCTTGTGGAGGGGCTGGTGGACCTGGTGTCGATGGGTAATCAACCCACAGGGTCCTGCTTGGCTCATCCGTAGCAAGGACCCCATTTCTCCCCAACATCTCTCTTCCACTCTCGCTGGGGAGCTGTGAGCTGGGGAGCTATCTCCCCCTGCTCCACTCAGCCTTCCACCCTTACTACTACCAGGACATTGGGCAGAGCCTGGCTCTCCCTATCTCCCAGCAGTGGGCTATAGACAGCCATCACTGCCGCTTCACTTCCAACCTCTTGCTGGCAGTGCTTACTTTGTCCCGGTGGTGGTCTCAGGGGCACTCTCACACTGTCCCCCAGCCTGCCTGCTAGCTGGCAGGCATCCCAGGCGTGGCTAGCAGCCGTTGCCTCTGGGCATGCCTAGAGCACGATATGATCCACAAGGCGTATAAAAGAGCTAAAAACTCCCCTAGGGTGGATCTATTGAAAGAAAAAATGGAGATCACTTCTGAAAAAACTATCAGATTTATAGGCACGTATAATGAACAGTGGACCAAAGCAAGGAGTGCATTTAACAGACATTGGCACATCCTTAGAGCTGACAAGGACCTCAAGGAAGTGCTTAAACCATATCCGGAAATGACCAGCCGTCGGTCTAAAAACTTACGAGATAGGTTGGTTAACAGCCACTTTGAGGCCCCGGGCAACACCACCTGGCTCCCTATGAGACCAGCAGGCAACTTCAGCTGCAAGAATTGCAAAGCTTGCTCGGTCATAGTTAATGCGAAAACATTCAAAAACTGGGATAACACACGACAATTCAACATACGCAAGTTTATTAACTGCAAAACCCCAGGAGTCATCTATATGGCAGAGTGCGTTTGCTCTATGAAATATATAGGGAAAACCAGGCGCCCATTCAGGATCAGGGTCCTTGAACATTTGGGTAACATCAGAAATGGTGTGGACACCCCGGTGGCGAGGCACGTCAACGAGCAGCACCAGGGAGACCACACGGTACTCACCTTCAAGGGCATAGACCAACTGTCCATGGGCATCCGTAAAGGGAACTGGGACCAAGAGCTTTTAAAAAAAGAGTCCCGGTGGATCTACACCCTACAGACCCTGAGCCCAAGGGGACTAAATGAGGGCTTTGTCTATAGTCCATTTATATAGAGTGTAGAAGCAGCCCTTAGGTCCACAAGTGCCATGCCCTGAAGGCATTTCCACAATTCAGTGATCATAGATCATATTGGAGTACCTCACACCTCCTTACTGTCATCCTCCACACCCCTGTGTGTACAACTGCCAGCCTATGCAGCCCCTATAAGCACGACACAGAGTCTATTAAGAGATAGGGATTCACTCACCATATCCCATTACTGTCATGGACACTAGGGGCAGCAGTCTATTTTAACTTAGGACTTGAACCTAACCTTTACCCTACGTACGCTAAGTACCTAACTGGCATACCAGAATAGGGACATGAGTAACCTATCAAAACTCACGCTCCTTAATAAAAGGTGGGGGCAGTACCTATGCCCCGCCCAGCCTTGAGAAAGCTTTTGCCTAAGCGAAACGTACGTCGGCAGTGACGTCATTACGTCAAGGGGGCGGGACTAACGCTCGTGATCGGAGCGTGTCCTGCACCCAAACTAACTCCCATACAGAGAGTTAGCATGAAAGACTAAATCTCTACTTTATTCACGCGAGCAGAGACTGTGGGTCTACTGAGCAACGGAGCATTAGCCCATATATTCATAGCCACTGAGCATTACACGATCTCTGTTCGTTCTTTATATGACCAGCTCCTCACGTTTTTTATGGTTCTAAGTGTATGTAGACACTACTTGTGTACTACAATTTTATTTTTTCCACCCATTGGATGCACGACCTCCTAATCTGTTGCAGTTACACCCCCTATGACAGCTGCAAAACGGTAGTGGCTAGAGAGCATGTGTGAGTGCTCTTAATATTACTGCAGCATTTAGACTTGCAGCATTACACAGGCAACACAGCAGTGACCTGCTGATCAGGAGCACAGAAGCAGATATACTTACCTGCTATACTCCACCGTGTATACTATATGTGCACCTACCTAATGTACCTACCTGCGTATATTGTGTGATTAAGACTATTATCACACTCACTTGGTGTACCAACCTGTGTATATTGTGTGATTAAGACTACTATCACACATACCACTACCCGGTACGTGTATATATTCAGCCACTAGTGGCTGTGTCTGTGTTTAAATACTACACTCACTGATTCCAATGGGGTTTTGATACCACCAAGCTGTAACCCGCACATATCATCAGGGATATTTGCTTACACTCCAACGTGAGACCTGGCACATATATTTTACTTTCGCTGCGCTTTTTTGGCTCACATGAGTCTCATTTATTTTTGGTACTTAGCGTCTGTATTTTAACCTTGAGTCAAGACTCTAATAAAGTGTTTTAACGTGCACAATTCACTCATCACTATATACACCCTTATTCCTGTCCCCTGTATATTGTGCATCTGCAGAGTGCTCTCCATTGGGGTTCTATTCTACCCACAGTATCCATGCCTAGAGCACGCAGAACATTTGCACTGGTTGGGCTCGGGTGTGATCGACCCCTTGATCCCCATCAGTAGGATCTCCTCCCCCTGCACAATCTGTTCCCTACCCACCCAGGGAGTCACTAACTGGCCCCTCTTTGTCCAGAGTCTGTCCGGAGCAACCAGGGCTGGTACCCAGTACAAAAGCACACTGGGTCCGGGGAAGCGATCGGGCATGATCCTGGAGGCAGACTCGGCCACCTGAGTTCGCCTGCCCTCCAGACCAATGTCTGCCCGCACGATCTCCCGGGACCACTCAATGAGCTCGGGCCTTTCACCCTTCATCACACTGTCAAGGGAATGGTCACAATGGAGGTCAGTATATATATAGGGACACAGGTTAGGCATGGTCTGACTTACCTGCCTGGTCCCCTCGGGGACCTCCATACTCATAGGCTCCATAGGCTCAATGCAGGGGAGCGATGATCCGTCTGGTGGATTCCAAAAGCTGGGGAGCAACAAACACTGTGGTGGGTGGCGGTGCCAACTGCACCTCTGCCTGGGCAACTGCCCACCTTTGGGTCCCAGTGACTGGGGTCACAGGAGCATTCTCTCCCGGTAGCTTCACTGACATCCTCGTCCGTGGGACCTGGTGCTCTGGGCAGACCAGTTCAGGCTGCTCCAGAGGTACCGTAGTGCTGGTGTCCCACAGGCTGACCGCCTATCGATTGCTTGGGACCCCAGTATGCAAATTCCTCTTCTGTGGACTGCTTGGTCTTCCCGTCCGATGGCTGCACTCTGCTGCCTGCCGATGTGCTCCATAGCTGGGCTGCTTGCAGTGGCTGTAGGAACCACTGGCTGGGTTCTCTCCTGGAATTGCTGCATGGCCGCTTGATGTTCGATGGTGGGGGACAGCCTCTCATAGGTTGTCCGCCCTGTAGCTGGGGAAAGTTTCCCCAGACTGGGGATACTCGATCGGGGGGGTACTGGGTCTTACAATGGGGTTCCTGACCCGCTTCTCCACCTGTGGCCATGCGAGCACACAGTTTGCTGCCATTTTGGTGACTGCGAGGTAAGGCACCCTCGTGGCACCTTTATTAGCCCTGTGGCAAATGGCTCCCTTTGTGTAGTGTTTGCCCAGGCTCTTCGTGACACAGTCTTTTAGGGTTTAATTTGTAGAAAAGGAGGGCAAACACGTGTATACACACAAGAGGCACTCAGCATACAGTAAGCGCGGTTGATCTCTCCCTCAGCCCCTCTGGCTCTCGGCAGACTCCACCATGGCTTGGTGGCTAAGGGAGAGTCAGCTACTGGGAGTATATGGCTCACTGGCACACTTGCAGGGGGCGGGACCCACTGCACTGATGTCATGCAACTAATGGGCGCGCGCCCACCGCATGCGCATAACAGGCCGCATGGAGGTTGTAGCTAGCAAATGCGCAGAATGCCGGCCCTACCACGCGTGTGCAGTAGCGCCCTTGCCCACCTCCACATGCGTAGTAACAGGCATCGTGCAAAAAAACAATAGTTATTAAATGGCGCTTAAATCTATTATATTAATTCTTCAGTGAGAAATATAAAATAATCTTAGTGCCTAAATTGGTACACACACACACACACACACACACACACACACACACACACACACACACACACACACACACACACACACACACACACACACACACACACACACACACACACACACACACACACACACTATATATATATATATATATATATATATATATATATATATATATTTATGTATGTATGTATATATATATATATATATATATATATATATATATATTTATGTATGTATTAGTGAATTCCGTGATATATAAGGGAATAAAAATAAATATAAATGTAGCTTCAACCATTCATGTCGATTTGCCTTTCCTCAATCCCAAGAATGTAAAGTGTCCAGATTTTGGGGAGTGCAGGTATATACTGTATAGTATACTACCCGGGGGGTTCCTTCCAGAGACGCGAGGGATTCGAGTGACGTAGGAGGAAGACATACGCTACCTACCGCTCCGCCTCCAGCGGCTCTGAGGGACTCCTTACCATACACGTGAGGACGGGCACTGCACGCCATACAGATCGCGGGAGCTGAATGCTGTCGGCGTGGATCATTTTATCCTAATTACTTGATTATATTTTACAAAATGTGAGTGTATTTTATCACTGATTTTTATGAAGATAAAGTTTGAACAGTCTGCGCTATGTCCTGTTTGTCTACTTTATCTCAATAAGGTTCCGGTACATGTATATGTGCATATCCTGGCGAAAGCTGTTATCACAGGGCAAAGATACCTTTATGTACACGTTTGTACTAAGACATTTGTACTGGTAAGTACAAATTTCTTTGGACCATACTAAGAATACATTGAAAATCAACCATTTGAAAAACATATTTGCACTATTTGCTTGTGTTTATTTTTTCCTATATACAGTATACCTGCGCTCCCCAAAATCTGGACACTTGGCAGTAACAGGCATCACCTACTGTGCATGACCACAAGAACACTCACGCCCCCCTCCCCTCCCCTCTTCCATGGCCGCAGACTGAGGGGGGAGGAGAGGTGCCGGGAACAACCGTCAGGGAGAAAAAGGAGACCCTGCAAACAGGGCTGTGGTAGGAAGAAGGGAGGGACCGACCCCGGGGGGCTGTGAGAGAGCCTCATCCCCCGAGATCCCAGTGCTGAAACAGACACAAAGTCACACACACAGTCACACACATACAGTAGTCACGCACACAAGGAATTCACATTTAGTATAAATATAGAAGTGCAAATAGCTAAAACAGGGAGTGTGTGCCGTGCATGTGCGTTCTAAGTCACACTTCTTTGTGTTTTGTCACTGCAATTGTGTTTTGATTTTTAATTAAAAACATCACAAATACAATGTGTGACAAAAGGCAAAGAAGGAGCTGAAAGGAGAGAGGCACAGGTCAGAGGGGCACGAGAGGATGAGTCAGGGAGGCAGAGGACAGTTTCAAGCCCCAGTGGAGGCAATATTACAGTTTCCTGAAACTCAGCATGCCAGTGATGCAGCCGAGAAGCAGTGGCGGCGATATCGAATATTTTCCCATGACAAAAATATTATGTTTATCGAAAATGGGCTGTAATGACATAATTTTGGGAAAAATCACATCTAAAACATCAATGGCCATAAAAAGAGGAAATTGAAAGATTTAACAGCTGCTGTTAATTGCGTTTCAAGCCTTCTACGTTTAGTGCAAAACTTCATAAAAACGTACTCCGAGGAAAGTGTAAATAAAAAATAGCCCTGGAAGCAAAACATGCCAGAGGGACTTGTGGACACTCCGGTGACAGTGCTGTATGCAGTGTATGAGAACTGTCAGAAGAGTTTAATACACTCAGACATTATCGTGGGAATATCAGGGGTCAGAGATTCTGGACGTGCAATGGCTGATGAGGAACCAGGAAATGTAATGTTCATGATCTAACATTTTATACACTATTAATCACTAATCACATACCATTAACATATGTAACATGCATGTAACATACAGTTTGTGATTGTTGTCACCGGGGACCAGTACTTTTAACACCGGGATTACTGTCACCAGACAGGACACAATAATTGAATAAACGAAAGTTTATTCTGGCAAGCCAGCAAACACAAAATATAATGATCACAGTAAAACACTCACCAACTAGGGTTCTGGGGGGGGGGGGGGGTGAAGACTCTATCCTCAACTAGGTGTAGGAGCCTGCTTCAGAAGGCTTATCCTGTCCGCTTCACGTCCCGTGCTTCTCCGGCGCTTCTCTGATGAGATCAGTGCCATTTTGCACAAAGCCCTTTCAAATCTCCCGCCAGCCGTGTCTCTGATTAACTCCAAAACTTGTCAGGTTCCTTGCTCCGGCCGCGCTCCTTACATAACCCCCACTGGCTATACTTTACATGGAGCAGGAGCCACCAGCCAATCACAGCGCGGATCGTGACGGTGTAGCCAGAGGACGAGGGCTCGCCCGACTGCACCGATGGGGGAAGGGGACCGGCTTAGGCACTCAGGTCCGCCCCTGGATGACAGAGCTGCTGGGAAGCGGGAAATTAAACCTTGCCAATGGGATTTGTGCCTACAGGGCTCAGACCCGGCAAACGGTTCCCATGGCAAGTGTTGTACCTCCGTTGGGTAGGCGTCTCAGTGTCTGTGGGGAACAAAGGCTCAACCCCGCTGAGAGTCCGTCCCCGGACCTGATACTCTCCCCTTCCCTGCTAACCATCTGTCCTGGTACTCATCCGCCCCAAGGCTTTTGTCACGACCCAGAATTTCTCTGCAGACAGCCCAGTTAAGGGAATTACTGGGTCTGGATACAAAGAAATGCTTACATATAAATCAAATTACTGGTTGCCTTGATAACTGTATGGGGAACAGGCTACATTCTAACATGGGGAATAAAAGTGGACTTTTAACGTTACAGTCCCTTTCCCCAAATCATACAGTTTTTCCCCTTCCAGACATCACACAGTGATTATAGCTCATTACTGGAAGGGGTTACACAAAACATTTCACACGCTGGCCAAAATGAGCCTCACAGAGGTGGACATTACCCACGGTATTGGGGAAGCCTGTCTGGCTTCAACTTTATTATGGGAGTTTGGCTACACCTACTGTCATAATTGTCAGATCTCAATAGTGTTCAATGCCCAAGGGCAAAATATTGACATATTTATAAAAACACTTTAATGACGCTATATATAACTTCTCTCTACACGTTATGTAACTATGAAGTACCTTTTACTAAAAAGAAAAGCCACATATGTTGGGTACATATAAGTTCAATAATAATACCTTACATGTCTATTAATGTATTTATATTAAGTAAATGTCAATATGTTAAAGCATCACACATACCGTTCTGTTGTGAACCTTTAAGTAATACATTGTATGTTAACTTCTTGTAGGTCCATCCTGGCTTACAACACAGTGGCAGCCAATTCGTCCTCTGACTTCGTCTTCAGCAGAGGGCAGCTGCTGCTAAAACGCAACTCAAATGTTCCGTAAATCAAAGAGTGTCAGAGCCACTACACGGACAGCTCCATTTGTCCACTAAAACAATGGAGTTACACAAGGTACAGGTGCAGCACTGCAAGTTCCTTATGCGCAAACTCGTCGTTATCCACCACGACCTAGCTTGCCTTGACAGCAGTGTCACACAGTTCAATCACTTGTTGAAACAAAATAGTTCTTCTTGGCCTATTTCATGATTAATTCGTGAGTGCGATTCCAATAGTCTGTCCGTTTTGTTTTATGTGTTTTTATTACATTTCCTAGCAGTATCACGCTATGTATTCTTTTCTCTTTCTCTGGTACTGAGTATCAATATCAAGCTGATCTGGTCTGAGTTCAGGTATGACCTGTGTTTATGGGCGGAATACATCCCATCAGACTATATAATTGGTCTCAGTGTGAGTGATGCATTGGTGGTCCTATTTATTTCACTGGGTTATCACTAGGTACACTATTATTCACTGCATGTGTGGGACAAAAGTCTCTTGAATGCAACATGTATTAGATGTAGCCATACTATGGGAAACAATGTTACCGAGTGTTGGTGATTTTTTTGGAACACCATTTTAGGATTAACTGCCACTGTATCCTTTAGAAGTGGATCCGAACAACTGTCCTTAGATTGTACCCCTGAGGAAGAGACCCATAATCAGAGTTTTGAAACGCGTAGGGTGTTGTTGTGGCACAGGGAAGACCCCGTAGCTGGAAGCATCCAGAAGTGACGTCAGTAGGAGAGGCCTAGCGGTGACGAGTCAGGACCGCACGGCTGATCGGAGAGACTGAGACCCAGCTCAAGCTACTAATTCGGGACCAGAATGCTAGTGGAATCCACATACTAAGGCTTATATCCTAGAAACTTTCCGTGAGTAGGATTTCAATTTTTACTTGGCGGAGGGAAGAAGAAAGTTGTTCAAGTCTCCATGGAGTACATATTTTATTATGCTTAGATTGTTGTAACAATCTTGTGTTTCCATATGGATTATTAAATTGTATTTTTCAATGTACCCTCTGCCTAAGTATCCCTGATCACTAGCAGCTATTTTTCTATCGTAAGGGTAATGCACTACGGTGGCATGTGTTGTCTTCTTGTCTCCTATACCAGGGAAACCATGTGCTCTTTTGCAAAAGTTGCTTCAACTTGCAAGCTTTTGCTGGATTATAGTTTGCAGAAACAGCGCGAACTTCTGAAACCCCTCCTCCTTGCTTGCTCCGGATTGGACAATACTATCCACCAGGGGGAGGAGCTGGGTGTGCCCTGAAGGAGCACACAGGATGTGAGGAGCCAGACGCACGTGTACTCCAGAGACAGCAGTTGTGCATCTACTGTGGTCTCCTATACCATTCAAATGGAGAACCGTGGGAAGATTTATGAGCAGACTGGAGGAGTTCTTGTCATCCGGGACTCCCCTGAGAACCAACTCCTCGGGGTCTGCCCGCTATCTGAATACCCCGGCTGCCAATTACAGCTACTGGGAAGCTGCCCTGCCTGCAGAGTGCCCTATCTCAGGGCTAGACCCGAAGACCCCCAAGAGCTGAACCTTGCGATGAGTACTGTGGAGCTGCGCACTCTATACCAGCTGGTGCGCAAATTGTCGCAATTGGCCCAGGGGTCCACGGATGATGCTGCTTGTTATTACCTGGCTATGGTGTATGAACTGTTCTACCCCGATTTGCAGGTGGTGTCTACTTACCCGTCGTCTGGGTCGTTCATGGACCTCCCACCGTAATACCTGACGCTAGGAAAGAAGGCTCACTGCTGGGTCCCACCGCCTGGGTGACTGCCTTCCAATGGTTGCCTGACTCTTCTTCATCTCCGGAGCTGTCCCTCCCTGCGCCTGTGCCACCTGCGCCCAGTGGTTTGTCATCTGAGCCTTGTGGAACTGCCCCATCACCATACTGTAAGGTGCGGTCTGATGTTGCTGCTCCGGCGAACCGCTCCGAGAGGGAGGTGACCACTATTGGTGAGTCTGTTGCTTCGGACACCCCCGAGGTATCGGCCGATACCTCCTCCATACCCGATTGTGTGGGGGACATCCTGGCTGCTGTCGCTGGCGGTGAGCCAGATATTCCTCTTACTGATCCTCGCTGGAATCACGCTCAGAAAGCTGCGGAGCTTTACTTACAACATCAGCAGGAGATGTGCGAGGCCCGCGCTCGTGCTCTCACATACATGCGAGCTGCTGAACGCCACTTTGATGAAATGCTGCTGAGGGGTCAACTATCGGGAGAAGTGCCGGCCGGCACCACCCCAGTTGACTGCCTTGACCCTTTTGTTGCTGCTCCACCACCGGGAGAAGAGAAGGCCGCCAAGCCGCCCGCCCAGGTGGGCGCATGTGATATTCTGGCCGTTCTGGTGAGTGCTACTTCTACAATTAATCCGTTCCTACTGCGTTGTAGGGAGCGGAAAGAAGCCAGAGACGCTCGCCAGGCCAAAGAGCTGGCTGTTGCTTGCTATATTAAAGCCAAAGGACGGGGGCAATTGAACTTGACCATGGACTGTGCTATTGCTCCTCCTGGGTAGATTTCCTTGAACATTGCCCATCGAAACTTTGGTGAGGTCCCTGTGTCATCTGCCCCTGTTGCCCTGCTTTCCCCTCCTGTCACAAGTCCCCGGATCAGACCCCTGACCCCCAGGCCCTTACCACCCGTGAGTCCCGTGGCCCGAATGGCAATGGGAAATGTAATACTATTATGCCTGTGTTATCTGCGGGAATGTCTGTACCTTCGGGGGATAGTGTGGAGGAGGAGGGCACCACTGTATCTAAAGCAATACCTACCATGTCTCCAGTTAGAGAGGAGACCGAGGAGGTATCATTGTGGGAGGGTCCCATATTTTGGGTGCTACCTGGCACCGCAACAGGGAAAAGTTTGATTAAGTTCAGCAGAGCTGAGCGAGTATTTGTACATCGGTTTAGGAAGATGGGATATGAGTATCCCTATCATCCTGAAAAACTTATGAGAAGCGCTGAAAAGCATTGTATGGAGTGGGTAAAGGAAGCTATCATTGCCCATCTAGATGCCACTGCTAGGGACCCTACGTACAGTATGTAGATCATGATCGGGCCCAGCATTTGCTCAAATTATGGGTTGTGGGGCGCAATATCCACCTGGACAGGGTGGAATATATTTCGGAATTTGGCAAAAGAAGGTGTTACTCTGTGAGGGTGCCAGATGGTCAGGGCAATATGGTCAAATAGCCTGATCCTGCGCACTACTACTGAGGGTAGCCTTTTTCAGGCAATGTGTATGCAATGTATCTGTGTATATGCATTGGTCAGTTCCTTCATGTTATGGTGAAATGTACAAATGTTGTTGCATTTCATGTCTGTCAGATTTACAGGTTGTTGCACAGTAAGGTAGTGTTATACCTACTGTAGTCCAAGCAAGGGCGTTGGAGTTTCACCAGGGGGAGAATGTAACATAGCCTGCCGGCAGTTACTCCTTTTTCTCTGGGCCTTTCATCTGTCAGTCCTGTTAGTGCAGGCAGTGAAGGAAGAGGGAGGTTAGTTGAATAACCAAAAAGAACCCTATGTGCACTCACTATATAGGATTTTTTTTTTACATGACGTCACTTAAAGGGAATGATGCCAGCCAATCAGAATGGCTGTTCTTCATTTGCCTTTAAGATGACTTCACTAAATCAAAGATGGCCAGCGTCACATGGTATTTCAGCCAATCAGATTGTGGAATTGGTTCCCACGATCTGATTGGCTGAAATACCATGTGATGTCGGCTTCGTGACGTCATCTTAAAGGCAAATGAAGCACAGCCATTCTGATTGGCTGGCATCATTCCCTTTAAGTGACGTCATGTAAAAAAAAAAAAAATTAAAGTCGGAACATGGTTTTAACAGCCAATCAGGTGGTTGTTAACCATTTTGAGGCTAAATGTGATGTCACAAGCCCTATTTAAGGCCGGGACGCCTCATTTGAGCCCAAGAAGACGACGAGACAACAACGGTCGGGATTTACCATGGGGTTTTTGGGATTGACAGATGAAGATAGAAGATAAAGAAGATCAAGAAATGGTGACAGATGAAGATAAAAGGTGATTAAAGAAAGAAAAAAGAAGATTTGGGTACCTGATCCGGATCTTAATGGCAGATGGCATCGGATGCTGTTGGAGGCCTTCAAGGTACGTGAGCTTCCTGTTACCCCGGGAGTCAGAGGTCCACCGCTTCTAATGGTAAGTAATATATTGAATGTTTGTAAATGTCTCTTTTTACAGGTTTTTTCATTGGATGTGTTTGTTGATTTTTTGGGGGAGGCACATTGACTGATAATATATTAATCTGTACCACTTTAGGGTACAAGAGGGGGAACCTGTCCTGCGCATCAGAATACCAGCAATAGCAGCAGGGTGTCAAGCCGTCATATATCTGGCTGAGAGGGAGCTGAATAGACCCTAGTGTGACCGGAGTGTTAGGAGAGGTAAAAAAGTTCAAAACTCTTACCTTGAAGCTCCACTCCGGTCTGGGTCTTGCTCTCTCCTTCCTCCAGCGTCCGCGTGCTGCCTTCAGTGCTTGTAGGTAGTTGGATGTGTGGAGAAGGCGCTACTGCGCATGAGAGAACTGCTCAAAGTCCCGGATGAGGCAACAAACTTTATTGACACATAGGCAAAGGGGCTACACCACGATCTCCTCCTCTACGCGTTTCACCCCTGGGAATGGGTGCCCAGACGAAGCCCCATTCCCAGGGGTGAAACGCGTAGAGGAGGAGATCGTGATGTAGCCCCTTTGCCTATGTGTCAATAAAGTTTGTTGCCTCATCCGGGACTTTGAGCAGTTCTGTCATGCGCAGTAGCGCCTTCTCCACACATCCAACCACATTAGGGTACAGATTAATACATTATTATGACAATATTTGGGGGGCATTTGTGGCTTGGTATTGCTGTTGGTTGTTTTAATTTCAATTTCTCATGTGGATGTGATTGTTTGTTTTTTTCCTGCTTAATGCTAATAAAATGTTTGCGATTGGTGTTCGTTTGTAGTTAATGTTGTATTATGTTAGCTAGTGCGTTTTATGGTTATTTCAGATATTGTTTGAATTTATTTCTTTGTCTTTAAATGTTTTCATTCATTAATGTTGTAGTAATTCATTGGTTTGATTGGTTAGTGCTACTATTCATTTTGAGTTGGTTTAGGAATTAATTGGTTTCATTGGTTAATGGTTTAATTAATTCATTGTTGATGTTGTTATTGCTTGTGTAGCCCTGGTACCCCTGGGGTACGGTAAATACTAATGCTGCTGTCACCTGTGAGGCTAACAAGAGGCCTGAGCCTCCGCCACTGGGAGCCTGGGGTTTAACTTCTGGCCTAATCCTTGGAGCACTGCTCTTTGGATCTAACCTGCAGCTTCAGGCTCCTGGTCTTCACTGCCTGCTTCCTGTTCCAACATGCAATAGTCTTTCTTGCTAATCAGCAGGATCCTGCAGCCCTACTGGCTCCCTGGTGTCAGGTGGTGTCACTGCCCCTGAGCATCATGGGGATTGTAGTTCTATCTGCAGCCTTTAACATAGGGAGCCTCATGCTCTCCCTCTAATGGCTGCCTCTCTGCAGCTTGCACTCGTGCGCCCCCTGAAATGGCCGCTGCGGAGTTGCCCTGCTCATGCGCAACCTCGCTGCGCGTGGGCGTGCATACACCAACATGGCGGTGCCCTGCGGAGGGAACCGCCCGTGACTTCGACACCCTGCCGCACATCTCTAATGGTAAGGAGAGGGAGGGGGGGAGGGGAAACCGGGAGCACGGGGAGACCGGCGGGTACCTGGCTACACTTGTATTCATTGGATTAGCTGGCTACTGTTTTTATTTACTTTATTTAGGTATGCTAATGCAGTGTTTAATAATGGGCAAATAATCTATTATCCATATCTGGATAATAGTTATTTTGCACATTACTGTACTGTATGGCTTTGGGTTGAGGGGGGGGGGGGGGAGGGGTGGGGTCGTGTATTGATGTTTGTTAAATCTTTTTTAATATACATGTGTTTCATAGTGTAGATGTGCAGGGGGTCTCCGGAGCTGACCCGCGTTGGGTTTATGTCCGGAGACCCCCTGCTTCCAGAGATACAGGCACCTTTATGGGGTGCCGGTATCCCCTGCAGTTTCAAGCTTCCGCATAACGTGACCGGGACATTTAAATTCTGCAGGGGATACCGGCACCCCATAACGGGGTCTGTATCTCCTGAAGTAGGGGGTCCTCGGACCTGAAACCAATGCGGTTCAGCTCCGGAGACCCCTTGCTCATGTACACTATTATTAAAATGATTTTAATTAGTGTATTGTAAATTGTAAATGGTTAAAAGCTGACTCCATTGCATTTCCCACTCTCAGGGGAACTTGCTTACAGGTTGATTGCGACAACTCTAATACAGAGTGCTTTTCCTGGTAATGTACAGGTTAATAAGAGCTTCAATCAGACTTAGAACTATGCAATTAATTTTGACAGATTTTATTATAAATCATTCTTCCTGGTAATGTACAGGTTATTAAGAATTTATATTAGTGTTAGGGACCCTTGAGATGTGGTCTGCCGTGTAGTGGCTCAGGGGCTTACAACACTTTGGCCAAAATGTTAAACTAAAAGACCATTTTATTTAATAGATATCTATACATATATATTTAGGCACTGTACCGTGTATAGGTGTCATTGGATGTGCACTGAGCTCTGTCTGTGTTTCATGTTCTGTCTCTAGTTTTAAATACATATTGCCATGCCCCGTAGCACTCCTCTGTGACACTTATACGCTTATATATATGTTGTGGTTATTTTGGGGGTTCAATATGAGCTTGTAGGTGTCCTGTATTGTTTATATTTCAGTACCCTGTTTATTGTCTCTTGAAAAAACTCAGACTTGTGGTCATTTGGTTCATATACATTGCCTAGGAGGTAGTCTATTCCCCCACTTCTAACCTCTGCCACTATAACTCTTCCCTCCCTGTCTCCCTCTGTGTTAATTATTTCTAGGGGGAGGTTTTTATTTATAAGTATAGCTACTCCCGCTTTCTTTCCTATAGCCGGGGAAAAGATACTATGTCCTACCCAATCTCTTTGGAGTTTACTGCTTTCTTTTGAATCTAAATACGTTTCCTGTAGGAATGCTATATCTGCTTTTTGTTTTTTTAGGTAATTTAGTACTTTTTTGCATTTTATGGGATTGTTAAGTCCCTTGACGTCCCATGTTATTATTTGTGTGTGCATTTTGTAAATGTGTGTGTTCGGTGCGCTCTGTGTATATGGTCTTTGTCTCTTTCCTGGTTCTTATTGATTATTTTATTCTGGGGATTCTTACTCCTTTCTGCTTGTTTCCAACACTCTTTTTTTTTTTTTTTAAACCGGCAAGTCAACATGATCTCTGCCTCTAATTGCTAAATAATAACTTCTAACTGTTTTAACTTTCTTATCTTTTCTGGACTTCACTTTTTTCCAGAGGTGTACTTTCTGACTTCCTGTATGTCAGGTGTATCTCCTTGTGTGTGCACTTTATCCTCCGCGTCCCTGCTGGGGGATATATTATTTTTGTTTTTCCTAGCGGTTTTCTATGTTACTTTTTCATATTTCTTTTTACTCTCCCCTCAGATGTTCTTGCCTTATTTTTTAATATATTTGTTTGTGTGTTGAGTTGTCTTTGTGTCCCTTTTGCTTGGCCCAGTGGATTTTCTGTTTATGTTGTGGGTTTACATCCCCTCCCTCTATTGTCTTGGTCCCCTTGTTTTATGTTCGTGTGTTTATGTCTCTGTGTACCTCTCGTCGGTGGCACAGTTCCTCGTCTCTGTCCCCCTTGGGGATCGGTCTTTTTCTTGCTGTTGTGGTTTCAGTTCTATCTGGTAGCTGTCCTTGTCCCCTCTTGTGCTATCTATATTGCTCCACCCCAGTTGCGATACCGGTAGCTTATTGGAAGTTTACAACGATAGGAAAACAATAAGAAAACACAGTTAGGTTAATGCATTATATCAACATACTATTGTGATTACACGTTTGCCTCTTTTTTCCCTTTCTCCCCTCCCTCCCCCCCTTCCCTCTCTTCCCCCCTTCCCTCTCTTCCCCCCTTCCCTCTCTTCCCCCACTCCCCCCCTCTCTTTTCCCTTCCTCCCCCCCCTCTCTTTTTCCTTCCCCCCTCTTGCAATTGGATTTTTAAGACACAATAACTCGCTATCGCCAACTTGCGTTTCTGACCGGTATTGCAGACAACTCTAAATTTCAATTTCTGTACTCTTTCAGATTATGGGTAAATCGTGTGAAAATTAAGAACTGCTGTGGAACGGGATAGGAGCGGATTAGGATGCCGTACTGGACCCGCAAAGCGAATGGGCCAGACCCGGCAGTTTGATCTCTAATTGAACATCTAGTAATATTGCATATATTTAATCCATTTACCTATTTGTATCACTGGTACACAACTACTTCTCACCATGTTCATACTTTCAGTATGTGTAGTAATTTTGATATTTAGGTAATATCTCAGGTCTATACTTTATAGTCTTTTCTCGTCTCCTTCTTTTAGATTAAACTCAATGATATATAAGTTTAGTTCTCACATTCAATCAATATAGACATCAATTGTGAGCATTTTTATCACAATTGTAAGTATATCATTCACTTTGCTAAGTGTTAAATCTGAGCTAACACAATTGTGGGTTCTGCACTCATCTATTGCAGTACAGTCAGGTACCATTCAGGTGCTGCTGTTACTAAATGTACTCTTTTATTCATGCATGGGTTAGTTTGTTATGGAAGTCTGTTAATTGATGTTGGTTTATAAGGGACCTCACATCCCTCCAGACTTTGTACCTCTGACGAAGCTACCAAAGCAGTGGCGAAAGGCGTAGGGCTAAGAAAGGGTTAAAGCAGATACTTTGCCAAACCACTGATTGGCACCTGAACTCTCGGGTTAGCGAACCCAACGCCGAGCCGGGTAGTGTCACATCATCACTGCGAGGAGGCGGTTCCAGATACGCAAGGAAGGAAGTATACGCTTACCGGCATCTGGGAGCACGCGAGAAGCGAGCACTTCCACACCAGATTTCTAGCACTCCCAGTCCGGTTCATGGTGACAAGAGCGGTCATTTATACTCAAAAGCGCAAAAGACCAGTGTAGCCTAGTGCCCCTGGCTATGTGTTTCCTAACCTTAGCATTGTAAGTAATGGTAAGGTGCAGGCAGTGTTAGGGTTAAATCCCTCTCACATGGGCCAGTATGTGAGTTCCTTAGGCCTAATGTTAATTTACTGACACAATCAGGTGCAGGCCTAATGGCAGTTGGGAGTGTCATGCCTGGGAGGGTACTAAATGGGTCACAAGTAGTATGCTGTGATGCCTGTCAGTCATCTAAACCTGCCCAGTTTTGTGGCAGGGTTACCAACCCCTCCCCAGGTATAAAAGATGGCTCCCTACCCAAATGTAGTGTCTATTTCCAGTGTAGCCTGCTCCTTAGGGAGTTAGGCAATATGTCTACCTTGCCCCATCAGGGTGTAAGGGGGTTGAGACTAGCCTCAGGGGGCCTCAAGTCACCGGGGGGGCCTAGTGAGGGAGAATGACCATGCAAGCTGTGAGGGAACTGTTTCCTTGCTTGAGTGGGAATTACTGGAAGGGGTTCCTGTAGGGAATACTCCCTGCTTCTGGCAGAGCCCTGCAGGATGGAGATGCTGTAGCAACGAACAGCCTGTCCTGTTGCTGTTCCCTCTACCATCTTCGGAGACCCAGGCCTCCTGGAAGACCACAGGTGAGCTACACAGCACCACAACCATGCCATGTAACCGCAGATCTCCCTTTGCGGGGGGGAAGGAAGGGGGGGCAAAGGGTGTTACACCAGTTTTATGTGTTTCTATTGAATTTTGTAGCAGTATCACGCTATGTATTCTTTTCTATTTCTCTGGTACTGAGTACCAATTTCGGTCTGGGTTGAAGTTTGAACTGTGTTTATGGGCGGAATACATCCCATCAGACAAAATTATTGGTCTCAGTGTGAGTGATTCATCAGTTATTGGTGTTCCTGTTTTTGTCACTGGGTTATCACGTGTTAACCATTTTTATTAATGTTCCTCTAATCACTATTAATCACATGATGTGCCCTAGTTCATATGGTATTAATACCACTATATATTTGTTCATTTAGCCAGCACTATTTGTGCTTTATACAGTATGTCATGTTTATCACTGTGTAGTGCATGTTCATTTTGTGTATTCATAACATTGCACTATTAATAAACTATACACTTTCCCCCCCCCATTTTATATCTGTATACCTCATTGTCCAAGTGCATCTGTTGCCCTCCATAAAAGCTCTAAAATAAAATTTAAAAAAAAGCCCTCCCGCAGCAGCAGAACATTGCTTTCCGCAAACTTGATAATAACAAAAGAAAAAGGTGACAGAGGTCACTAAGGCCTCGTTCAGGGTGCCAGAGGCAGAAGTTGGAGGGAGGGCGGGAGGGAGGGCGGCAGTCTACTGGGCGATGTGTGTTCATCCCCAGCAGACTTTTTCAGGAGTTGAGGAGGGGGCGGGACTACAGACGTGAGGTTAGTGATCGAGGCTGCAGTCTTGAAATCATTCTCAAGAAGGATTTCATTGGCTGCCGAGCTCCAAGTGACGCTGCTGCAGCTTCAAAAAATGAATTTTTTGTTTATTGAAACTGTAGCCAGCGTCAACTCCGGGCTTCGGAGACAGGGCAGCTGCTACCCTGACAACCAGTATTCAATTTGAATACTTTGTGTCCCACGGCAGCACGCCCTCCCTCCGAAGCCTGCACCCTGAACGAGGCCTAAAAGTCCCCTATATGTTGCACTCAAGGCTGGGTGGAAAGTACCAAACTAGTGTGAAAAATCTAGTCACAGAAAGCGTGTGTTCCAAGGAAGCTAAACCCTAAAAGTGTCACGTTGAAGACACAACAATTTAGCTAATCCTAACAATCATATGCAAATATATCTAATGATGAGTCAATAGTATCACCCAATCAAAATGATAAGGCGCAAACACGTATCCTGATCACATAACACACAAGTAAGGTAAATGTCTAAAAGGTATATGTATACCACAGTATGAACCAATAAATGTCCCAAAAGGATGGTAAAGTAGATACTAGGGGATACAAATACCAACTGAAAGACTAATGTCTAGGTAAATGATCAAAGTGAAGACCATAAATCCACAGAAGTATGTCTCGTAGCCTAAAGTATAATAGTGATATCCACAATTAAAAATGCAGAAGTAGCCAAAAAATAAAAAAACTTTAATAAATAATTATATCGCCGAAAAACAGGAAAAGAGGAAAAAACAATTGTATATTAAAATGCCCCTGTAAGGGGAGCGTTGGGTGAGGGTAGCACAAATAATATAAGGGGAAAAAACACTAAAAATAATCGTAATGATAAATCAAAATGTGAGATCCCCAATGTGACTACTGAACAGCTAAATAACCCTGTTGGTATAGTCAAAAAGGGGCACAATGTGACAAGCAGGGCGTATACATATACAATTAAGTATGGGTCTAAACATCAGATGGTAGCATAAGTATATACTGGATCCACCATAGAGGAGCAAACCAGAGAACCCCAGCCAAAATCGCGTGGTATATCAGGGGACACGAGCGGCATCAGTTGCTCCAAACCACCAGGACAGACAAATACAATGTATACAACCGTGTACAGGCAGACCTCGTTTTACAACGCTTCACTTTACAATGAATGGCTTATCCAACGCTATGCAATGCATACCTGTGTTCATTTTTACAACGCCAAAATGGCTTATCCAACGCTCTTACGACGCTTTGCAACGTTGTGTATGTGAGTATATATATATACACATTCACATAAACAAAGTTGCAAAGCGTCGTAAGAGCGTATATATATAATATTATATTATATAATATATTATACTATATATTATTTATTATGTTATATTATATATATATATAATACAGTATATACACTATATAATGTATGTGTGTGCGGCATATCTTATTGCCTGTGTAGCCATGCTGTAAAATGGACTGCAGTTTCCTCTCCTGCTGGCAGTAAGGCCTGGTAAGTTACAGGGATGCCAGCAGTAATCATGGAGGTTTGCCCTCACACCCTGGTGAGGTGCCCTATGTGTGGATGGGAGTAGCTACATACTCTGAGTCCACCCTTAGTGACATCAGAGATGTGCCTGCCTCCTGAGAGATATAAGGCACAGCACTGCTCAAAGTTAGTGTGTTGGAGTTAGGAGCAGGTCTGCGTTGAGACCTGGGGAAAGAGGCTCGCTAGTGCTGTAACTAGTGGCCCCAATCTATATCAATCAGCATTAAGCTATCAACGCCATACTGTGTCCAGGGAACTGGCACAGGGGTGATCTCTTTGAGGGGAGAGGGGATCCCACTCCATTGGGAGGGTGTACCTTTGAAGGGATCACATGCCGAGATGTGCGGCTGAGTTCATCACTGGGAGGGGCAGCTAGCCCATACCGCAAATACAATAAAGATGCTCAAGTTCAACAAATCCTTGCTGTGTGGGTGTGAAGTTCTTGCACAGGAGGAAGCACCACAGAGGAGTTCCTCATCAGTCACATCTTCCTGCGGACGCAGAGATCCTGATGAGGTGGAGGCGCTGCACTGGATATAGGTAGGACTCATGAACACAACCTCAGCTGCCTGTCTGGGTTGGCATTCCCCACACGACATCATGCGGGAGACTCAGGAGTCCTGTTGCCAACAGGTGCACCACCAGACACGACCATGTAATGGGGGCTGGTTAGACCAAAGGGGCCAATGTGAGATTGGGGGGTCAGGCTGGTCAGAATATCCGTTACATTTGGAGGCGCTGCTGAGATACCTGTCAACAGGACAGGCTTTTGCTAGGCACACTGGGAAACAGGAGAGTGTATGCTGCCACTTTGTGCTGTGTTGGGACGGAGCCTAGGGGTAGTCAGGGGGCTGATGGAGTATTGTCAGCTCACAGGGATGACCTAGGGGCCTGAAAGGAGTTGGGGGTTTGGAGAGGGGCTACAGCTGTCCTAGTCACCTTGAGGTAGTGCTAGTGGTAGGATGCCTGAAGGGATAGCCTGTTAACGAGGTCAGGAATTCTGGACAGGGTCTGCGCTAGGCTAGCCAACAGCAGGTAGACGCCCAAGTACTGCATGGAAGAGCCAGAGTACTCTAGCCCATTCCAGACCACTTACCGAAGGGAGCACAGACTGGGAGGAAGGAGATACAGCAGACACAGAAAGAGTGAGCCTAGCCTGAGGTAGTGCAAACACGAGTCCGGCCTACATTAGGTACACAAGGTGGTGCATCAAGGCAATCTTTATTGTACCGGTATGGTGGCTGCCCCGCAGAGAGGAGCTCCATGTACAATCACAGTAAATACAGCAACCAAATGGCGACCGCAAGAATGGAGGATCCGCGCGGTGCGGAAGGTCCAAAATGGCGGACGGAGGCAGACGGAGGGAGCGCATGTAGTGTGCGTTCCGCTGAAGAGCAAGCTACTGATGTGACTTTGGCAAGCCTGTTGTGGAGTGGCGCGAAAGCTGTGGCCGTGCCATTTTGGTCCTGCCTAGGACCTAGGGGTACTACCCCTGAGGATACTGAGGAGGACATTACTGTGATATGTGGAGAAAATGATGAAGTTGCCTGTCAGTCGGCATACAAACAGTTAAATGCTACCTCAACGTTCAAAGAGACTGACAGTGCGAATCAAAATGGCGGCTCCCGCTTCCCTGGGAGACCGCGTGGAGCATGTGTAGAAAATTCTGCAGATTCTGGACTTACAGAAAGTTGGCCAGGAGTGGCGCCAACAAGAAAACCCCACCCTGATGGGGGGTATGGCGTGAAAGCTGCAGCCGCGCCCTCATGGACAATGACTAACTCAGCCCCAGTGCTGGGTCACCCGATCAACCTGTGGGACCTCCCCCTAATCTCAACCAGGGGGAGTGGTTTCCAATTATGCCCAGTGGGAGCGGATTCAGCTGAGCGAGGAGCTGGTGAGCCGGCCGTGCCCTTACAGAAAGTAGTTACTGTAATTAGTGCTGCCGGTGGAGGAAAAGACAAAGAGGCTGAGAGAATTTGGCCGGGGATGGCGCCAAATAAGGAGTGGTGCTCGGGGGGTGGTGGCGCGAAACCTGAAGCTGCGCCCCCCCGGACTGTGAAAAGTACAGAACTGATTCCGGGACATCCTATAAAGTTGTGGGACCCACCCCTAATCTCCACTAGTGGGGGTGGCTTCCAGCTTTGTCAGATGAGGGTGGAGCTAGTCAAGGGAGTGGTTGGTAACTCAACCCCTGCTTGTCAGTCACGAGGAGCCAGTACACTGAACAGACCACTGCTGCGAGTACCTCCTACCGTGACTATGGCCTGTAAGCAAGGAGAGAATACTATGGTGTCTACACAACCCTATTCGGCACCAGGAGGCTTCCTGGTGATTCGGGTGGCAGGCACTGAGACAGTGGCGTGCCTATGCTTACAGTGCAGACTACCCGGTGGCGCCGTGGGTACAGCTGCACGCTGCCCGCAATGTGGCCTCCAGTACTTGTGGCCTATGCCTACGTTTGTACCCATCCAGGCCGTTGAAGCAGTGGGAGATGTGGCTATGCTGTCAGCCGAGCTTCCCGGAGCGCTATGGAGGGAACCTGCGGATCCCGGAGAATGGGGATCGGGGCCGGTTGCTAAAACTGAGCCCGAGGAGAAAGAAACTATTGGCAGGTGTACCGGCCGAGAACCTAGGCGGTGGTCACCCCGGGGGGTGCCCCCAAGCAAGGTGAAAGTGGATTCCTCTGACGAGGAACCCATGGCGTCGTCCGATGCGGTTATCCGGCAACCCACGAGCTCCTGTGGCGGTAATGGGAGAAAAGTGCCACATACCGGGGCTGTCGGTGAAAAGAACGGGGTATCACCAGTGCTGCGGAAGACCGAGAGGCGGAGTCCCCCGGTTCTGGGGACCGGCGGGTCCAGTGGTGAGGGTTGATCCACACCCACACCCAGGAGCGGTAAGAGCAGCCCTTGTTCTTACCAGGCTCCGACGGCGACATCGACGGAGGAAAGGTGTTACCAGGCCCAGGCAGTGCGATCGAAACCAGCGGAGCTGCCGGATGTCGTTTTGGAGGAAGAGGTCCTGCTTGGGGACCCATCCCAAGATGGCGGAGAGTCCAGCCTCGTAGATGACGTCACTTCCGGCGGACGTGGCAGAATAATCGGGGAGACGACTACGCATCACGGATCGGGCAGTGCTTCCCGATCGCCCGGTCCTAAGAAGAGTTGGCAGGCGTCGAGAAAGGAGAGCGGTGAGACCCGACCGGCAGAGAGCCCTTGCGGTAACTCTGGACAATGCAGTGGAAGAGAGCGGGTCAGAACCCCGCAGATACCCACCGTCCGCCCTTATGCCCAACCCCACGCCCTAGCTAAAGCCCCAGTCCTGGTCACGTTTTCCCGGGGGTCCTCGTCAAGTTTGGGAATGTCCGGAGGGTCCAAGGGTACCTCCGAAGAACGGACTGGGGAGAGACTGGGAAGCTTCACATCCGATGACGGGTCAGTGGGTGGAGGGTTTTCGCGGGAAGTGTCAGTCTCCAGCGATTGCCCTAGTGTGGTGAGTGTAACTCTAGCAAATAGGCCCAAGCGGGTGGGGCGGCCTAATTCCCGATCTACAGGGACATCGAGGGTGTCCTCCTGGGGGGATCAAGAGGAGGGGGATTCGATAGAATCGGCCCCAGAAGAGGTTAGGGAGACCCGGTGGTGGGCCCCCTTATTCGAGGGTTAAGTGGGGTGGTTGGACCGTACTCGGTTCCTGCTAGAGAAGGAGGATGTGGTCGACTACTGGTGGGCTCGTGGGGAGTTTACTGCAGAAGAGCGGAAAAGGGAAATGCAGGAGCGGTGGTACCCTGCCCGGAAAAGCGGGCAACGCAAAGTTGACCCGTGCCAGTAGGGCGGAGAGGGCCATTATCACCAAATATAAGAATTCCCATGGCCTGGAATACCCTTATGTTCCTGAACCCCTCATGCAGGAGATTGAGGACAATAGGGACAGGTGGCTGAGGGAAACAATCGAACACTACATGGTGAACAAGGGTGGCGCCATTACTGGGCGCAAGGCAGAGGAAAGAATTGCGCAGCTCATGTGGGTATGGAGTATAGGGCAGAGCATGTATAAATATAAAATTGTTTATAGGCCCGAAAGTGGGCTACCGCGTGAGTACAGCATCATGGTCCTGGATATGGGGGGTCGGGAAATTAGGAAGCCCGACCCACGTCACTATTATTATGAGGTACAGGGCAGCTGTTGCGCGAGTTAGTGCCTGCTGGTCAGGGCGTGCTTTGTGCGATACTCTTTACTGCGAATTCAAATGTTGTAACCAATTATGTGTTCCATTTTTCAGTGTTTCCCGGAGAAGGTACATAAATTTAGGTCCCAGACGGGTCGTTGGGATTCACCAGGGGGAGAATATAGCCATGCTCTAAAATGGACTGCAGTTTCCTCTCCTGCTGGCAGTAAGGCCTGGTAAGTTACAGGGATGCCAGCAGTAATCATGGAGGTTTGCCCTCACACCCTGGTGAGGTGCCCTATGTGTGGATGGGAGTAGCTACATACTCTGAGTCCACCCTTAGTGACATCAGAGATGTGCCTGCCTCCTGAGAGATATAAGGCACAGCACTGCTCAAAGTTAGTGTGTTGGAGTTAGGAGCAGGTCTGCGTTGAGACCTGGGGAAAGAGGCTCGCTAGTGCTGTAACTAGTGGCCCCAATCTATATCAATCAGCATTAAGCTATCAACGCCATACTGTGTCCAGGGACCTGGCACAGGGGTGATCTCTTTGAGGGGAGAGGGGATCCCACTCCATTGGGAGGGTGTACCTTTGAAGGGATCACACGCCGAGATGTGCGGCTGAGTTCATCACTGCGAGGGGCAGCTAGCCCATAACGCAAATACAATAAAGATGCTCAAGTTCAACAAATCCTTGCTGTGTGGGTGTGAAGTTCTTGCACAGGAGGAAGCACCACAGAGGAGTTCCTCATCAGTCACATCTTCCTGCGGACGCAGAGATCCTGATGAGGTGGAGGCGCTGCACTGGATATAGGTAGGACTCATGAACACAACCTCAACTGCCTGTCTGGGTTGGCATTCCCCACACGACATCATGCGGGAGACTCAGGAGTCCTGTTGCCAACAGGTGCACCACCAGACACGACCATGTAATGGGGGCTGGTTAGACCACAGGGGCCAATGTGAGATTGGGGGGGTCAGGCTGGTCAGAATATCCGTTACACCTGCATAAAATATTTGGTGTATTTTAGTGTTAAAAATGCCTTCAGGAACGGAACCTTTCATTTAAACAGTGTTCCTATGGGAAAACATGTTTCTCTTTACAATGTTTCGCTTTACAACGCCATTTTGAGTAACGCATTGTGTCGGATAACCAAGGACTGCCTGTATCTAGTGCTGCTGGTGCTCGATCAGGCTATAATAGTATCCAACAGGGACAGCTCAACTCCATGATAGATCCCGCTCACGGACGCCCACTAGTGACGTCACGCCCCAATGCGCGTTTCGTGTGACGCTTCCGCAAACTTGGACAGAACATGAAAATCTTTGCAATGTAGACAAATTCAGGAACTGATCAAGTCTGTGGCCTCATCGAACAGGCTATGGCTATTTGGCGTCCACAAACCCCAACTCTCAGCACAACAGTGGCAACAGGTGCTACAGCTTCAAGTAGCACAACAACCACCCCCATGCCCTGGATACCTCGTGTAGGGGTATTAACAAGTGGCCTAAGAAGAAGCAGTCAGAAGTGTACCCCCAGGTGGACTCCTTCCCTCGTAAGAAGGCAAGAAAATAAATAAATGTTTAAAACATTATGTATATAGTTCAATTTAAGTGATATACAGTATATATATATACAGCTCAACCCCGTTATAATGCGATCCGTTACAACGCGAATCCGCTTATAACGCGATGCAAGCGTGGCTCCCAATTTTCGTATTTATAATACTTTACAACACGATTATTGGTATCTTAAATACTTTATTGTACAATGCATACAATTGTACATTATTTCTAACGCGTTCCGCTTATAATGCAATGTGATTCTTTCGACCACAAGCACAGCGTTATAAGGGGGTTGAGCTGTATATATATATAAACAAAATGTAGACGTTTGGTAATAGTTGGGTTTATTATTTTTAGTGCAATTTACAGTTTTCATGTTAATAGTCGTATGTCATTCATAAAACTCATTACATGTAATGTTTATTGCTAAAGCAATGTATTACACGCCCACTAATAATAAATAATGTGCTGCCAAATTCAATTAAGACAGTGATGCATAATTCTATATATAGATTATTTTATGAAGAATGACTGGATACTGTTTTTATATAATGTTTTTTTTTATTCCATAATGAATATATGATTATAATAGTGTACACATCAAAACAAAAATGAACATTTATGCATGTAATCTCCAAAGGAATTGGTCTACATACTGTACATTTCTAACACACAGTAAGAAAAACATACACACAGGAGGTAATGGACAGAAAAATGTGTCAAAACAAATAATATAATTTTTAACATTATTTTGCTTACAAATGTAATATTGGACACAATTAAATTAACATTACAGTCTGGCAAATACCTATTTATTATGAGGGAAAGTCTCTAGTCCTTAATCCATATACATCACCACATATAAAATAAAGAATAAAGTGTTCATATTATACACACTTTAAATGCAAGAAGAAACAGCGAGTGTTTGAGCACCCTTTTGTGCGTCTGGGCCTTAGTACCTGCTTCTTAATCTGCTAACACGTGATGGGTGGACATTTTATGGACCCTGATAAATGCTTGGCCATGTTTATTGGATTTTTTTAAAGGTGGCTTAAGCCATGAAAATGAGAATGGCCTTCATCCAGGCTGAGGTACGTAATAACACTGGGATGACTGCAGACTGCCCCACGAGAGCACAGACGTCACACCACAGCAGAGGATTCGTATTGCTAACATTCTTTTTGACTTGGCATTTGTCCCTGTGTCCTAATCACTGTCTTTTTTTCAGCCTTACGCTTATTCAATTTACTGTGCAAAACATATTTTTGCCATGCTTTTAAGCTGCAGTTCAAGCAATATCCTGCATTTGTGTTTTTTTTTAATAAATCAGTTCTGTAGTAAGAAAAAATACTTTTAGCATTTTCTGTTTAAAAAAAACAAATTTGAAAGACCAATTTTCTTGTATTCTATTTTAACAAGCATGTTTGTTGCTATAGCAACCATTTACATTCCCCAGATCTAAAGATGTCACCAAACTTCGCCGATCAATAGACGGAGAACGATTTGACCGGCAGCAATGCAGTTCTTTAGGTAAATAGAGATTGCCCACATGAAACTATTGAAGTAAAAAAATAAAAAAACGGAGCTTGAACTGCAGCTTTAAGTGATTAGTTAGGTGCTATTGAGCACAGGATCTTACATTATTATCAGTCTGTACATATATGCCTAGTCACTTGTGAGGTTCTATTGTTGCTCTCACAGATTTGTGCACTATTGTTAATCTGTTTAGACAGTCTATATGCCTAGCTATTTTTTTTTTTTTAGCACTATTGATGTTCATGTACCTGTAGGATAGACTTATTGCTAATAGACAGACCAACTATTTTGGTTTATCAGTTCATTATTCATCCTTATTCATTTGGTGAGAGGTAGTATGTTGAAGGTATGTACACTAGGGAAGTACCATTCGGTCTGTGGGAACGGACATGATTAAGGGGCATTTGGCTCCGAAACGTCACCCCCTACATTTTTATTGTCTAAACTTTATGTGTATTGTACGTTGTTCACCTTCCTTTTGTTGTTTTTTTTTTGTTTCATCCCCCTTGTTCCCCTTCCTCCCCTCCTCTCCCTCTGTATTGTTTTTCTCCACAAGATGTACTCTCCAGACCTTATGCCAGGGCTGATTTTGAAGCTACAGTACTATTACATTCAATATATTGATCCTCTTGTTGACAGATTTTGTCTTTATTCCTTTATTGTGTGCTGGGGACCCCTGTATATATTACGTAATAACATGTTTAGGGTCAACATTGATTGGCAACGTGGCTATCTAGGCCCACATTGAGAGGGCCTAGGTAGCCAAAGTGACAAGGGATTTATGGTTGCAATATTTTTTGTTTGTTTTTTCCATTGTGGGAATGGCCAAATTTGGTTAATCTGGCTATTGCCCATCAACCCAGAGAGTGGAGTAAGGGGAGTAGGTGATTGAGTAGTTCCCCCAGAGATAGACTCTTTGATAAAGCACTTTCCGTGTGAAACGCTCTACCGTGAGCCTCTACGTTATAGTGCTTATCTTAAGCCAGTTGAATATTATTTAGTGTATATTAGAGTTCTTGCTGGTATGTGTTGATTGCGCAGTGAGTCACGTTCCAGCGGGTCTTTGTGCGTATACCTTCCACTCCAGCAACAGGATTTGTACAGTATATTACTAAACCATACTTACTTTCACGGGGCCACGCTCAGACGGACAAACTGAAAGGCGGTATTTCAATACTCCCGCTGATACATTAAGAGTTTTCTATACCAATATTGGTTATTTTATCTATGCTAGACTGGGGTCTGTGGAGCACCGGATTTGGGGCTTTCTTAGCTCATTTCTTCTATGTGTGGCCTGGATTCCCTGGTTTGGCTTTTACCTCCGCAGCAGCTTGGGAGAAGGGAGGTTGCTGCGGAGTCAGGTGACTAGGCATGGCCAATTGAGTGATAGGATTCCCTGCTGAGGCAGTTGTTACAGTTGGTGCTCTGAGGGCTTGCTGTCCGTTGGAGCTGGGACACAGCTAGGGGAGGTTGTATAGGTGCATGGGGTCTGTGACCCTCTGCACTAGGCCAGAGATACACTAGGCCCCAGTTAGGCCTCAACTCACCCTAGATTGTGGCTGCTTTAGGGAAGGCCCCTTCAGTTATGGATCCTGCCCTTTTAATGATTAGCCAGCTTAGGGCCACAGTGGTTTCATTTGAACTATTTCTGCTGCAGTCTGTGACCAGACTGTTAGAGAGGGAGCGACCATCATTGCGGAAGTCACTCCGGAGGGAGACATCCCATCCAGCGGAGGATATAGTTGGATCGGCGGATCCCCTTCTTCTCGTTGTTAGCGTGCCCGGGTGTGGACACACCTGGCTGGTACCGTTCACCAAACGTGCACCAACACCGGTATAATAAGGCGCTGATCACGCCTAGAGGGTTGGGCATCTTTTGGGGACACTTACTGGGTCAAGTGTCCAAAGGACACCTCTGGTATCGTGGACATGTTGTGGGGAACACGGTGGTGTGACAACGCCCTGCGCGGCGAGGTTTAGCTGTAACCATTAGTACTGCTATTGCCTGTATGTGGTTTATGGTTATTGCTCACAGTAAATATTATTATTGTTATTCTTATTATCTGTGGACTGTTATTAATAGTTCCTGCTCTGAGTTATCCCCTCCAATTGGGATCCCGTGCAGGGGGAGGCACTGCCACTCAGTATATTCGTTACCCCAGGCTCCCAGTAGCGGAGGCTAAGATCCCCGTGAGCCGACAGGCACCGCCAGCACTAGTAGACCGTTCACATTAGAGGGGAAAAGGGCCACATATCAATAGATCTAGTCCTTTTTTAAAGCTTTTACTGTTATTTCCTGTCAGAACCTTCAATGGTGGTGACTTCCAGAGGTTAATTGCCTGCTAAGGGATTTACTGCTCCCTATAAAATATGTTTTCTATTTGGTAGACGATTATGTGAGTTTGTTAATAACAATTCCCTATTTATTTTCTCTACGCTATTTCAAGGTGCAATCACACGTAGTTGGCAAGAAAACAACAATGTGTAAAGAATGCAACGGTCTAATTGGCTTCCCTAAACAAATGTAACCAAATTAAATCAACAATTTGGCAGCTTTCATTTTGGGGGGAAATTAATTACAAATTGCATTTCTTCAGGGCCTCCGATTGGGGGAGTGTTTGTCATTCAAGTGTTTTCTTTACCCTTTACCTACCCTATCTTTGTCACAGAGCCAATAAAGATAAAGGGAGGGGGAGAGAGGTTGTTGGGAGAGCTTTACCTGTGCAAACTCTTGTTGAACCGACAGTCACATCTGATGAGAGGAGCCAAAGAAAATCAAACTCCTCCCAAGTCTTAGCTCGCCAGAATGGGAGTCGAACTTCACCCCAGGAGTGACCCTTAAACATGTCACTGCCATTATTGTGCTTTGGTCCTAGGAGAGATCGACTCTTTAAGATTTTGGACAGCTCTATTATAGTAGACCATGTTGAAAGAAGACATATGTCCATCGAGTTCAACCTATGTTAAATTTAGAATCTCCCCTCAGTCATTGTTTTCTGGGGTAAAGAGATCTAGGAGAAGAAATGGTGGAAGTGGCACTCGTTCTTTTTAACGTTGTAGGGTTGGTGCTTGAGTAGGCTGACGGGACCCCTCCAAAACATCACAGAAGATACAATCTTGGCACACTTGGGAAAAACTTTAGAGTAGTCAAGAAGATCTGCACTTTGATAAAGCTAGTTTGGGAAAAACATGTCAGTGTAACTCTCTCCTATATTTGGCATAATAAATCGTTTTTATTATCACCCTCCTCGCTCTGTTATTTTGGTGGTGCAACGTTTTTTGGCTTTATGCCAAATTTTCTTCTAAGAAGACGTGTAAGTCATTTTTTTAGGCACAACGTTTCGGGCAAACCCCTTTATCAGTGGCACGGATAAAGAGATCTAGGGCCATATATACTAAGTGTTGCTTCTCCATGAGACATTTTCTACAGCCCATTCACTACACTAGAATGGACCGTAAGGTGTCTTCTAATACCTGATAGTGTCTAATGGAAAAGCACCACTTAGTGAATATGGACCCTGATCTTTTGAGCCTCATAAGGCTCCATACCTGTTATCATTCTTCCCAACCTTCTTTGTACGTTCTCCAGCTTTGTTATGGCCTTTTTGAGCCTAGGTGATCAAAACTAGGCACAGTGTTCCAGATATCGGTGCTCCATGGTTTTATACAATGGTGTCATTTATATGTTATGCTTTAATTCTTAAATCTTCGTTTAGCCCTCTTTCCCCCTGACTAAAGGGGCTACCGTTACTGTCGTAACCTGTCTGGGTAACGTTACCGTTACTGCCGTTACCTGTCTGGGTAACGCTACCGTTACTGCCGTTACCTGTCAGAAGGCCTGAGCCTCCGCCACTAGGAGCCTGGGGTGTCAATGGTCTGCCTTGGTGCAGCGCCTCCACCTGTGAGGGATCCCAGCGCGGTGGGATGATACCCGCACAGGAACCAATAATAATAATAATCACACCACAAGTATGTAATAACACTTTACTGAACACATAAATCTTATACCTATACCACACCGTATTTATAACACTCCCAACCCCCATACACCAAGTGAGTGTCCCCACAGTACAAAGGGTGCATGGCAACAATACCCTGATGGCCTTTTACCCAATGTCAAGGCCCACCCCAAAAGTGTGTATGGTAGCGCTACCCTGAACCATTGGGGCACTTTAGTTGAGGTATCTGTTGGGTACTCAAGTACCCGGTGTGGCCAACTTGCAACAGGGATCCGCTGATCCAGCGACGTCTGCCTCTGCGTGGGGTCGACTCCGGTAGGAGGGTCTCAAATTTGTGATTCTCTTTAACATAGGTTGTCTGGTCCCAGACCACAGGCTGCAATTCACCGTGCGGCGTCTTCGATGGTGCCTATCCTCACTACTAGCAGCTACTGGGGAAGGGTCCCTGACTATGGTCTTTCCCTGTAGCAACCAGAAGCTATTTGTGAGTGGGGCCTATCTTGGACCTATGGGGTAATCTGGCCTAATCTGGGTGCCACTAACACCCAGACCCTACCTTCCCTTTCTCTGTCCTTAGCTCCAACTGCCAGCGCAAGCTCCTTCACGCCAAACTGCCTCTCTCCCCTCACCGTGAATGCGGCAGCCCGATTGGCTGAGCCGCGCCGCGAGATCCGGCCGCCCCAGGGTAACCTGTAGATGTAGTTCCCCTGCGGAGCTATGCAGAAGATGGCTGCCACTGTTGTTGGGTCAATGCGCACCTCCCTAACATGTCCTCTGCAACCTCAGACCCTCTCTGCGCATGCGCGATGTCTACTGTGCATGCGCGGCACATAACAATGGCGGCGCCCTTATCGGTCGTCCGCCTCCGAGCACCGTAGTCCTCTCCTCTACTCCCAGCGGGTCCACCCGCCACAGACGGCATCCGCTAGCACCGCTGGGCAGCCGCAGCACTCCCTGTAAATATGCCAGGTCCGCATGCTCCTCCGGCGGCACCCGGCAACTCCCGGCGCATGCTCCGGACCGCAGGTAATGGGGGAAACAGAGGGGGGACAACTGGCTACATTTGGACGGTAAAATATCCCTAATATTTCATTTGTCTTCCTGAATATTTGTATCGCTTTACACAGGATCTATTTCCAGGGTCATAGTAGATGCTATAATTTAGATCCCATCGGTGTATATCTATATTCTGAATTTTCTTGCATTGACTAAAGGGAGACAGGAAGGACTTCATTAGAGACAGGAAAGAGAAAATTATTATTTCTGATGGGAAGTTTTTAATTGGAGATAGAAGTTAATTAGAGTTGGGGAGATATTAATTAAATATTGGAAGTACTTAATTACGGATAGAAAATACTAAATAAAGAGCAAATGTATAATTAGCAGGTAAACCCCTCCTCTTTCCCCCTTAAGTTTATTGGCAGTCTAATAAGGACAGGGTGGGTAAGTCGGAATAAAATACTTGAAACTTGCCCATTCAGAGACCCTGAATAAGAGGGTTTTATGCTTAATTTCCACCAAAACCAAATAATCCAAATATTTGCTTTCAGAAAGGTTACATTTGTATAAATAATTAATTTCGACTGTTAAATCCTTACAAAATATTGTTTTTGGTTGGCTACCAGACATCGCACCTTTCAAAGAGAGCAGCATTACCACTATTCCATCTGGTGTTTGGCTTAGAAAACCACAAACTACAATAGTTTATTGGACCAAATGAAATAAAGAGGATAATAGTTGGCTGATACTATACATCTCATATGTATTTACCATGCCCCCCTGCAGACGCACTTACTGTACCATAACAGCCTCCTATTGTCTCTGTATGTTCTCCCTACTTACCACTTAAATTGTAAGCTCTTCGGGGCAGGGTCTACTTTTCCTTATGTTTTTATTATGTACTAGCTGATATACCCGGCGTTGCCCGGGATTTCATTTTCCCTCACCCCCTATCTCGGCTCCCCCCTCTCTCTCCGCTCCCCCCTCTCTCCGCTCCCCCCCTCTCTCTCTCTCTCCCCCTTCCCCTCTCTCCTTCCCCTTTCTCCACCCCTGTCTGTTTCTCCCCCGTTAACAGCAATCCGGCCCGCCCCCCGTTCACAGCTTCCGCCACCCCCCCTTCACACCTCCGTTCGCCCCACCCCTTCACAGCTCCGTCCCCCCTTCACATCTGTGATTTCCCCCCCCCCCTTCACAGGTCTGTCCCCCCCCATTCACAGCTCGGTTCCCCCCGTTCCCCCCACCGTTCACAGCTCCGTCCCCCCCTTCACAGCTCCGCTCCCCCCCTTCACACCTCCGCTCCCACCTTCACAGCTGCATTCCCCCCCATGTTCACATGTCCGATTTCCCCCCCCCTTCCCAGCTCCAGTCCCCCCTCCCTTCACAGCTCCGATTTCCCCCCCGCGGTCATGGCTCGGTCTCCTCCCCCTTTCATATCTCCAATTCCCCCATTTGGCATTGTTGGTGTGTGTTTGTGTATATGACTATGTAGCTGAAGGGTGATGGGGTGAGAGTCTGAGACAGTGGTGGGGGAGGTGAGTCGCAATTGTATGTAGATTCTTACCTGGTAGTGTTGATGCTGGTTGTTGCACACTTGCGGCGTCTGCAATGCCTCCCAGAGACGTCAGAGGTCCGGCCGCACGGCGCCCCTGGCAGTCAGCCGCAGCTGAGCGGAGGCGGGAGGATAGCGGCGCAGGGGCGGTCAGGCGAGGTGAGGTGAGCGGGAGGACGGCGCGGTTGGAAGGGGTAGAGCGCGAGGGAGGATGGGGGTGGTCAGGTACGGTGAGCGGGTGGATGGTGCGGATGGAAGGAGGAGAGCGCGAGGGAGGATGCGGCGGTGTGCGGGGTGAGCGGAAGGATGGCACGGGTGGAAGGGGGAGAGCATGAGGGAGGATGCGGTGGTGTGCGGGGTGAGCGGAAGGACGGCGTGAGTGGAAGGGGGAGAGCGCAAGGGAGGATTCGGATGCGGCTTTGTGCGGGGTGAGCGGGAGGATGATGTGGGTGGAAGGGGGAGAGCGCGAGGGAGGATGCGTATGCAGCGGTGTGTAGGATGAGCGGGACGATGGAGCCGGTGAGCTGGAGGATGGCGCATTGGAAAGGGGGAGAGAGTGAGGGAGCGGGTGGAAGGGGGAGAGCGCAAGGGAGGATGCGGATGCGCGTGTGTGTAGTGGGGTGGTGGTGTGAGCAGGAGGATGGTGGCGCGGGGGGAAGGGGGAGACAGCGAGGGAGGATGCGGAGTGGAGAAGCAGTGACTGTGGGGTCCCGCCAATAAGCAAACGGATCAAATGGAGGAGTAGGAGTCACTGTGCAGTCCTGCCAGTCACCAAATGGACAGTGAGGCCAAGAGGCGCAGGCGGTGTGAGGGTGGTGTGACTGTCACGCCCTGCGTAGGCGTGGCCATGACGTCAGCCCACCCTGCAGGCCAATGAGCTGTGGCCGTCCGCCGGCCAATCACAAGGGCACAAACACACAGACAAACATTTTTTCACTTTTATATATATAGATTTATGTATAAAGCGCTTATTCCTATTATGTCACCTGCATTTCTGCTGTATACCATATGTACATGGATGGAGCTATATAAAAAAAGATGTACATACAGTACATAATGAGAAAGCTGACAGGGATCATTTCAACTACCAGTTTTAAAAAGGGCAAGAAGCTAAAAAGACTCCTCTTAATTTCATGTTGAGTCAATGAGTGGTAGGATAGTTATTAGGGGGGTTGTGGAATTAATGGTTGAGTTAATGGATGGATACAAAAATCTTCCTGGTTATGACATTTTAAGAGCTACTTTAAGATGTCTGTACAAAGCTGTTTAGAAGCTAATCACACTGGGATGGTAAGGCATCAAGGAGGATAGTTAGGCATCTATGTGTGTGGAGGAGATTAGTCATGAATGTACCTGAATAGATTATGAAAGGTATATATCCTATATGAATGGAGCTTTCAGAGAACTTGATCAGTGCAGAGATCTAGTTGTTATATTGGTTCTGGAGAGATGATTGAACCAACATGAAAATGGTTCATACAGTACAGTAGCTGTCCATCTGAAGAAGAGTGGGAAGAAGCTCTGTCCATGTAGGATGAACATATTGGTCCATTATAAGTGATCACAACCTGAGACAAATTTACAGAGGCATAGCTTGTTCAGACGAAGCACATGCAACTAATTGTGTAATAATAAATGTATGTTGTGTTATGTTGGTATTAGCTGTGTGGGATATTCACAGTTATATTGTCACACTGTATGTCGTCTTCTCATTGTATTCAATGATACAGGATACATCTATAATTAGTGGAAATATGCACATTACCACCACCTGTACTAAATGGATATTTTATTTAAATTGGATTAGAGCAGCAATTTTCATCTGGTTGAAGCTACCAGATTCCTATGGCAATAATCATCAGAATGATCACCAAGGCAAAAAAAATCAATCCTTGAATGTGTAATTAAGGGCTATTCCTTAGCAATGTATTGTGAAGGATTGTTTGCCATGAGAAATAACCAATGATAAAGTGCAAGGTTCTAGTATCTGTAATGCATTGGAGGATGTATAGGTATCTTGCAAGTTGTGTTACCTAATGGACCAACATGAGAGTTCTTTATAGATGTTCATGAGCTTTGGTTACCTGATTAGTGCCTTCTATTGTAACTAACCGACCCAAGCTTTGGAGACCGTAGTCAATTCTTCAACTATATTAACATTACATGTTTCCCACTGATCATCTCAGGTCAGTCATTTAAAGAGCATACTTAAGACATCTGAAAAGCTCTAAATTACATCTATGCCGAACTCTCAACTTGATATAATAGAAAGTAGAACAACATATAATGAACATGCATGATAACATATAACATCCTTCAATAGTTTCATTGGTAGTAAAATTATTTGTACCATTTGGCAATACTTGAAATAGTCCTATAGGGAGGTGCATCTTTCAGTGCTTTGCATACTTTACAGTACTGCATGATATAACTAGTTTTTCCCACTGGATGATATTTGGACCTCCAGTTGAAATATTGCTGGTATCTCTTATTATCCTTGTCCAGGTCCGTGAGATAAGTAGCTAGTTCCTTAGCAGTGGAGAAGTCATCTACATGGATAAATGAGTCTGGAGGTATAAAACGCTCATAGTTTTCACGGGGAGGTCCGATTACGACTGGCACAGTCCCTGAGACGAGTGCATTGTACCAAAGCTTCTCAGTGATGTAGTCTTCATGAATAGAGTTTTCAAAGGCTAGATAGAACTTGTATGTAGAGAGAACTTCAGTCTGTTTTTCTCCGGGTAGAGACTTCTGATTACTCCCATACCTATCAATGGGGATGTGTTTCTTCAGCTCTTCATAATATTGAACCCTGCGGGAACTTGGATTCCAGTTACTGATCGCCCAGGCCACAAGCTTGTTTTTGACTGGTATGGTGAAGTTCTGAACTCCATCATGCTTCTCCAGCCAGCCATAAGTAGTCCAGATATCGGAGTCAGCCCGGTAAGACATGGTGAGGTTGATGAGTTTGTCCATAAAGCCCAGGTTAGGGCTGTGGGTTGGTGACTCCAAGTTGAACCAAATCCAGTACTGTTTATCAGGTCTTGGGATCTGGGGTAATTGTTTTCTAGAGTTGCACACATCTCTATGGTGAAAAACAACAGCATCAGCTGAGGAATACAAGCTGCGGTTATCCGTGAAGAAGCAACCAGGAGTATCAAAGGGATGTGGACATTGGTTAAGGGGAAAGTGATAACCGAACGGCCATGTCCAGAGGAGAATAAGCAAGAGGGGCTCTTCTGGTTTTAAAATGGACTCAGAAGTCGAGTTTCCATGTACAGGATCAGTTTCCCGGACAAGGTTATTCCTATCTTGAAAAGAAGCAAACAAAACAAATGAGAGTGTTGCCTGCAGGATAAAGAGGAAGATAATCTTTATCAAGAAGGACGATTCGCATATGGACTCCATGGGGGAGACCAACCTGAACCTGGTCTATAGAATGATAACGTGATTAGACAATAGTAGGTTCCATCAAATGGAAATAAGGCATTTTGGTTTTCAGTGTATGTTCTTTTACCACTCAATGTGAGATCTGTTCAGTTTTCCAGATGCAGCCACTATTAGATGAAAAAGAAAACAAATAATTTGTAAATTATATTTTTTTGTAATTACATAATTACGAGAATCAACAGCAAAGTGTGTGAGCTTGAAATCAATTCTGATGGTTCAAGACGAACATGTTATTCCTCATTAGACCAAAGTGTACTGATGACAGTGACATGTTTAAGGGATTATATCTGGGTGATTTATACTTTTCTTACCAAAACATTACACCTGTTCGTATTTAAAGTTAGTTTGTAAACATGTTGAGCTGAGACCGGGGGAGGGGTTGGATTTCCCCTGGCTGCTCCCTTTTGTCTCCTTATCTTTATTGGCTCTAGGATAAGGATAGGCTGGGTAAATATAAAGACTAATAACAGTACTTATTCAGAAGCCCTTTGTAATTAATGTCTGGAGAAATAAAAGCAACCGCATCATTGCTTTAAGCATAGTTACAGTACATTTGTTTATCAAATTGTTCAATTCTAGATAAAGCTTTGTTTTTGGATAGCTACATCAGTTTGCTTCTTTTAAGCACTACACCAACCATTGATTAGGAAGCAGGTAATACCCAGTGCCCAGCCACCCTAAAACAGAGGCTTAAATGGTGAACATACAATTCTATGCTACAGTAGTTGCGTTACAGACCTATCCCTTCTCACTAATTTACTGTGAGTCGCACTGATTTGTGGTCAGTCTTACTCATTTTTAGGACTAGTATGTCATAAACTTCAACGTATTCTCACTGAAAAAAAATCAGACCTTTTCCATTAAAATTCCACTGTTTGGTCTAAAAATCCTAAATTTTACTGATCCCGGTCCTTTAGATTTGTAACAAATGAAAATAAAAAATAGAACTATTGAGATATCTTTATATTCTTATCAAGAGGCAGCAGGGCGGACATCTTGTATTTGTGATGTAATTGATGATACTGCAATCCATTCAGCTTCTGTTACTTCTGAATCAGCAGAAACCTGTCCATACCCTACCTTCTTCGTCTGATGTTTGAGACAGGGAAAAAAAGACAGGATTGGGTTTATCTAGTAGAAGCAGTAGCCAGAAATATTAGTATTGAGTCTTTACACCGCTCATTGTACCAGTACCATAACTGACATCACAATCAAAGATGGCCGCCAAATGGTTCCACAAAAATAAATACATATGTCTCGATAATTTGACTGCAAATGGAATATTGTATGCTCAACACACTGTAAACATATACTGTGTGTGTGTGTATGTATATATGTATATATGTATGTATGTATGTGTATATATATATATATATATATATATATATATATATATATATATATATATATATATATATATATATATATATATATACACAGTGTTCGACAAACCTATACATTTGCTCGCCCAGGGCGAGTGGATTTAACCCCCGGGCGAGTAAATATTGGCCCAAGCTTGGTACTAGGTGGCGAGTAGATTTTTTTGTGTGGCGAGTAGATTTTTTGGTGATTTGTCAACCACTGTATATATATATATATTGTGACAAACGCCCCTCTTTTGTAGTGCTGACGTCTGTCTGGGTTCTTCCCGACACAGTCTTCTAGGGTTATTTAATACAAAAAACAGGATCATGCAAAGTATTAAGCTGCTTAACTCAGGCTTCTGCCTGCTTTATTTTCATCCAAGTAAGGTACTGCAGCTTTAACATGTGTAGGTTAGAGGTACTCAGATACTTTCATTCAGCAGTTCACTCATTTCATTGTTACAGTATTTCCCACACTGTTATTTCAAGTAAAAAGAAACCAAATTATATAAACAAAATCCTATCCCTTTCAGGGATCTAACTACACATAGAATCAGTCTCTCTAACAGCTGCTGGCCAACTAACCTGGTTCCCCAGCTTAAAACAATGCTCTCTCATTTAGGGTCACTTAGATACAGCACAGTCTTTTAGCAACAGCAGTAAACATTTGTTTGGTCTTATCTGTTCGTGGTGGGAACTCGGTCCCGTGTCCAGGCAAATCCTCTGGTACTGTGATACTTGGAGGGGCCGTCAACCCCGATACTGGCTGCAGGGGAGCAGCGATACCCCCAGCCTCCAGGCTCTAAGGAGAGAGAGAGCCAAATGCAAAACCTCTCTGCTCTAAATACCTGTGCATGTGATTAGAAGAGCAGGTGAGGGAGAACTAGAGCCATTGTAATCTGTGGTCTGGATTTTCCATCCAGCTGCCTGAGTTAATGGGAAGCTGTGGAACGGATCATTTTTAGCTATTCCTGCACTTTCTGCTCTAAAATGGGGCAGAAAGCTGCCTAACATCTTTGGACTATGTCACAATATATATATATATATATATACATTTAAAAGCAGCAATTAATGCTGCTCAGTTTTTTCTTACACATGTTTTTATTTTATTTTTTACCTTATTTGAAAGAATGGGTTAGTGAGATTTTTGATGTTTAAATTCTTTGTCTGGGAGAAACAATATGGTCACTGGGGTCAACTTCTGGTAGCTAACAAAATGTAATGACATCATTGTGAGATGGCATTGCCGCTTCCGATTGGTTGACGCTGCAGCTATCTTTATTTTTCCTTGTGTACCCCTCCTTGCCTGACTATAAACATGGCCATCATCAGTCTCTTATACCTTTTCAGGGTGCTGGATCCACGCAGGCTGGGCGTAGTGATGCAGATACCATAGTTAGTAACTGCAGCTGCTTGCTTTGTTTGCTGTGTGCTCACAGTCACAGGTGCTGCTACTGTAAATAATCCACCCAAAAACTACATTCTGTGGCACTCCAGTCTTGATGTAGTCTTTATGCGAACATACATCAACGTTTCGGTATCTGTAGAACACCTTCATCAGGACTTACAGTAGTGAAAATGTGAGTGCTATAAATAGGGGGGTCAATACAGAGATATATTGGTTCAGGCAGACCCTGTTCAGAAGTATAGATAATCCCATTTCACACAAAACGGCAAGTTATTCTAGCAAGAATTGTGGAGTTTCTAATGCTCTTATACAAGGAAATGCTTTTTGTCATCCATATACTGTAGTGGTGAAAAATTCCGTAAAATAATAATAAATAATAATAATTGTTTGTTCTAGCGCTGCTAGTTTTACATAGCGCTTTATAGAGACATTTTGCAGGCACAGGTACCTGCCCCGTTGGGCTTACAATGTATGTTTTTGGTGCCTGAGGCACAGGGAGATAAAGTGACTTGCCCAAGGTCACAAGGAGCCAACAAAAGTGTCCATGCAACAAGATCTACTGTATGTGGGTAAGACAGCCAGACCATTTAGACACAGATATAATGAGCACAAGAGTATACACTTTGAAAGCTATGATAATTGAGCAGGTCTAACCCCTGTGGAGGGGTGGTGACAGGGACAGGTGGCTTTTTGTATCTTTACGCTTCATGCTTTGGCACTTAAAGGAATGAATACAGACTTGAATTATAGTTGCTTTATTGAAAGTAATGTGACATGCATTGGTCCATCAGCATGTGTTAAAAGTGTGCGACCTTTGGACCTCTTCACGGAACTCTAACGTCTTAAAAAATGGGAAATAGAGCTATTTGCTCATGGCTGCACCTTATCTGAGTACTATCGTCAAATATGTATTCCATGTGGATTTAGGATTAATAATAAACTACCATCGGTGCTGACAATCCCACTTTTTGTGATAAATGGTGCCAAGTACTCAATAAAATTTCATTGGACTTGATTTTATTAGTAGTTCAAGAGGTGGGTGTACAACTTGCTAACACGGGAAATTCTTAAAATAGGAAATTCTGAATGAACAAGCAAATACTGTGAGTGATAGTTAAATTGCTTGATGATTTCAAGACAGGGCTTGAAAAATGTAAAAGCGACATGACACACTTTAAGAAATTGAAATTTGAGAAGGTGGTTAATGATTACAAAGACGGCTGAGTCTATCATTGGCTGAGACAGGACAGCAAACCACATAGTTGTCCAAGGGGACGTCATACACAGAGTTCCACAGAATATACTACTAGTGACTCTGACGCCCACTCCTCTACAGATCGTCACCGAGATCAAAGCCCTGCACCTTTTTTTAGGGTTTCGTCAGGACAAAAGGATAAACAGAAGAAAACAAGACGTCTGAGGAAGAGACACGGATTATCGCTCTCTACAGGATCTCAGAACAACAACTGAGTACGGACTCACTTGTTATAAATGTATCGCATTATTCACTGGCTGTTAGCGAGATATCTGTTTTAGCTCATGGACCTTCTTGTGTCCCAACTTCACACTTTGATAAATTTGTTTTAGAACTGTTTCAATTTGAACGTACTGTATACTTAACCTTAAATCTTTCTTTTCTTCCAGAATCCCAGATATGGACCAATCACAACCACCTATAGATAATCTGGATATAGGTACTAAAAAATATAAATTGAAGTCCACATTTATCCCACCATTTAAAAATCATTCAGTCAGCACATACTGTAGAAGACGTCAAAACGTATGCCTACCATAGCAGGCAAATATCTAGGGATGGGAACCTTTCAAATTAAATCAATAGGAGAATAATGACTAGATGGGAAAAAAAGACAATCTTTGAATGGAACCCAACACTGTGCCTCAAGAAGAGAATGTTCAACCAGTGTATTCTGCCTGTGCTCACATAAATTGGATCCTAAATGCTAAGATAATTTGTAAGTTTCCGACACTTCATATACGTATGGAGAAAAGTATGCTGGGTACTACCCGAAAAGACAGGAAAAAGAAAGAATAGATACGAAAACAACCCAAAATCTGTGACATCATAATGAGGGTGAAGAAATTAAAATGGCCGTGGGCCGTAAGACATGAAGAAATAACCACCATTGGACATAGATGGTTCTTAACTTCCAAGAGATATCAAAAGACCAAAAGTAAGATGGTATGTGTCACAGGAGACCAGGACTAACACACCAGGGATCAATTCTCCATTTTGGCTTTATTTTTGTTAAATAAATCATGACACGGTGTGATATGTCATGTGTTGTTGTTCATCTGAGGTTGTATTTACCTAATTTTAAGACCTGCTAAGGAACAGATGATTGTTATTATGTCTTGATATATAAAACCATAGAATTCAAAGAGGGAGTACTTTCTTTTTCACACAACTGTATGTATATATATATATGTATACATATGTATATATATATGTTTATGATTTTCAATGGGCAAAAGTCTAGATTTGGCTCATTGTATTGCCAGTATAAAACGGTGAGGCTGGTTATAATGACTATGCAAATTGAAGCTGGGGCAGGTTTCAACCATATCTTAAGGTGTAGTTGAAATCTATTCCTGCTTCAGATTTCATAGCCAGTATAACAATGTGGGGGGTGGGGATGAGGGTGGTGATACTGGTTATGCAAATTGAAGCTAGGACAGGTTTCCACCAACATTACATAGTTACATAGTAGTTACATAGTAGATGAGGTTGAATAAGCCATAAGTCCATCAAGTTCAACCTATGCTAAATTTAGACGACAGATATTTTATTTGAACAAAACCCCCAGTGAAATATCATCCAATGATGTCTCTCCCCCCTCCATCAATTACCCCTCTCTCACTTAATCCCATCACATGTATTTCTCTCCCCTATATCTCATTCTTACTCCGTTGCTCCTCTCATTCTTCCCCCTGTCAATTACCCCACTTTCTCAATACCCCCTCCTCACAGTCATTCCTTCCCCCTCACACACATTCCCCCCACAAAATACATACCAAAATACCCCACCCCTCCAAATACTTAGAAAAAATACTCACCCCCCCAAATATATACAAACCCTTCAAACCCCCCAAATACATAACAAAATATTAAAAAAACCAATCCATATAAACCCCCCCAATACATCTAAAAAACATCCCCAATACATATAGAAAAAACCCCAATACATATAACCCCCCAATACATATAACCCCCAATACACATAACCGCCCAATACATATAACCCACCAATACATATAACCCCCAATACATATAACCGCCCAATACATATAACCCACCAATACATATAAACCCACCAGTACATATAAAAAACATACATATAAAAAGACCGAATACATATAAAGCACCCCCAATAGATATAAACCCCTGCAATACATATAAAACACCCACAATACATATAAAAAAATACATATAAAAAAACCCAATACGTATAAAAAATCTCCATGATACATATACCCCCCACCCAATATATATATATATATATATATATATATATATAAAAATCCCCAATACATCTAAAAAAACAAAACCCAATACATATGTAGCCATGCCACCTATGGCTAATACTGTCTCTGTACGTTCTTCCTACCAACAAAATTAGATTCTGTGCTCTTCGGAGCAGGGACTCCTTTTCCTAAATGTTACTTTTCTGTCAGAAGCACTTCTTCCCTTTGTGTTATTTATATCTTATTATTTATATGATTGTCACTATTACTGCTGTGAAGTGCTATGTACATTAATGGCTCTATACAGTGAGTTCTCGTTTTACAACGCTGCGCTTTACACGAATGGCTTATCCAACGCTATGCAATGCATACCTATGTTAATTTTTACAACGCCAAAATGGCTTATCCAACGCTCTTACGACGCTTTGCAAAGTTGTTTGTGTATATAATATATATATATTATACTATATTATACTATATAATATATTATATTTTTCTATTATATTATATATTATGTTATATTATATATATATATATATATATATATATAATACAGTATATACACTACAGGCATACCCCGCATTAACGTACGCAATGGGACCGGAGCATGTATGTAAAGTGAAAATGTACTTAAAGTGAAGCACTACCTTTTCCCCACTTATCGATGCATGTACTGTACTACAATCGTCATATACGTGCAGAACTGATGTAAATAACGCATGTGTAACAGGCTCTATAGTCTCCCCGCTTGCGCACAGCTTCAGTACAGGTAAGGAGTCGGTATTGCTGTTCAGGATGTGCTGACAGGCGCATGCGTGAGCTGCCGTTTGCCTATTGAGCGAGATGTACTTACTCGCGAGTGTACTTAAAGTGAGTGTCCTTAAACCGGGGTGTGCCTGTATATAATTTATGTGTATGCTGCATATCTTATTGTCTGCGTAAAATATTTGGTGTATTTTAGCATTAAAAATGCCTTCAGGAACGGAACCTTCCATTTAAACAGTGTTTCAATGGGAAAATGTGTTTCGCTTTACAACGTTTCGCTATCCAACGCCATTTTGAGTAACGCATTGTGTCGGATAACCGAGGACTGCCTGTATAAATAAAGACATACATACATACATACATACATACTAGCCTGCCCTTGTACTGGCAGTAAGCCCTGGTAAGAACAGGCCTTGCCAGCAGTTAAGATGGGTTTTCCCTCTCCATGGTGTTGCATTTGAGTGACAGTAGGAGGTTGTGACATTGGGCCTGAGCATGTCCAATCATAGGACAGACGTGATGCCCTCCATCTGGCTGTACTTAAAGGCAGTACCGCCCCAAATTCAGTAGTTCTTTTCCCCACTGAGAGAGGCAAGGACGCACACATGGAGCCTGAGATTAGGGCCTTCCCTAGCCTCTTCCCCTTGGGGGAGAGTGAGTGTGAGCCTATACCCTGACTTCTGATAGGGGAGTCGGGAAGAGCTTGGACAGCTGCAGGGGCCCTGACCTGTAGTGGTTGTCCAGGCACCATCATCCAGTGGATAGCTGACCTGAGAAGCTGTGATTGAGCAGACCACTGCTGCGTTGTGGTGGTATCAATAAAGACCGTTCCTGTTTGCATATACCTCCTGCCTGAGTGTGATCTTACTGAGAGGAGAGGGAGTATTTCTACCGTAGGAGATAGCCTCCATTCATCTTGGAGCCTGCGGCAGATGGAGGCGCTGCACTGCTAGAGAACTATATGGGTAATGTACCCCAGAAACCTGATCCTGTGTGCTCACTACCACCGGCGGACAGCTCAGCCCTCCTGTTACCAGCAGTATCATACACCACACATTTAGTAATGGCCAGATCTCCCACCGGTTGGGGGAAACACCGTTACACATCTATAAATATATATTACAATATTGTAATATATAGTATTGCAATATTACAAACATACGCCCTTCTGTTGCTCAACTGCTAAATCTCTGACTCAGGCCCTCATTCTCTCCCGTCTCGATTACTGTAACCTCCTGCTGTCCGGCCTTCTTGCCTCTCACCTGTCTCCCCTACAATCTATCCTAAACGCTGCTGCCAGAATCACTCTACTCTTTCCTAAATCTGTCTCAGCATCTCCCCTGATGAAATCCCTCTCCTGGCTTCCTATCAAATCCCACATCTCACACTCAATTCTCCTCCTCACTTTTAAAGCTTTACACTCTTCTGCCCCTCCTTACATCTCAGACCTAATTTCTCACAATGCACCATCCTGACTCTTGCGTTCTGCTCAAGGATGCCTTCTCTCTACCCCCTTTGTATCTAAAGCCCTCTCTCGCCTTAAACCTTTCTCAGTGACTGCCCCACACCTCTGGAATGCCCTTCCCCTCAATTAGTACCGTGGCTAATACTATACACATGATACATAAACATTGGCCCCTTGCAGACACACTTACCAGAATGCCCTCCTACTGTCTCTGTACATTCTTCCTACCTACCAATTAGATTGTAAGCTCTTCGGAGCAGGGACTCCTCTTCCGAAATGTTACTTTTATGTCTGAAGCACTTATTCCCATGAACTGTTATTTGTATTATTTGTTATTTATATGATTGTCACGTGTATTACTGCTGTGAAGCGCTATGTACTTTAATGGTGCTATATAAATAAAGACATACAGTACATACATAAAAATTCCCAATACAGATATAAAAAATCCCAATACATATATAAAAAACAATACATATAAAAAAAATGAATACATATAACCCCCCCAATACATATAAACACCTCCCAATACATATAAACACCCCAATACATATAAAAAAAAAACAATATATATGTAGCGGTGCTTCCCCCACCCTCAGGGAGATGTTATCATTACATGGTGTGGTGCATACTTGCTGGCTCACAGTAGATCTGAGTCACCTGCGGTGTTATGGAGGAGAACAAGACAGGCTTCTGGGGTAGTATCTGTTTCTTTCTCACGGTGTTAGTGCCTCCATCTCTTGCAGGCCCCAGGGATGTGGAGACAATCCCTGCAGGAGAACTTACTTCCACTCCCCCTGATAGATTGTAGTCTCAGGCAAGAGGATATATTTCAAGCAGGATCACTTTATTCAGTGCACTGGCAGATCTTACAGTCTTTCTGTCTCAACACAGCTTGCCCTGTAGGTCAGCACAGGTTGCAGGTCCTTGGTGGGGAAGATGGGCCCCTGTTATGGTAGGCAGGAGTCCCTGGACACTACACCTAACCTTCCTCCCTCTTTGACACTCTCACTGGAGGCATACCTCTTATCTTCCAGTTCTGCGTTGCTGAAAGCCTGTCCTGATGATCTCAGCAGCGCCTCCAAATGTAGTGGTGCTTCCCCCACCCTCTAGGAAATGTTACCATTACATGGTATAGTACCTACCTACTGGCTCACAGTAGATCTGAGTCTCATGCGGTGTTATGGAGGAGAACAAGACAGGCTTCTGGGGTAGTATCTGTTTCTTTCTCACGGTGTTAGTGCCTCCATCTCTTGCAGGCCCCAGGGATGTGGAGACAATCCCTGCAGGAGAACTTACTTCCACTCCCCCTGATAGATTGTAGTCTCAGGCAAGAGGATATATTTCAAGCAGGATCACTTTATTCAGTGCACTGGCAGATCTTACAGCCTTTCTGTCTCAACACAGCTTGCCCTGTAGGTCAGCACAGGTTGCAGGTCCTTGGTGGGGAAGATGGGCCCCTGTTATGGTAGGCAGGAGTCCCTGGACACTACACCTAGCCTTCCTCCCTCTTTGACACTCTCACTGGAGGCATACCTCTTATCTTCCAGTTCTGCGTTGCTGAAAGCCTGTCCTGATGATCTCAGCAGCGCCTCCAAATGTAGTGGTGCTTCCCCCACCCTCTAGGAAATGTTACCAGTACATGGTATAGTACCTACATACTGGCTCACAGTAGATCTGAGTCTCATGCGGTGTTATGGAAGAGAACTGGACAGGCTTCTGGGGTAGTATCTTATTCTTTCTCACTGTGTCAGCACCTCCATCTCTGGTAGGCCCAAGGAATGTGGAGACAGTCCCTGCAGGAGAACTTACTTCCACCCCTCCTGATAGATTGCAGTCTCAGGCAAGAGGATATATTTCAAGCAGGATCACTTTATTCAGTGCACTGGCAGATCTTACAGCATACACAGCTCAATTCTTGTGGCTTCACCCTCAGGATGTACCCTTGACCTCCACTCCAGGCCAAGGGCACCTGAAGCAGTCCCTGCTCTTCCCTTACTCCCTGGTGTAGTATAGGGTATAGTTTCCCCCTCCACTCCCCTATGGGAGGGAGTACAAATTGGCAGAGCCCTGCACAATTGTTTGGTAGACCAGCCTCTCTCAAGGAGGTAGAGGCACTGATTAAATTTAGCAATTCAGCTCCTTAAGTACAAGGTAAGTAGGTACCAGATTTGAAATCAGTCATTGGACACACACAGGCCTAGTCCCACCACCTCCCCTGTCACCAACTAAGCTACTGTGAGTGGGGAAACCCCATGATAACTCCTGGCAGGCCAGCTCTTACCAGGACTTACTGCCAGGGAGGGCAGACTAGTAGCCAAGAAAACCTGCCTGGCTACATAGTTACATAGTAGATGAGGTTGAAAAAAGACGTACGTCCATCAAGTTCAACCTATGCTAAATTTAGACAACAGATACTTTATCCTATATCTATACCTACTCATTGATCTAGAGGAAGGCAAACAAAAAACCCCAGTGACATATCATCCAATGATATCTCATAAGGGGAAAAATAAATTCCTTCCTGACTCCAAGAATTGGCAATCGGATTAATCCCTGGGTCAACATCCTTCCCATGTATACTTATTTGGTATATCCCTGTATACCTTTCCCATCTAAAAAGATTTCCAACCTTTTTTTAAATAAATCTATTGTATCTGCCATCACAGTCTCCATGAGTAATGAATTCCACATTTTAACTGCCCTTACTGTAAAGAACCCTTTCCTTTGTTGCTGGTGAAATCTCCTTTCCTCCAACCTTAAGGGATGGCCCTGAGTCCTTTGTACGGCCCGTGGGATGAACAGTTCTTTTGAAAGCTCCTTGTACTGTCCCCGAATATATTTGTATAGTTATCATATCCCCTCTTAGACGCCTCTTTTCTAATGTAAATAAATCTAATTTAGCTAGCCTCTCCTCATAAGTTAGATTGTCCATCCCCTTTATTAATTTGGTGGCTCTTCTCTGCACTCTCTCTAGTTCCATAATGTATTTTCTTAGGATTGGTGCCCAAAATTGTACTCCATATTCAAGGTGTGGTCTTACTAATGCTTTATAAAGGGCCATAATTATGTTTACTTCCCTTCCCATCCATTGCCCGTTTGATGCAAGATAAGATCTTATTTGCCTTTGCAGCTAATGCATGACTTTGGGCACTATTGCTAAGCCTGCTGTCTACAAGCACTCCTAAATCCTTCTCCATCAAGGATTCCCCCAATATATCTCCATTTAATTTGTAAGTCGCCTTTATATTCTTGCATCCCAAATGCATAGAAAACAAAAAGAGAAAACAGCGCAAAACCTCATAGCGTAGTATATAAAGAAATATTGTATTGATCGCATTCAGCGGGTGAGTATTACACGTACATTAAAAATGAATATAACAGGCATGACATGTTTTGGACATGTTACCACAACAACAAACGGTGTGGAATCACTCAAGACTCTGCTGGGCTAGGGATGGGATGAAATCCTGTCTCTCCCCAGAGGCTCCTGGACTTCCTCCTCCCTCTGATCAGCGTCGTCTCACCGGATGGAGGGCTGGAATGTCCTTGCACAGGATCCGCTGCACGCTGTTAAAGTGTGGTGCCGTTGCTTAACGTGCACTGGCGTCGTCGCTCAGGAAGTCCCATCCAAGATAGAGAACTATACACTGGCAACGTGTGGTGTAGCCTGCTTCGCATCAGTGCTCCGCGATGGGCTAACCGGTGTGCACTAGTGACGTCACTCCAAAGCGTCCCGTTGCATGAGAATTGAGCAATTAAATGTCCATGAACTGGCAAAATGTATAATAAATCCAAAATATCAAACTCCACAGAGTACAGACTGGAACACGTCCTATTCCAACATGTTACGTAAATGAATTACTTCGTCAGGGAAAAACAGCTTTTTGATAGTGTGAGAAATAAAATGATAATAAAATGTAATAATAAATATATAACAAAATAAGTTATATATAAATAACACAAAAAAAATGAAATGGATAAAACAATGTCCAATATGCAAATAAAAATAGAACAGACCAGTCCAATGGGAAAGATGAAAAACAAGTCCAGAAAAGTGTATTCCAGTCACTGTATTGGGGAGGCAAGCTTCAATGTGATCTAGCCAGATCAAAGGAATCTACAAGAACAAAAGAAAAAGAAGCGCCAGCTCCATAGCATAATACTGTATAAAAAAAGACACAAATTTATTCAATTGCAAGAAAGGCCGCCAGGACATGCACTCACTTCAAATATATAAAAAACATTCAGTGGGTTAGAGCTGGCGATTCTGCTTGGCACAGAGTGAGAGGAGAGAGGCTACTTAATCTACACGGCTGGGGCGGTGTTCCTATTACTGGATACACAGAGTGTGGACATTACTGCTGTGACGCTGAGAGTCCCTTCCAAGTGTTACGAGGGGTGATTCCGTGGACACAGCTACACCACCACTGAAGTGGAAAATATCATCCCTCCCCCCCTCTCATCTGATGACATCTATACTGATAAGTATCTGCCTGTATACCCACACCATCAGTATTATTGCTCTTACTTCACCTTGGCTGAACCTTCCTCTTCCATGGTCTTGGAAATTTACAGATTGTCTCCCATGAATGTTTTTTTTATATATTTGAAGTGAGTGCATGTCCTGGCGGCCTCTCTTGCAATTGAATAAATTTGTGTCTTTTTTATACAGTATTATGCTATGGAGCTGGCGCTTCTTTTTCTTTTGTTCTTGTATATATATATATATATATATATATATATATATTGTGACAAACGGCTTACTCCGGGGCTCCGTCGTTTGTCCGGGACTGTTTAGAACACGGTCTTTTAGGGTAGGTTAAATGATGAGGCGTCACGTACTGTTCCTTTAAACAGGCTATGCCTGGTTTATTCAGTCCCAGGCACTGAGACTGCCACAGTGCATACAACAGAAAACAGATCAAAACAAAAGCTGCTCACCTGAGCGATAACTTAACTTAGATATCCCTGACTCAGGGTTGGAAGTGGCTTTTCCACTTCCAACATCAAAACATGGTACTTTTGCAGTCTTACACAAATGAACAGAAAGATTGAACCTGTTTGGGGAAGAGGCTTCTCCCCTCTGTAGTTCAGCAGCCTTCCAGCCTCCTGGCTCTTGTGGGGAGACCAGAGCAAACAGGAAATCAGTCTTTCATACCTGATTCCTAATTAGCATGACAGGTGACAGAAATCAGGCAGCAGACAAACTCTGGTCTGGATCTCTCATCCCTCAGTTCCAGCGCTTGCCAAACTGTGGGATGGAGTGTATGTATTATAAGGCTGCACTCCCAGGCCAAACAGGATAGAAACTGTCTAGTATCCTGGGAGCCCTATATACGGAATTTATTACCATCCCCTGGTTTCTGTCACATATCCTCCCCCCCAGCTCAGACCTCGAGGGATGAGCGACCATGGATATTAGGGAGTGCATCCTTGACAACCCGTCAGCATTGCCATGTTTGTGCCCTGACCTGTGTTCCACAGAAAATTTAAAGGGTTGTAGGCTTAGGAACCACCTGGTCACTCTAGCATTCTTTTCCCTGTTTTGACACATCCAGGTAAGGGGTGCATGATCTGTGACCAACCGGAATTTTCTCCCCAACGGGTAGTATTTGAGCGTCTCTACAGCCCACTTTATTGCGAGACACTCTTTCTCTACTATGGAGTAATTTTTCTCCTGGGGATTTAGTTTCCTACTTAAATAAAGGATGGGGTGCTCCTCACCTTGAGACTCCTGGGAGAGTACCGCCCCCAGCCCTACCTCAGATGCGTCGGTTTGGACTACGAACTCTTTGGAGAAGTCAGGTGTGACCAACACTGGTTGGGCACAGAGAGCTTCTTTCAGGCTTCTAAAGGCCTGTTCGGTTTCGGGGGACCACTTTACCATTAGCGGTCCTCTTGCTTTTGTGAGGTCAGTTAGTGGGGTTGCCTTAGTTGCAAAATTGGGAATAAACCTTCTATAGTACCCAATTAAGCCCAAAAAGGTCCTTACTTGTTTTTTTGTAACTGGCCTTGGCCAATTTTGTATCGCCTCCACTTTGAGTGTTTGGGGTTTGAGTAAACCTCTGCCAATAGAATATCCCAGATACTTGGCCTCCTCCAGACCAATAGTGCATTTAGCGGGGTTAGCAGTTAGTCCAGCAGACCGGACTGCGTCAAGCACAGCTTGGACCTTTGGAAGGTGGGATTGCCAATCTTCACTATGGATTACCACATCATCCAGGTAGGCGGCAGCATACCGAGCATGTGGTTTTAAAATTTTATCCATCATTCTTTGGAATGTGGCGGGAGCTCCATGTAAGCCAAAAGGCAACACCTTATACTGAAAGAGGCCGTCTGGGGTTGAGAAGGCTGTCTTTTCTTTTGCCCTTTCTGTGAGGGGAACCTGCCAGTACCCTTTTGTTAGGTCTAGGGTTGTGAGATATCGGGCTTTGCCCAGTCTCTCTACAAGTTCATCTACCCTGGGCATAGGATAAGTATCAAATTTTGACACCGCGTTTAGTTTCCGGTAGTCATTACAAAACCTTGTTGTACCATCTGGCTTTGGGACTAAGACTATAGGGCTGTTCCACCCACTTTGGGATTCCTCAATTACACCTAGTTTTAGCATTTTTTTAACCTCTAAACTTATAGCCTTTCTTTTGGCCTCTGGGATTCGGTACGGTTTAAGGTTAACTCGGACCCCCGGTTCAGAGACTAAGTCATGTTCAATTACGCTAGTTCTACCTGGCCGTATAGAGAAAATTTCTTTGTTTCTTTTCACTAAATTCTGAACCTCTCGTTTCTGATGAACAGACAGGGTTTCAGCTATGCTAACCTCTGGGTCAGTTTCTTGATTCTCTGACGGACCTGGGGGTACTAGGGTTAACAAGACTTCTCTATCTTTCCAGGGCTTGAGTAGGTTTATATGGTAAATTTGCTCAGGTTTCCTCCTACCTGGCTGTCTTACCTTATAATTTACTTCTCCCACTCTTTCCAAGACCTCATATGGCCCATGCCATTTAGCAAGGAATTTACTCTCCACGGTGGGAACCAGAACTAGTACCCTATCACCTGGAGAAAAAATTCTGACCCTAGCACCCTTATTATATGTATTCCTCTGTGCTTCTTGAGCTTTCTCCATGTGTTCCCTCACTATGGGTAGGACTGCAGCAATGCGGTCCTGCATCTGGGCAACATGCTCTATTACACTTCTGTAAGGGGTAACCTCGTGTTCCCAAGTCTCTTTGGCTATATCCAGTAAGCCCCTTGGGTGTCGGCCATACAATAGTTCAAACGGGGAGAAGCCTGTGGATGATTGGGGAACTTCCCTAATGGCAAATAACAGGTACGGTAACAAACAATCCCAGTTTTTCCCATCTTTATCAACCGCCCGCCGTAACATGCTCTTTAAGGTTTTATTGAACCTTTCCACTAAACCATCTGTTTGTGGATGATAGACTGAGGTTCTGAGATGCTTGATTTTTAGGAGTTTACATAGCTCTTTCGTTACTTGGGACATAAATGGTGTTCCCTGGTCAGATAGAATCTCTTTAGGAATCCCGACCCGGGAAAACAGAACTACTAACTCTTTTGCTATGTTTTTAGCTGAGGTGCTACGTAGGGGAACTGCCTCCGGATATCGGGTGGCATAATCTAATATTACCAATATATGCTGATGTCCCCTAGCAGACTTTATTAGGGGTCCTACTAGATCCATAGCAATCCGGTCAAATGGTACCTCTATTATGGGAAGGGGTACCAATGGGCTGCGGTACGCCTTGAACGGGGCGGTGATCTGACATTCTGGGCATGAGGAACAATAATTCGTAATTTCTGCCAGAACCCCAGGCCAATAGAAGCTTCGGAGAACCTTTTCTTTTGTCTTTTCCACCCCTAGGTGTCCCCCCAATGGATGACTATGTGCGAGGTGTAATACTACGTTACGGAATGTCCGTGGTACCAACAATTGTTTAGTTGTAACTGATTTCCTTTTATCAACCCGATATACTAGGTCGTTCTCTACCTCGAAGTAGGGGTAAGCAAGTGACCTATCTGGTTGGCCAGGAGTACTATTCTGGTCCCGTATATTTCCCCTTGCTACCGCTAATGTGGGGTCCTCCCACTGGGCCTTCTTAAAACTCCCAGGACTGACCTCTAGGTCAGCGAGGGTCTTATCCGGTTCTGGGGTGGTAAGTGTCTGCTCAACATCTTGATTTGGGGTATTCCCTACCAAAGTAGTGATGGGGAAGGGAATTTTACAGCACTCCTCCTTTTCCCCCTTCTTATTTGGGCCCTCGTCAACCTCCATTTCTGAAAAAGGGAAAGGATTTGTTTCTTCTAATACTTCGTTATGGTCCGCTATTGAACTCTGGGCGCTATTCTGAGCGGGGGACCACATTTTTAGAAAATGGGGAAAGTCGGTCCCTATTAACACATCATGTGCCAGTTTGGGTACAATACCCACCTTGAAATCTAAAGAACCAAACTCTGTTTCAAAAAAAACATCAACAGTGGAATATTCATGATTATCCCCATGTATACAACAAATTGCCACTCTTTGTGAACTGTTTCCCTGTTTCTTCTTAATGGGCAAGAGGTATTCGGACACTAGTGTGACCATGCTCCCAGAGTCAAGAAGTGCCCGAACCCTCTTACCATTAACCTTTACAAATGCCCACAGATGGTTATTCAAGGGGTCCTCTGGGCTAGGGCCCATACATTGGGACAACAGCGAATAAGGTTCCACGCTGTTGCATTGCATGGGCTCATAATTTAGTGGGCAGATTTTTGCTGTGTGGCCCCTCTCATGACAATTTACACATTTAGGTACATAGTCTGTGTCCCACTTAGAGCCTTTTCCCGGCTCCCCATGTTGGCTATTGCCCTTAGTGTGCGAACCACTGTTGCTGGTGCTGCGTGAAGGTGGTCGCCGCTCTTCAGCGCCCCTTAACCCCGGTACCCTTTTACCGTCTCTGGAAGAGTCCTGGAACCTCGGGTAGTGGGGTTGCTCCACGACTGTGGGTTGCGGGTGCTCTTCTGCTGCATTGTACCTTTCTACGAGGGCCACAAGCTCATCCGCATTGTGGGGGTCACTCCGACTGACCCAACGGCGTAAGGCAGAGGGAAGTTTCCTCAAGAACTGGTCCATGACCAACCGTTCCACGATGTGGCTGGCTGAGTTGATCTCGGGTTGTAGCCACTTCCGGGCGAGGTGGATGAGGTCATACATCTGGCTTCGGGTGGCTTTATCCATCGTGAAGGACCATGCGTGAAACCTTTGGGCGCGAACAGCCGTGGTTACGCCGAGGCGGGCGAGGATCTCGAACTTCAATTTTGCATAGACGTTAGCTTCGGCTGGCTCTAGATCAAAGTAAGCCTTCTGGGGTTCG